>NC_041384.1:628899238-628951597 GCF_002162155.2 Triticum dicoccoides | reverse complement strand
TTTCATAAAGAACTTTTTTTGTTAGAACTTTAATAGCAAAAGTAATTATCATATTTCTTTTGTTAGAAAATAAAATAACAAAAATTGTTTTTGAATATAATGATAAAACACAGTAATATTAAATAGCAGGAAAAAGAATAACTCCAAAATCTATTTTTACAGTAAAGTTAATCACAAACTAGTGATTCACACAAATTTCAAAGAATTCAAATTTAAACTATTCAAATTGGAAAATTAATGGCACTAATAGAGAGTTTATAATTTTTATTATGTAAAACCAAAAAGAATAACTGAAAAACTAATAAGTATTTTGTTGTAAGTAGAAATAAAATAAAATAAATAAAACAAAAAATAAAACAAAAAATGGATTTTTTTTAAATGGCGCCTACTGGGCCACCACGGCCTGCATACGACTAGAAACCAGCTAGTTGGGTCAGGATGCAGGCCCGCAGTAGGCCTAGTAGGCCCACATACATAGAGAGTGGATTTAGGCCCGTAAGCCTGCAGGAGAGAGGAGCTCGAAGTGGTCAGCTCGGCAGGGCTTATAAACCACTCCGAGCCCCTCTCAACTAGCGAGGTGGGACTAAAGTTTTGGCCGTGGCAGCAGAGCCCCCCCCCTTTGGTCCCGGTTGGTGGCACCAACCAGGACTAATGCCCCCCTTTAGTCCCGGTTGGTGCCACCAACCGGGACAAAAGGTCTCTGCTTCCCGCCCTTTGGGTTGCCGAAAAGAGACCTTTGGTCCCGATTGGTGGCACCAACCGGGACTAAAGGGGGGCATTCATCCCGGTTTGTGCCACAAACCGCGACCAATGGTGTGGGTATATAATCCCGCACTTGTGAAATTTTCAGCAGTTTCTCATTCTCCGGGATGCCGACGCCCTGCTCCTCATCGCCGTAGCCCTGCGCCCCGACGCCGATGCCCTGCTCCTCATCGCCGTCGCCCTGCGCCCTGACGCCGACACCCTACTCCTTGTCGTCGGCCCTGCCTCGTCGTCGCTGGCCCCGCACCCTACACAGATCGACGCTGTCGTTGCGCCCTGCACCGACGTCGTCATCGCGCCCTGCGTCATCGCTGTGAGCGTCGCCCCGATCCCCTCCTCTCCTCCTATTCCTGCCCTGCGCGGCCGCCGTGCTGCCGCCCCAGCCCTGCGCCGGCACCGTGCGCCGCCCCGCCACCATTAGGGTAGAGGTTTGAGGGTCGCTAAGGGTTTGAGGGTCGAGGATTTGAGGGTCATCAAGGGGCCTATGGTTGGAGGGTCGAGGAATGCCGAGGGGTCGAGGGTCGCCGAGGGTTCGAGGGTTAAGGATCGCCGAGGGGTCGAGAGGTTGCCTAGTGTCAAAGTATTGAAGAAATCCATGGCTTCATCATTAGCCGGAAGTAACTGGGGCATGATGGTACGAAGTTGTGCAAAGTTGTTTTGGAATGGAGTCCCGGATAGGATAATTCACCTTTTTGTACAAATTTCAGCAAAGCCTTCCAAATAGCGATATTCGGAAGGCTCTTGTTGAACGTTGTACGAAAAAACGAATTATCCTATATAGGACTCTGTTCCAGAACAACTTTGTAGAACTTCATACCATCATGCGCCTGTTACTTTCGCCTAATGATGAAGACATGGTTTTGTTAAATCCTTTGACACTAGACAACCGTGACATGAGGGGGTCGAGGGTCGGGAAATAGGGTAGAGGGTCGTGGATCGTCCGAGCGGTCAAGGGTCGAGGATCGCCGAGGGGTCGAGAGGTTGCCTAGTGTCAACAAAGTATTGAAGAAATCCATGGCTTCATCATTAGCCGGAAGTAACCGGGGCATGATGGTATGAAGTTGTGCAAAGTTATTTTGGAACGGAGTCCCGGATAGGATAATTCGCCTTTTTGTATGAAGTTATGCAAAGGCTTCCAAATAGCGATATCCGGGAGGCTCTTGCTGAACTTTGTACGAAAAAACGAATTATCCTATCTGGGACTCCGTTCCAGAACAACTTTGCAGAACTTCGTACCATCATGCGCCTGTTACTTTCGACTAATGATGAAGACATGGTTTTGTTGAATACTTTGACACTAGACAAACGTGACATGAGGGGGTCGAGGGTCAGGAAATAGGGTAGAGGGTCATGGATCGCCGAGCAGTCGAGGGTCGTCCAGGGGTCGAGGGTCCAGATTTATCAAGAATGCCCCCATTATGGATGTGCACAAGTTGATTCAAACACTAGAAGCGCTGTCGAGGCCACCCAAATTTACCAAGTTAAAAGAGCATTGTTGTCGAGGCCACCCCGAACCCTTGAAGCGTTGCCGAGGCCACCCCAATCCCTAGAGAAGCGTCGAGGTCACTAATATGATTCCTTGTTGTGATTAGCTAGCTAGGTCTACGTTTGCCACTAATATATCCATTTGTCATGTTTGTATAATAATTGCCATGTTGTAATATTTGCAGAAACTATGGAGCACAGCCGGGACGAGGAAGCAGAACAGGTGTTGGGGGACATAATCGCAGCCGGAGCTGATGTCTTGTTGTATCTCAACGACACCGATGGTCTGGAAGGACAGGGTGAAGAAGAAGGCTACAGTTATCGAACAATGGAGGAGGAAGGACATGATTATGATGGCTCCGATGACCGAATGCCGGTGGAAGAAGTACACTATGATGACTGCTCCGGCGATCGAACGGAGTCCGGCCAGGTATATATTACTTGTTTTGGTATGTACACATATTAACTCTCTTCTTTCTTCTTTTCTAGCCCTCCGAATCGAGCAACACTTCGGTAATGAGACGAGGCCCGAAGAAAAAGTTGCGCCAGGATGAAAGGTTCACGATCACAACTATCGTGCGCAATGGCCAACCGATTGAACCCATCCGGACCAAGGAAGCATTTTCTTCTCAGTGCGGGCTTCTTGTTAGGGACATGATCCCGATCATCATCCACCAATGGTATAAGCCTAAGAATGAAGACCCTGAGGTGTCTTATGTCAATGATAGTGTCACATCCCTAGCTTCTGGCATTGCACTAGGCTAGCTTCATATGTGCATCATGTTTTAGTTTCAAATGAACTTGAAATAGGGATTGTTTAAACCCTAGCATCAAAGGAATTCACTAGGTTCAACTAAAATATTCTCAGTGAATCCAAATGGCTTTCAAAAATGTTCATCATTTATGGAAAATGCTAGAGGCAATAACCAGAGGTGTTGCGCATTTTTCCATGACATATTTGGGCTCTGAATTAAATCATATAGTATTTGCATTTGGGCATATAAATGCTATTAAATATTTTAAATGCTCAAATAATCATAAACTAAATTTTTTGCTGTTGGTTATATTCCAAATAGTGGCATTGAGCAGTTTCATGATTTTCAGATCTGTTTAAGTATTTGTAATAAAGCCCTAAAGACTACAGAATAATAGAAAAGAGAAACTAAAATAGAAATGGAGTAGAGAGAGAGAGAAACCCACCTGGCTTACCTGGCCTGGCACTATTACAGCCTAGCTAGCTAGCGCACCAGGGGCAACCTCGTCTTCTACCTCTTGCCAGTAGGCAGAGGAGAAGCTGGGCACGGTGCATGCGCGCGCCACCTCCACCCTGCTCGCCTGCCTCCTCGATGGTCTGGACGCCTCTGGCGTCGCCACACTACCCCCAGGACCCCCTCGACCGCTCCCCTCTCTCCCTACATCGCCTCTCTCGCTCTCTCTCTCGAAGCCGAGCGAGCTCGTCACCGTTGCTCACTGCCACCGTGCTCACCGCCCGTCCCTCGACCAACCGCCGTGTCCATCGGCTCCGCCTCATCATCTTCATCATCCCAGACGAGCCATGCATCCTCGGGCGCCCTACAACGTCGCCATCATCGTCATCTTCCACCTCGGGCTCTGACCACCGCCGCCACCGATTCACCTGCTTCCGGCCTTCCCCAAGCACACAGAGCCTACCCGTTGACGCGTTGTGAGATCTTCGTCCTTTCTCCCTCATTACCTCCGTCCCTTTTGACCCCTAGCATCAGCAACTACCATGGCCGAGCTTCACCTGCCGCCGAGCATCTCGCCGCCGTCACTGCAGCCGCCTGAGCTTGATTCGGAGCGCGTCACCACGCTCAGGAGGCCACCAGGAGCCTAACACACATGCTAACTCACCCTCCCGCGCACCACAGCGCCAACCCCGCACTCACCTGAACTCAGGCGCCGCCGCGAGCTCACTTCCGGCGAGCTCCGACCACCCCGCGACCTCCCACCTACTCCGTTGGATGCGCGCGAGCGAGGGCCTCCTCCCTGGGCCCTTCTCTCGCCCCACCGCCTCCTGTAGCGCCGTCCCGTTTGGACACCGCCGCGCGGGAAGGTCGCCGGCGGCTTAACTCCGGCCGTGTCGATGTGGCGCCTTCATTAGTGGCTAATGATGCCACTAACTAACCCCTCTCTCACTGACTATGGGCCCCATGCCTTAATTAACCCCGGGATTATTCCCTGTTTAATTTAGATTAATATAGTCGGCCCCACGTGTCAGTTTGACCATGCCACGTCATCGTTGACCCGGACCCGCCGTCACTGCCCTGTCATCGTTGACGTGCGGGTCCCACTGGTCAGGTTTGACCTGGACCACCTCTATTGACTTACTGATGTCACACCGACGTCATGCTTATGTAGTAAATGTTTTCTAGGATTTTAAATAAATCAGAAATGATTTATTTATTTCAGAAAATATCCAAAACTTCTAAAATTCATAGAAAATCAACAGTAGCTCGAAATCAAATAATTAATATATGAAAAATGATCAGAAAAATCCAAAGAACATGATTATGGCATTATCATGCATGTATGAACAACTTATGCCTACTGATCAGGTTAAATCAAACAATTGGCATTTAAATAATCACATATGGAGTTGAATTTGAAACTTTGGTTCAAACCAACTTCATTTAATCTGGTTTTAGTTGCATTAGCTCAAATGACAACATCCTGCCACGTCATGATCATAAATCATATTGTGCATTACATTGATTGTGCTCTCTCTTTGTTGCTGGTACCTGTTCCCCCTTAGTAGACATATGTTCCGACGATGAGTTCGATGACACCGATGAAGAGCTATACTATCTTCAGAAGTGCCAGGCAAGCAAAACCCCCTTGTTCGTTCCGATACAAACCCACTTGCTCGCTCCTGCTCTCTTTTACTACATTAGGACAACAACGATTCAACTGTTACATGCTGCGGTAGTTGAACCCCTTTCCTCTGCATGACCTATCATTGCCACAGTAAATAGATGAAACCCACTAGCATGAGTAGGAGTTGTTTGAGCCCTGATGTGCCTACTCATTCATGCTTGTTTGTCATGCCTACTATTGCTTGGAGTTGTGTCAGTTCTGATTCATCGGGGATGAATTGGAAAGTTGTGAACATGTCCTACTGTGTGTGAGCTAAGTGTGCTGAACACGATTTGGTAAAGGTATCGATGAGAGGCCATGTAGGAGTACATGGTGGGTTGTTTCATCAAAACCGTCCTTAAGCACCAAGATCTGTATGTGTGATTTAAGAACCAGCTACTACCATGCATTGGGCCCGAAACCAATGGACCCTCTCGGCTTCTTAACCACCCTAGTTCTCTGTCCAGGAGTTGCAACTAGTTTCTGGTATTTATAGGATATGTGTTGGCGGTCGTGCGTAGAGCTGGCCCTAGGGGTGGGCTATGATGCGGTAGATACACCATAGCACGGTGTACCGAGTCGCCCGTTTGGTGTCTCAGGAACCCTGTACACATCGTTCAGGGCCGTATGTGGAAACCTCGGCGGACTCCCTGTGGATGGAACCTGGATAGGCGATAAACCTAGACTAGAGACTTCAGTGTTGAGGTAGGCCGTGGCCGACACCCTCGTTGGGCTTCGGCTTGAAGGTTGCCGACTACATGTCGTGTTAACGACGGTAAGTGGTGAGAGCGTGTATGAAGAAGTACACCCCTGCATGGTTAACATCATCTATTCGAATAGCCGCGTCCACGGTAAAGGACTACTTGGTTGCCTATACAGTTCATAGACAAGTGAAAGTGGATACTCTAAAATGCGCAAGATAAGTGTGATTGCTATGGATGGCATTTTCGTAGGGAGACGGGAGCGGATCCATAGTGGTGTATTGATATGGTGAATATGTGGACTCGTGTGCGCCACCTCAAAAGAGTTGCTTGCAGTCGTAGTTCAGGTTAGCCACCGAGTCAAAGCTGGCTTGCTGTAGTTAAACTCCACCACCCCCTTTATTGATACCGATGCATATGTAGTTAGTTCTGATGTAAGACTTGCTGGGTACATTTGTACTCACGTTTCCCTATTTTATGTTTTGTAGAGAGATGTCAGTCTTGCTAGTAGTTCCGTGTGGACTTCGACGTTTAGCTTCATAACTCAGCTACGATCTTGTGCCCTCAGAAGGGTCTTGTAGATAGTCAGGCTTCTTAGCCTTTTTCATTTGTAGATGTCTGTACCCAGACATGTTAATGAAGGAAATATGCCCTAGAGGCAATAATAAAGTTATTATTTATTTCCTTATATCATGATAAATGTTTATTATTCATGCTAGAATTGTATTAACCGGAAACATAATACATGTGTGAATACATAGACAAACAGAATGTCACTAGTATGCCTCTACTTGACTAGCTCATTAATCAAAGATGGTTATGTTTCCTAACCATGAACAAAGAGTTGTTATTTGATTAACAAGGTCACATCGTTAGTTGAATGATCTGATTGACATGACCCATTCCATTAGCTTAGCACCCGATCATTTAGTATGTTGCTATTGCTTTCTTCATAACTTATACATGTTCCTATGACTATGAGATTATGCCACTCCCGTTTGCCGGAGGAACACTTTGTGTGCTACCAAACTTCACAACGTAAATGGGTGATTATAAAGGAGCTCTACAGGTGTCTCCAATGGTAGATGTTGGGTTGGCGTATTTCGAGAATAGGATTTGTCACTCCGATTGTCGGAGAGGTATCTCTGGGCCCTCTCGGTAATGCACATCACATAAGCCTTGCAAGCATTGCAACTAATGAGTTAGTTGCGGGATGATGTATTACGGAACGAGTAAAGAGACTTGCCGGTAACGAGATTGAACTAGGTATTGGATACCGACGATCGAATCTCGGGCAAGTAACATACCGATGACAAAGGGAACAACGTATGTTGTTATGCGGTCTGACCGATAAAGATCTTCGTAGAATATGTAGGAGCCAATATGGGCATCCAGGTCCCGCTATTGGTTATTGACCGGAGATGTGTCTCAGTCATGTCTACATTGTTCTCGAACCGTAGGGTCCGCACGCTTAACGTTACAATGATAGTTATTATGAGTTTATGCATTTTGATGTACCGAAGTTAGTTCGGAGTCCTGGATGTGATCACGGAGATGACGAGGAGTCTCGAAATGGTCGAGACATAAAGATTGATATATTGGAAGCCTATGTTTGGATATCGGAAGTGTTCCAGGTGAAATCGGGATTTTACCGGAGTACCGGGAGGTTACTGGAACCCCCCGGGAACCATATGGGCCTTAATGGGCTTTAGTGGAAAGGAGAAAAGGGGCAGCCCAAAGGTGGCCGCGCGCCTCCCCCTTCCCCTAGTCCTATTAGGCCTAGGAGAGGTGGCCGGCCCCCTCTCTCTCTCTTTCCCCCTTGGGAATCCTATTTGGAATAGGATTGGGGGGGTCCTACTCTCGGTAGGAGTAGGACTCCTCCTGCGCCCTCCTCTTGGCCGGCCGCCCCCTCCCCCTTGGATCCTTTATATACGGGGGCAGGGGGCACCTCTAGACACACAAGTTGATCCTTGAGATCGTTCCTTAGCCGTGTGCGGTGCCCCCTGCCACCATACTCCACCTCGATCATATCGTTGTAGTGCTTAGGCGAAGCCCTATGTCGGTAGAACATCAAGATCGTCACCACGCCGTCGTGCTGATGGAACTCTTCCCCGACGCTTTGCTGGATCGGAGCCCGGGAATCGTCATCGAGTTGTACGTGTGCTAAGAACTCGGAGGTGCCGGAGTAACGGTGCTTGGATCGGTCGGATCGGGAAGACGTACGACTACTTCCTCTACGTTGTGTGATCACTTCCGCAGTCGGTCTGCGTGGGAACGTAGACAACACTCTCCCCTCTCGTTGCTATGCATCACCATGATCTTGCGTGTGCGTAGGAAATTTTTTGAAATTACTGCGTTCCCAACAGTGGCATCCGAGCCTAGGTTTTATGGTTTGATGTTATATGCACGAGTAGAACACAAGTGAGTTGTGGGCGATATAAGTCATACTGCCTACCAGCATGTCATACTTTGGTTCGGCGGTATTGTTGGACGAGACGACCCGGACCAACCTTACGCGTACGCTTACGCGAGACCGGTTCCCCCAACGTGCTTTTGCACACAGGTGGCTTGCGGGCGACTGTCTCTCCAACTTTAGTTGAACCAAGTGTGGCTACGCCCGGTCCTTGCGAAGGTTAAAACGGAGTCTATTTGACAAACTATCATTGTGGTTTTGATGCGTAGGTGAGATTGGTTCTTGCTTAAGCCCGTAGCAGCCACGTAAAACTTGCAACAACAAAGTAGAGGACGTCTAACTTGTTTTTGCAGGGCATGTTGTGATGTGATATGGTCAAGGCATGATGCTAAATTTTATTGTATGAGATGATCATGTTTTGTAACCGAGTTATCGGCAACTGGTAGGAGCCATATGGTTGTCGCTTTATTGTATGCAATGCAATCGCGATGTAATGCTTTACTTTATCACTAAGCGGTTGCGATAGTCGTGGAAGCATAAGATTGGCGAGACGACAACGATGCTACGATGGAGATCAAGGTGTCGCGCCGGTGACGATGGTGATCATGACGGTGCTTCGGAGATGGAGATCACAGGCACAAGATGATGATGGCCATATCATATCACTTATATTGATTGCATGTGATGTTTATCTTTTTATGCATCTTATCTTGCTTTGATTGACGGTAGCATTATAAGATGATCTCTCACTAAATTATCAAGAAGTGTTCTCCCTGAATATGCACCATTGCGAAAGTTCTTCGTGCTGAGACACCACGTGATGATCGGGTGTGATAGGCTCTACGTTCAAATACAACGGGTACAAAACAGTTGCACACGCGGAATACTCAGGTTATACTTGACGAGCCAAGCATATACAGATATTGCCTTGGAACACGGAGACCGAAAGGTCGAGCGTGAATCATATAGTAGATATGATCAACATAGCGATGTTCACCAATGAAACTACTCCATCTCACGTGATGATCGGACATGGTTTAGTTGATTTGGATCGCGTGATCACTTAGAGGATTAGAGGGATGTCTATCTAAGTGGGAGTTCTTAAGTAATTTGATTAATTGAACTTAAACTTATCATGAACTTAGTACCTGATAGTATCTTGCTTGTTTATGTTGATTGTAGATAGATGGCTCATGTTGTTGTTCCGTTGAATTTTAATGTGTTCCTTGAGAAAGCTGCGGAGGTAGAAATCAAAAAGGAGCATCAAGTGTTGATGGTTAACAAGACCACTAGTTTCAACAAAAAGGGCAAAGGGAAGAATAAGGGGAACTTCAAGAAGAACAGCAAGCAAGTTGCTGCTCAAGAGAAGAGACCCAAGTCTGGACCTAAGCCTAAAACTGAGTGCTTCTACTACAAGCAGACTTGTCACTGGAAGCGGAACTGCCCCAAGTATTTGGCGGATAAGAAGGATGGCAAGGTGAACAAAAGGTATATGTGATATACATGTTATTGATGTGTACCTTACTAGAGCTCGCAGTAGCACCTGGGTATTTGATACTAGTTCTGTTGCTAATATTTGCAACTCGAAATAGGGACTACGGATTAAGCGAACACTGGCGAAGGATGAGGTGACGATGCGTGTGGGAAACGGTTCCAAAGTCGATGTGATCGCGGTCGGCACGCTACCTCTACATCTACCTTCGGGATTAATATTAGACCTAAATAATTGTTATTTGGTGCCAGCGTTGAGCATGAACATTATATCTGGATCTTGTTTGATGCGAGACGGTTATTCATTTAAATCAAAGAATAATGGTTGTTCTATTTATATGAGTAATATCTTTTATGGTCATGCACCTTTGAAGAGTGGTCTATTTTTGATGAATCTCGATAGTAGTAATACACATATTCATAATGTTGAAGCCAAAAGATGCAGAGTTGATAATGAAAGTGCAACTTATTTGTGGCACTGTCGTTTAGGTCATATCGGTGTAAAGCGCATGAAGAAACTCCATACTGATGGACTTTTGGAACCACTTGATTATGAATCACTTGGTACTTGCGAACCGTGCCTCATGGGCAAGATGACTAAAACGCCGTTCTCCGGAACCATGGAGCGAGCAACAGATTTATTGGAAATCATACATACAGATGTATGTGGTCCAATGAATGTTGAGGCTCGCGGTGGGTACCGTTATTTTCTCACCTTCACAGATGATTTCAGCAGATATGGGTATATCTACTTAATGAAACATAAGTCTGAAACATTTGAAAAGTTCAAAGAATTTCAGAGTGAAGTTGAAAATCATCGTAACAAGAAAATAAAGTTTCTACGATCTGATCATGGAGGAGAATATTTGAGTTACGAGTTTGTTGTACATTTGAAAAATTGTGGAATAGTTTCACAACTCACACCACCCAGAACACCACAGGGTAATGGTGTGTCCGAATGCCGTAATCGTACTTTAATAGATATCGTGCGATCTATGATGTCTCTTACTGATTTACCGCTATCGTTTTGGGGTTATGCTTTAGAGACGGCCGCATTCACGTTAAATAGGGCACCATCAAAATCCGTTGAGATGACACCTTATGAACTGTGGTTTGGCAAGAAACCAAAGTTGTCGTTTCTTAAAGTTTGGGGCTGCGATGCTTATGTGAAAAAGCTTCAACCTGATAAGCTCGACCCCAAATCAGAGAAATGTGTCTTCATATGATACCCAAAGGAGACTGTTGGGTACACTTTCTATCACAGATCCGAAGGCAAGATATTTGTTGCTAAGAATGGATCCTTTCTAGAGAAGGAATTTCTCTCGAAAGAAGTGAGTGGGAGGAAAGTAGAACTTGACGAGGTAACTGTACCTGCTCCCTTATTGGAAAGTAGTACATCACAGAAAAATGTTTCAGTGACACCTACACCAGTTAGTGAGGAAGTTAATGATGATGATCATGAAGCTTTAGATCAAGATACTACTGAACCTCGTAGATCAACCAGAGTGAGATCCACGCCAGAGTGGTACGGTAATCCAGTTCTGGAAGTCATGCTACTAGATCATGATAAACCTACGAACTATGAAGAAGCGATGGTGAGCCTAGATTCCGCAAAGTGGCTTGAAGCCATGAAATCTGAGATGGGATCCATGTATGAGAACAAAGTATGGACTTTGGTTGACTTGCCCGATGATCGGCAAGCAATTGAGAATAAATGGATCTTCAAGAAGAAGACTGACGCTGACGGTAATGTTACTATCTACAAAGCTCGACTTGTCGCGAAAGGTTTTCGACAAGTTCAAGGGGTTGACTACGATGAGACCTTCTCACCCGTAGCGATGCTTAAGTCTGTCCGAATCATATTAGCAATTGCCGCATTTTATGATTATGAAATTTGGCAAATGGATGTCAAAACTGCATTCCTGAATGGATTTCTGGAAGAAGAGTTGTATATGATGCAACCGGAAGGTTTTGTCGATCCAAAGGGAGCTAACAAAGTGTGCAAGCTCCAGCGATCCATTTATGGACTGGTGCAAGCCTCTCGGAGTTGGAATAAACGCTTTGATAGTGTGATCAAAGCATTTGGGTTTATACAGACTTTCGGAGAAGCATGTATTTACAAGAAAGTGAGTGGGAGCTCTGTAGCATTTCTGATATTATATGTGGATGACATATTACTGATTGGAAATGATATAGAATTTCTGGATAGCATAAAGGGATACTTGAATAAGAGTTTTTCAATGAAAGACCTCGGTGAAGCTGCTTACATATTAGGCATAAAGATCTATAGAGATAGATCAAGACGCTTAATTGGACTTTCACAAAGCACATACCTTGACAAGATTCTGAAGAAGTTCAAAATGGATCAAGCAAAGAAAGGGTTCTTGCCTGTGTTACAAGGTGTGAAGTTGAGTCAGACTCAATGCCCGACCACTGCAGAAGATAGAGAGAAAATGAAAGACGTTCCCTATGCTTCAGCCATAGGCTCTATCATGTATGCAATGCTGTGTACCAGACCTGATATCTGCCTTGCTATAAGTTTAGCAGGGAGGTACCAAAGTAATCCAGGAGTGGATCACTGGACAGCGGTCAAGAACATCCTGAAATACCTGAAAAGGACTAAGGATATGTTTCTCGTATATGGAGGTGACAAAGAGCTCACCATAAAAGGTTACGTTGATGCAAGCTTTGACACTGATCCGGACGATTCTAAGTCGCAAACCGGATACGTGTTTACATTAAACGGTGGAGCTGTCAGTTGGTGCAGTTCTAAACAAAGTGTCGTAGCGGGATCTACATGTGAAGCGGAGTACATAGCTGCTTCGGAAGCAGCAAACGAAGGAGTCTGGATGAAGGAGTTCATATTCGATCTAGGTGTCATACCTAGTGCATCGGGTGCAAAGAAAATCTTTTGTGACAATACTGGTGCAATTGCCTTGGCAAAGGAATCCAGATTTCACAAGAGGACCAAGCACATCAAGAGACGCTTCAATTCCATCCGGGATCTAGTCCAGGTGGGAGACATAGAGATTTGCAAGATACATACGGATCTGAATGTTGCAGACCCGTTGACTAAGCCTCTTCCACGAGCAAAACATGATCAGCACCAAGGCTCCATGGGTGTTAGAATCATTACTGTATAATCTAGATTATTGACTCTAGTGCAAGTGGGAGACTGAAGGAAATATGCCCTAGAGGCAATAATAAAGTTATTATTTATTTCCTTATATCATAATAAATGTTTATTATTCATGCTAGAATTGTATTAACCGGAAACATAATACATGTGTGAATACATAGACAAACAGAATGTCACTAGTATGCCTCTACTTGACTAGCTCGTTAATCAAAGATGGTTATGTTTCCTAACCATGAACAAAGAGTTGTTATTTGATTAACGAGGCCACATCATTAGTTGAATGATCTGATTGACATGACCCATTCCATTAGCTTAGCACCCGATCGTTTAGTATGTTGCTATTGCTTTCTTCATAACTTATACATGTTCCTATGACTATGAGATTATGCAACTCCCGTTTGCCGGAGGAACACTTTGTGTGCTACCAAATGTCACAACGTAAATGGGTGATTATAAAGGAGCTCTACAGGTGTCTCCAATGGTAGATGTTGGGTTGGCGTATTTCGAGAATAGGATTTGTCACTCCGATTGTCGGAGAGGTATCTCTGGGCCCTCTTGGTAATGCACATCACATAAGCCTTGCAAGCATTGCAACTAATGAGTTAGTTGCGGGATGATGTATTAGGGAACGAGTAAAGAGACTTGCCGGTAACGAGATTGAACTAGGTATTGGATACCGACGATCGAATCTCGGGCAAGTAACATACCGATGACAAAGGGAACAACGTATGTTGTTATGCGGTCTGACCGATAAAGATCTTCGTAGAATATGTAGGAGCCAATATGGGCATCCAGGTCCCGCTATTGGTTATTGACCGGAGATGTGTCTCAGTCATGTCTACATTGTTCTCGAACCGTAGGGTCCGCACGCTTAACGTTACGATGACAGTTATTATGAGTTTATGCATTTTGATGTACCGAAGTTAGTTCGGAGTCCTGGATGTGATCACGGACATGACGAGGAGTCTTGAAATGGTCGATACATAAAGATTGATATATTGGAAGCCTATGTTTGGATATCGGAAGTGTTCCGGGTGAAATCGGGATTTTACCGGAGTACCGGGAGGTTACCGGAACCCCCCGGGAACCATATGGGCCTTAATGGGATTTAGTGGAAAGGAGAAAAGGGGCAGCCCAAAGGTGGCCGCACGCCTCCCCTTTCCCCTAGTCCTATTAGGACTAGGAGAGGTGGCCGGCCCCCTCTCTCTCTTTCCCCCTTGGGAATCCTATTTGGAATAGGATTGGGGGGGAGTCCTACTCCCGGTAGGAGTAGGACTCCTCCTGCGCCCTCCTCCTGGCCGGCCGCCCCCTCCCCCTTGGATCCTTTATATACGGGGGCAGGGGGGCACCTCTAGACACACAAGTTGATCCTTGAGATCGTTCCTTAGCCGTGTGTGGTGCCCCCTGCCACCATACTCCACCTCGATCATATCGTTGTAGTGCTTAGGCGAAGCCCTACGTCGGTAGAACATCAAGATCGTCACCACGCCGTCGTGCTGACGGAACTCTTCCCCGACGCTTTGCTGGATCGGAGCCCGGGAATCGTCATCGAGCTGTACGTGTGCTAAGAACTCGGAGGTGCCGGAGTAACGGTGCTTGGATCGGTCGGATCGGGAAGACGTACGACTACTTCCTCTATGTTGTGTGATCGCTTCTGCAGTCGGTCTGCGTGGGTACGTAGACAACACTCTCCCCTCTCGTTGCTATGCATCACCATGATCTTGCGTGTGCGTAGGAAAAATTTTGAAATTACTGCTGTCACATCCCTAGCTTCTGGCATTGCACTAGTACTAGCCTTTGGTGATGCATCATGTTTACTTTTACAGAAAGTTGAAATGGGGATTGTCCAAACCCTAGCATTTTAAGAATTCACCAGGTTCACCTAAAATATTTTCAGTCAATCCAAGTGGCTTTCAAAAATGTTCATCATCTTTGGAAAAATGCTGGAAACAGTAACCAGAGATGATGCACATTTTTCCATGTCATTTTGGATCTTTGAACTAATATATATTGTATTTGAGTTGGAGCAAATATATGTTATATATATTTTTAATGCTTCAATAATTCTGATATTTTGTGAGGGGCTCTAGAATATTACTTTCAGTCCCTGCAAAAATTATTGGAAGAAACAAAAATGATTTAGTGTTTGAACTAAATCAAAACAGATTGAAACAAATAGAAAACAATGATTAAAAAAAATAAAACAGAGCAAAAATAAAAAGGGAGACGGCCACCTGGGCCACTTACCTGCTTACCTGCCCGGCCCAGCTCCTCCCGCTGGCCCAGCCCGCCACCGCTACCCCCCCTGTCGTCTTCTTCCATCGCCAGAAGGACGCGGGCACGCGCCCGGCGCGCGCGGCCACGCGCCCCGGCCACCTCCTCCCTGCCTGGCTGCCTCCTCCTCCCCTGGTTCCCTCCCGCGACGCCACGCAGCCCCCTCGGACCCCTCTCACTCTTCCTCGAGGCCCCGCCCCTCTGCTCTTTCTCTCTCGCCCGAACCCGAACACAGCCGTCGCCACCGACGCCGTTCGCCGCGGCCGCCATCCCCCTCTCGCCTCCCCGACGCCTCCCAGAGCTCCGCAAGTCCTCCCTCATCCTCCTCGTCGTCTCACGCGACCAGAAGAGCCCCGGAACGCCGCCCCCAATGTTTTCCCCCTCGCCGGCCGCCGAGGATCTTCTTCGTCGAATTCGGCCACTCCGGCGCGCCCCCGAGCTCGCTGACCCTCCCTGCACGATCCCCGTGAGTCCCTGCTCCGTTTCCCCCTAACCCAAGCTCGATTTCGAGCTCTAGCCGCCCCCTCTACCGGAGCCGAGACGCTCCGCCGCACGGGCTCGTCGCCGGTGAAGCTCCGGTGACCTTTTGGTCCCACGCCTGCGTCCGTTGCACTCGTTGCGTCCCGTAGAGTAAAACTAGCGCGACCACCGTCTTGTTTGCACACCGCAGCGCCGGTCCCGCGAACACCCGAGCTCCGGCAGCCGCAAAAGAGGTCGCCGCCGGCAGCTCCGGCCACCCCAGCCTCCGCCACCGCCACCGTTGGATGCGCCACTCCACCCTCTCCCCGTAGCTGCTCCCTGCGCGCCAAAAGAGCCCCTGTAGTGGGTTTCCGACGCGCACCACCGCGTCTGGCCTCGCCGGCGTCAAGCCGCCGGTGGGTCTGACCACGTTGACCACGGCGGGACCCCCCCTTTTCTGGGTCAATGACAGGTGGGGCCAGCCCCCCCTGTTAATTAGTTTAGTTATTTTATTTTAACTACCCCCTCTGCTGACACTGACAGGTGGGCCCCCGCCATCAGGTGATTAGCTTAAGCTAATCACCACCTAATCTAACCCCAGAGCCACTGACATGTGGGCCCTAGTGCCCTAATCCTTAATTAAACTAAAATAAACCCCCCTGTTAACCTGTGACGCTGACTAATGGGACCCCCTGGTCAGGTTTGACCCGGGGCAGCCCTGTTGACTTGCTGATGCAAGCATGACGCACTGCTGATGTCATAAAGTATTTTCTGGATTTAATTATATTCAGGAAATTCCAGAAAATGCCTAAAACTTCTAAAAATCATAGAAAATTAACCGTAACTCCAAATTAAATAATTTATATATGAAAAATTATCAGAAAAATTCAAGGAATCCATCTGTACCATTTTCATGCATGTTAGAACAACTTATCACTACAGTTTAGGGCAAATGAAGTAAAGGGCATTTAAATAATCACATATGGGGTTTAAATTTGAATCTTATATTCAAACCAACTTCATTTAATCTGTTGCTAGTTGCATTAGCTCAAAACACATTCATATTGCCATGTCATGAGCATGCATCATATTGTGCATTGCATTGATTATGTTCCTTTCTGTGTTGCCGGTATTTGTCCCCTCTCGATAGACGTGATACCGATGATGTGATCGTTGACACTGATGAAGACTCAATGTTATCTTCAGAAGTGCCAGGCAAGCAAAACCCCCTTGTTCATTCCGATACAATCCTACTCTCTCGCCCCTGCTCTCTTTTACCGCATTAGGACAACAACGATTCATCTGTTACTTGCTGCGGTAGCTGAACCCCTTTATCCTTTGCATGACCTGTCATTGCCACAGTAAATAGATGAAACCCACTAGCATGAGTAGGAGTTGTTTGAGCCCTGATGTGCCTACTCATTCATGCTTGTTTGTCATGCCTGCTACTGCTTAGAGTTGAGTCAGGTCTGATTCATCGGGGATGAATCAGAGGCGTGTGAACATGTCCTACTGTGTGTGAGCTAAGTGTGTGAACACGATTTGGTAAAGGTAGCGGTGAGAGGCCATGTAGGAGTACATGGTGGGTTGTCTCATTGCAGCCGTCCTCAGGAACTGAGTTCTGTGTTTGTGATCCATGATTCAGTTACTACCATACATTGGGCCCTGAAATATGACCCCGCTCGACTTCTTATTCACCCTTGTCCTCTGTCCAGGAGTTGCAAGTAGTTTCTGGTGTTTGTAGCTTACTGGAGGCCGTGGACAGCGCTGACCATAGGGGTGGGCTGTGATGCGGTAGGTACGTGGCACGGTGTACCGGATGCCCGTTTGGTATCTCGGGAACCCTGTTCACATCGTTTGGGGCTGTGAGCGAAACTCCGGCCGGATCTCCTCATGGATGGAACCCGAATAGGCGATAAACCTGGACTAGAGACTTGAGTGTTTAGGTAGGTCGTGGTCTACACCCACGTCGGCTTTCGCTTGAAGTCTGCCGAGCACATGTCGTGTGCAGACGCTAAATGGTGGAAACATGTATGAAGAAGTACACCCCTGCAGGGTTAACATCATCTATTCGAATAGCCGTGTCCGCGGAAAAGGACTTCTGGGTTGCTTATATCAGTTCATAGACAAGTGAAAGTGGATACTTTAAAATGCGCAAGATAAGCGTGAGTGCTATGGATGGCGTTCTCGTAGGGAGACGGGAGCGGATCCATAGTGGTGTATTGATATGGTGAATATGTGGACTCGTGTGCGCCACCTCAAAAGAGTTGCTTGCAGTCGTAGTTTAGGATAGCCACCGAGTCAAAGCTGGCTTGCTGCAGTTAAACCCCACCATCCCTTTGTTGAAAATGATGCATATGTAGTTAGTTCTGATGTAAGTCTTGCTGGGTACATTTGTACTCACGTTTGCCTATTTTATGTTTTTGCAGAGAGACTTCAGTCTCACTAGTAGTTCCACGTGGACTTCGACGTTTAGCTTGATACCTCAGCTACGATCTTGTGCCCTCGGCAAGATCTGATAGATAGTCAGGCTTCTCGGCCTTTTTTTATTTATAGATGTCTGTACCCAGACATGATAGCTTCCGCTTGTGCTTTGACTTGTATGCTCTGATTGTTGGGTCATGAGACCCATGTTTGTAATGTCTCGCTCCTCGGAGCCTATTGAATAAATTACTTGAGTCGTAGAGTCCTGTTGTGATGCCATGTTGTATCTGCACATATCGAGCATATTGTGTGTATGCTATTGGAATGCTTGGTATGTGTGGGATCTGACCATCTAGTTGTTTATATTTAGTAGCCTCTCTTACCGGGAAATGTCTCCTAGTGTTTCCACCGAGCCATGGTAGCTTGCTACTGCTCCGGAACACTTAGGCTGGCCGGCATGTGTCCTTCTTCGTTCCTGTGTCTGTCCCTTCGGGGAAATGTCACGCGATGAATACCGGAGTCCTGTTAGCCCGCTACAGCCCGGCTCACCGGAGTCCTTCTAGCCCAGTGCTACAGCCTGGATTCACTCGCTGATGACCGACACGTTCGATGCTGGGTCATGGATGCCTGTCCCTGTAAGTCTGTGCCACTTTGGGTTTACGACTAGTCATGTCAGCCCGGGCTCCTTATCATATGGATGCTAGCGACACTATCATATACGTGAGCCAAAAGGCGCAAACGGTCCTGGGCAAAGGTAAGGCGACACCCGTGGGGATACCGTGCGTGAGGCCGCAAAGTGATATGAGGTGCTACAGGCTAGATCGATGTGACATCGAGTCAGGGTCCTGACAGCGTTGGTATCAGAGCTTGACTGCCTGTAGGATTACCAAGCCAAACTGGTCGAAGTTGAGTCTAGAAATTCTTTAGTTATATAAGGGAATTGATTGTGGGATGGAACGTAAGGCTCTTTTTACTCCTTATACCTCATGCCCTTCTGATCTGAGTCATCTTATCTTTCCTACGGGGATTAAGAACTAGGCTATCTCTTCTTTCTATTAGGATCACGTGTTACTAATCAGTAGACTTATAAGATTGTTGGATTTAAGTCTCAGTTCAGTTCCTACTACTTCCGTATGTTAATTGTTGATCTCGGAACCTTGATATTGTGCTTCTGAGTGGTTATGCCACCATTTTTGTGATTGTCTCAAATCTTTTTGAGCAATTATAGCCGTTATGCTGTCCGAATCATCCCAGGTTTCTAAATAGTCCGATGCATTTGCAAATCTTTTCCCTCTGGTTTCGATGTTCCTTTATGCCAGCTCAATCACACTAATTGTTGAGTTGAGGTATTCTATTGCCTTGACATTATGTTGGAGTTACTATTATGACCTAGGTGTCTCAGGGGATCATCTAGTGGTCTAGCCATGATTGTGTCCTAGTGTGAAGATTCTGGCCTTTATTCTCGGAAGCATCCCGTGATGCTACTTAGTAGTAGGTATTCTGTTCCTGGGTTCTTGAACCCGAGATTCACTCCACCTACTTCGTGTTGATAGTAATTGTTAGTGCCTTCAGGATATTAGTAACCTTTGCGATAGTCCTTGAGGTCCGTGGTATCTTCTTCTTCCAAATACCATGAACTACTTATGGCAGAAGTTCCTCGTTGAACTGAAATATCACAACAGGATTATTCTTGAGGAGTTCTCCATTCATAAATCGTGACTCTGCCAGTTCTACCTTTCTGCATGGGTTATCCGGAAGAAATATGTTGAACTTGGTTCGACATACTAATCTATGCATCCACAACTCAGAAAGTTATATGTTCCTTTGAGTTGTTCTCTTTAGTTGTCTACTGACCTTCGTCTATCAATTGATAGTCAAGAGTATGCGCGCGTTCGTTTGTTGATGCCTATTACTCTTGTGGCCCGTCAAGCCATTCCGCCCTGAATGACTAGGAGAAACAAACTCCAGTACCTCATCCATATTAAGGATTGGGTCAAAGTAGTTGTGTTCCGCAGATCAAGTTACAATCCAGCTTCTGGTCTGCTCTACCCTGAAGTATTACCTTCTTTATGGCAGGAATTTCATGAGAATTGCACCACCTTTTGTGAATTCTTGACATAGTGATACTTCTCGCCATCCTTTTTCATTCCTCGGTTCCGTGTTGATGCAACCGGAATACCGACAAATGAATTGTGATGTGTGAAATCAATACTCCTAGCAACCTCGTTGCTTGGTAGTTAAAGGATAATAATTTCATTCTTAGTATGTTGGTTTTCGAATCATCATTCTAAGGTTGATCATGCTACCTAGTCCTTGTTCTCAGTGCCCTCCTCGATCGATGGGTTAGGATTATTTCAAATTCTTGCTCTATTGATCATATCGTCTTGCCCTGAAAAGCAAGATTGTTCTCGAGCTTAGTAACATACCGGTGGTTCGTGATTTTTCGAATATCTTCTCGAAAGTATCACCAGGCTGTCACCTGACTGTCATGTTGAGCTCGTGATCAAGTAGGTTTCTCGTGAACCACCTTCTCTCCAAGAATCGGTGTAAGATATCCCTGAGCTAGTTGGTTAAGCTAGACAACAACTTGGAGAGTTGGAAGATAAAAACTTGTCTGACTTAGTTCGTTCCAAAGGGATATTCTTGTGTAGTGTGTGTTGAAGAAAGATGATATCTTCATCGATTGGTCCCTGTGATCAGTTGCTGGACCTATTGTCTTATCAATCCCTTGATTTGAGTGTGGGCTATCGTCAAATCAAATCAGTACCAACGATGTTCGTAATGTTGTCCTACTCGTGGTTGATCCCTCGAGCATACACCATTACATCTTTGGTCTGACCAATGCTATCACCGTGTTCACATGATGGTGGAAGTCCAGTGATATGGAAATTCCGATGAGTTGCTGTTGAGCCCATCAGTAGCATTTTGTCTCCCCCATGAATCATGTTGAACATCAACCTAGTGTTGGAAACTTGTGTAAGCATTTCTTCGTGTTTCGTTCATGAAGCATATGTTTGAATGAAAGTAGTGGTTTTCCCTAATTCATGTGCATATGATGCAAGTTGCCGCCATGAATTTGAGGAAGATTGTTTTGTTTCCCTGGAATCATTCCAAATTAGTCATGCACACGTGCGAAGTATTCTGTGGTCTGGAGACTTGCAACCTTCATTCCATATGTGTCCCGAGCACACCAAGCCACTGATTGATTTGTTCAAGGGGAAGAAGTTCCTTCATAAGAGCTAATCATATGACTTATGCAAGGACTTCGTTATCCACGGTGATGGTTCCCAACCATAACTCGGTAGTGTTTTATTGTAAGACTACCACGTGGTCATGCTTGTCCGGGACAACGTGTTCACATGTTTGTAGCAGAACCAGCTCATGTTTTGGAGCTTACTATCGTAGTTCATTTCCCGAGAATCTCGCAACGTCATCTCGTCGATTTGTGTTGCAAACTTTCATTTTTCTTTCTAGACTTGATGAGTCTGGGATATCCTGACACCAACCAGATCTGAATCTCAGGCAGATATGATGGTTGGAACATTCTCCAAGAACTATAATATTGGTCCCTCGATAACCGGTAAAGTGGATGTCGTGGCCAACACACCCAGCCGGAAGACCTGTTATTATAATATCTTGATTGAGGAAGTTGGCCACCTCCCCATAGGGATTTCGTAGGGTTTACTCCCTAGTTGTTCCTTATGGATTCTTGTGCTCCCGAAGTCCGACCTTTACTTGATGTTCTAGATACCAGACCGTTTCTATGAATGGGTTACATTAGCACATCAAGGAGAACATTTGAAGCGGAGTGCTAAATGTCTCTCGGTCGATCATCCAGATTTTGTTCCTTGGCTTCGCTAAGGTGAAATCTGAGAAGGTGTTATCTTCCTTTGCATCTGCATCTTCCATCACCATTCATCATGGTAGTGAGTTGTGTTACCGGACCCTTGACACGGATGTTGGTAAAACCTTGATGATTGTGGAAATGCTCAAGTTCTTGAGAGCACGCACAAGCGCTACGTGTTATCCTCGGCACTAGCTGGGTTTGCTCTCAGTTTCCTCGGTTATGCTATAACCACTCCAACAGTGAATTCACTCTTTATTGTTGGGTTCTTCCCCAGTTACCAGAATCATTCCCAGCATTTGCATTTTGTTCCCAGCTTGTACCGCTAATGTGCCATTCTACCATGGGTCTCTTCCACCTCCGGTGATAAGCAAATTCATCCATTACGTTGTCTTCAACAAGGTAATCCACATCATCCAAGTTCGAGTATGCCATTCTACCGACCCCCTCCAAATGATCATTTGTGATTACCTTATGCTGGTATGAAGAGTTTCAATGATCTCTGAATCAAAAGTAATTCTTTTTGCCACTTAAGGTAATACTCTACGATCACCTTCCTCCAGGATATTTCGTCGTGGTATCATGGCAACTCAACTCTTCGCTACGTTGGCAATCGTTTCCCACCTTCTTAAGTGTGGAATTATTGTCCACCTAGTGAACCTTCGTCATCTGTTCCACTCCATTTCTTCAAATCTGTGCTTCGTCTCCCAGCTCAAGAGATGTTGCTATGTCTCATTCCGTGAGTTGTTCGATCTTCGAGAAGATCTACCCTTCTAGAGTCTCTTTCCCTCCAGGTCATGTTGGCAGGATTTCTCAGAGCAAGACGACAAGACAAAGATGGTGATCGAATCAACGTTTCTATGAAGTGCAACCTGGATCGTGAAGATTATACTAGTTGCGTTTACCTTTCACCTTACCCTACGCTTGAATCTCGAGACGAGATTCTTGTTTAGTGGGGGTGAGTTGTCACATCCCTAGCTTCTGGCATTGCACTAGTACTAGCCTTTGGTGATGCATCATGTTTACTTTTACAGAAAGTTGAAATGGGGATTGTCCAAACCCTAGCATTTTAAGAATTCACCAGGTTCACCTAAAATATTTTCAGTCAATCCAAGTGGCTTTCAAAAATGTTCATCATCTTTGGAAAAATGCTGGAAACAGTAACCAGAGATGATGCACATTTTTCCATGTCATTTTGGATCTTTGAACTAATATATATTGTATTTGAGTTGGAGCAAATATATGTTATATATATTTTTAATGCTTCAATAATTCTGATATTTTGTGAGGGGCTCTAGAATATTACTTTCAATCCCTGCAAAAATTATTGGAAGAAACAAAAATGATTTAGTGTTTGAACTAAATCAAAACAGATTGAAACAAATAGAAAACAATGATTAAAAAAAATAAAACAGAGCAAAAATAAAAAGGGAGACGGCCACCTGGGCCACTTACCTGCTTACCTGCCCGGCCCAGCTCCTCCCGCTGGCCCAGCCCGCCACCGCTACCCCCCCTGTCGTCTTCTTCCCTCGCCAGAAGGACGCGGGCACGCGCCCGGCGCGCGCGGCCACGCGCCCTGGCCACCTCCTCCCTGCCTGGCTGCCTCCTCCTCCCCTGGTTCCCTCCCGCGACGCCACGCAGCCCCCTCGGACCCCTCTCACTCTTCCTCGAGGCCCCGCCCCTCTGCTCTTTCTCTCTCGCCCGAACCCGAACACAGCCGTCGCCACCGACGCCGTTCGCCGCGGCCACCATCCCCCTCTCGCCTCCCCGACGCCTCCCAGAGCTCCGCAAGTCCTCCCTCGTCCTCCTCGTCGTCTCACGCGACCAGAACAGCCCCGGAACGCCGCCCCCGACGTTTTCCCCCTCGCCGGCCGCCGAGGATCTTCTCCGTCGAATTCGGCCACTCCGGCGCGCCCCCGAGCTCGCTGACCCTCCCTGCACGATCCCCGTGAGTCCCTGCTCCGTTTCCCCCTAACCCAAGCTCGATTTCGAGCTCTAGCCGCCCCCTCTACCGGAGCCGAGACGCTCCGCCGCACGGGCTCGTCGCCGGTGAAGCTCCGGTGACCTTTTGGTCCCACGCCTGCGTCCGTTGCACTCGTTGCGTCCCGTAGAGTAAAACTAGCGCGACCACCGTCTTGTTTGCACACCGCAGCGCCGGTCCCGCGAACACCCGAGCTCCGGCAGCCGCAAAAGAGGTCGCCGCCGGCAGCTCCGGCCACCCCAGCCTCCGCCACCGCCACCGTTGGATGCGCCACTCCACCCTCTCCCCGTAGCTGCTCCCTGCGCGCCAAAAGAGCCCCTGTAGTGGGTTTCCGACGCGCACCACCGCGTCTGGCCTCGCCGGCGTCAAGCCGCCGGTGGGTCTGACCATGTTGACCACGGCGGGACACACCCCCCCCCTCTGGGTCGGTGACAGGTGGGGCCAGCCCCCCCCTGTTAATTAGTTTAGTTATTTTATTTTAACTACCCCCCCTCTGCTGACACTGACAGGTGGGCCCCCGCCATCAGGTGATTAGCTTAAGCTAATCACCACCTAATCTAACCCCAGAGCCACTGACATGTGGGCCCTAGTGCCCTAATCCTCAATTAAACTAAAATAAACCCCCCTGTTAACCTGTGACGCTGACTAATGGGACCCCTTGGTCAGGTTTGACCCGGGGCAGCCCTGTTGACTTGCTGATGCAAGCATGACGCACTGCTGATGTCATAAAGTATTTTCTGGATTTAATTATATTCAGGAAATTCCAGAAAATGCCTAAAACTTCTAAAAATCATAGAAAATTAACCGTAACTCCAAATTAAATAATTTATATATGAAAAATTATCAGAAAAATTCAAGGAATCCATCTGTACCATTTTCATGCATGTTAGAACAACTTATAGCTGCTGTTTAGCACAAATCAACTAAAAGGCATTTGAATATTCACATATGGAGTTTGAATTTGAATTTTATATTCAAACCAACTTCATTTAATCTGGTTTTAGGTGCATTAGCCCAAAACACATTCATATTGCCATGTCATAGCATGCATCATATTGTGCATAGCATTGATCGTGTCTTTTCTGTATTGCCGGTAATTGTCCCCTCTCGATAGACGCGATACCGATGATACGATCGTTGACACTGATGAAGACTCAATGTTATCTTCAGAAGTGCCAGGCAAGCAAAACCCCCTTGTTCATTCCGATACAATCCCACTCTCTCGCTCCTGCTCTCTTTTACTGCATTAGGACAACAACGATTCAACTGTTACTTGTTGCGGTAGCTGAACCCCTTTATCCTTTGCATGACCTGTCATTCCACAGTAAATAGATGAAACCCACTAGTATGAGTAGGAATTGTTTGAGCCCTGTTGTGCCTACTCATTCATGCTTGTTTGTCATGCCTGCTACTGCTTAGAGTTGAGTCAGGTCTGATTCATCGGGGATGAATCAGAGGCGTGCAAACATGTCCTACTGTGTGTGAGCTAAGTGTGTGAACACGATTTGGTAAAAGGTGTCGGTGAGAGGCCATGTAGGAGTACATGGTGGGTTGTCTCATTGAAGCCGTCCTCAGGAACTGAGTTCTGTGTTTGTGATCCATGATTCAGCTACTACCATACATTGGGCCCTGAAATATGACCCCGCTCGACTTCTTATTCACCCTTGTCCTCTGTCCAGGAGTTGCAAGTAGTTTCTGGTGTTTGTAGTATGCTGGAGGCCGTGGACAGCGCTGACCGTAGGGGTGGGCTGTGATGCGGTAGGCACGTGGCCGGGTATACCGGGCGCCCGTTTGGTGTCACGGAACCCTGTTCACATCGTTTGGGGCTGTGAGCGAAACTCTGGCCGGATCTCCTCATGGATGGAACCCGAATACGCGATAAACCTGGACTAGAGACTTGAGTGTTTAGGTAGGTCGTGGTCTACACCCACGTCGGCTTTCGCTTGAAGTCTGCCGAGCACATGTCGTGTGCAGACGCTAAGTGGTGGAAACATGTATGAAGAAGTACACCCCTGCAGGGTTAACATCATCTATTCGAATAGCCGTGTCCGCGGTAAAGGACTTCTGGGTTGCTTATATCAGTTCATAGACAAGTGAAAGTGGATACTTTAAAATGCGCAAGATAAGCGTGAGTGCTATGGATGGCGTTCTCGTAGGGAGACGGGAGCGGATCCATAGTGGTGTATTGATATGGTGAATATGTGGACTCGTGTGCGCCACCTCAAAAGAGTTGCTTGCAGTCGTAGTTTAGGATAGCCACCGAGTCAAAGCTGGCTTGCTGCAGTTAAACCCCACCATCCCTTTGTTGAAAATGATGCATATGTAGTTAGTTCTGATGTAAGTCTTGCTGGGTACATTTGTACTCACGTTTGCCTATTTTATGTTTTTGCAGAGAGACTTCAGTCTCACTAGTAGTTCCACGTGGAATTCGACGTTTAGCTTGATACCTCAGCTACGATCTTGTGCCCTCGGCAGGATCTGATAGATAGTCAGGCTTCTCGGCCTTTTTTTATTTATAGATGTCTGTACCCAGACATGATAGCTTCCGCTTGTGCTTTGACTTGTATGCTCTGATTGTTGGGTCATGAGACCCATGTTTGTAATGTCTCGCTCCTCGGAGCCTATTGAATAAATTACTTGAGTCGTAGAGTCCTGTTGTGATGCCATGTTGTATCTGCACATATCGAGCATATTGTGTGTATGCTATTGGAATGCTTGGTATGTGTGGGATCTGACCATCTAGTTGTTTATCTTTAGTAGCCTCTCTTACCGGGAAATGTCTCCTAGTGTTTCCACCGAGCCATGGTAGCTTGCTACTGCTCCGGAACACTTAGGCTGGCCGGCATGTGTCCTTCTTCGTTCCTGTGTCTGTCCCTTCGAGGAAATGTCACGCGATGAATACCGGAGTCCTGTTAGCCCGCTACAGCCCGGCTCACCGGAGTCCTGCTAGCCCAGTGCTACAGCCTGGATTCACTCGCTGATGACCGACACGTTCGATGCTGGGTCATGGATGCCTGTCCCTGTAAGTCTGTGCCACTTTGGGTTTACGACTAGTCATGTCAGCCCGGGCTCCTTATCATATGGATGCTAGCGACACTATCATATACGTGAGCCAAAAGGCGCAAACGGTCCCGGGCAAAGGTAAGGCGACACCCGTGGGGATACCGTGCGTGAGGCCGCAAAGTGATATGAGGTGCTACAGGCTAGATCGATGTGACATCGAGTCGGGGTCCTGACAACTGCGTTCCCAACAGTTAAGCTTCCGCATGTGCTTTGATTTGTATGCTATGGTTGTTGGGTCATGAGACCCATGTTTGTAATATCTCGCTCCTCGGAGCCTAATGAATAAATACTTTGAGTCGTAGAGTTTTGTTGTGATGCCATGAATTTGCACATATCGAGCATATTGTGTGTATGTTATTGACATGCTTGGTATGTGTGGCATCCGACAATCCAGTTGTTTATCCTTGGTAGCCTCTCTTATGGGGAAATGTATTCTGGTGCTTCCACTGAGCCTTGGTAGTCCGCTACAGCCCGGTTTACCGGAGTCCTGCTAGCCCAGCAGTGCTAGTCCGGAACACTTAGATTGGCCGACATGTGATTCACTTCGTTCCTGTGTCTGTCCCTTCAAGGAAATGTCACGCGGTGACATCCAGAGTCCTGCCTAGCCTGCTACAGCCCGGTTCACCGGAGTCCTGTTAGCCCAGTGCTACAGTCCGGATTCGCATGCTGCTGACCAACATGCTCGATGTTGATTCATGTATGCCTGTTAGTGCCACTTTGGGTTCACGACTAGTCATGTCGGCCCGGGTTCTCTGTCATATGGATGCTAGCTAGCGGCACTATCATATACGTGAGCCAAAAGGCGCAAACGGTCCCAGGCCATGGTAAGGCGACACCCGTGGGAATACCATGTGTGAGGCCGCAAAGTGATATGAGGTGTTACCGGATAGATCGATGTGACTTGGAATCTGGGTCCTGATAGCGTTGGTATCAGAGCCTGGCTGCCTGTAGGATTACCAAGCCAAACTGGTCGAAGTTGAGTCTTGAAATGCTTTAGTTATATAAGGGAATTGATTGTGGAAGGGAACGTAAGGCTCTTTTTACTCCTTTACCTTATGCCCTTCTGATCTGAATCAACCTCTTCTTTTCTACAGGGTTAAGAAACTAGGCCTTCTCATCTATCTATCAGGATGACATGTTACTAATCCATAGACTTATAGTATTGATGGATTCATGTCGCAGTTCAGTTTCTAGTACTTCCATGTGTTCATAGTTGGTCTCGAAACCTTGATATTATGATGTTGAGTGGTTATGCCACCATTTTGCAGGATGTCTCAAATCTTTTGACAATTTACAGTCGTTATGCTGTTCGAGTCATCCCAGGTCTCTACATAGTTTGATGCACTTGCAAATCCTTTCTTTTCGTTCTCAATGTCCTTTTTGGTCAGAATGAGCACACTAACCGGTGCATTGAGGTACTCTATTACCTCGGTATATATGTTGGAGCTATTATTATGACCCTAGGTGTTTTAGGGAGTCACCTAGTAATCTAGCCATGTTTTGTGTTCTCGGTGTGATGATTCTGGCCACCATTCTCGGAAGCATCCCGTGATGCCATTTAGTAGTAGGTATTCTACTCCTGGGTTCTTGACCCAAGATCCACTCTACTTACCTCGCGTTGATAGTGTTTCTTGTACCTTTAGGATAGTAGTAATCTTTGTGATAATCTTCGAGGTCCATGGTATATCATTCTTCCAAATACCATGAACCATCATGGCAGAAGTTCTTTTGAACCAAAAGATCACAACGAGGGTGCTCTTGAGGAGTACTCCATTCATATTGCGATTCTGCCAGTCCCTTTTCTTCTGCATGGGTTATCCAAAAGAAATATGTTGAACTTGTTCGACATACTAATCTATGCATCCATAACTCAGAAAATCATATGTTCTTTGAGTTGTCCCTCATTAGTTGTTTTCTGACCTCTGACTATCAATTTGTAGCCAGGAGAGTAGTCGTGCATTCGTGTTATCGATGCCTATTATCCTTGTCGTCCGACAAGCCATTCTATTCCGGAATGACTAGGAAAAACAAACTCCAGCAGCTCATCCATTTCTTGGACTGGTCAAAGTAGTTGTATTTCGCAGATCAAAATGCCAATCCAGCTTTTGCTCTGTTCTACCTTGTAGTGTTACCATCTTTATGTCAAGAATGTCATGAGAATTGCACAACCTCTTATGAATTCTTGACGCAGTGATACTTCTCGCCATCGTTATTCATTCCTCGGTTCCGTGTTGTTGTAACCGAAATGCCGACAAGTGAATTGTGATGTGTGAAATCAATACTCCGAGCAACTCGTTGCTTTGTAGTAAATGGACAATATTCTCATTCTTATAGTGTTGATTATTAAATCATCATCCTAAGATTGATCGTGCTACCTAGTCCTTATTTCTAGTGCACTCTTCGATCCATGAGTTGGGATTGTGTCAATCCCTCACTCTTTTGATTATATCGTCTTGCCCTGAAAAGCAAGATTATTCTCGAGCTTAGAGTCATATCGGTGGTTCGTGATTTTCTGAATATCTTCACGGAAGTATTACCAGGTTGTCACCTGACCGCTATGTTGAGTTCGTGATCATATTGGTTTTCCTTCAAACCACCCATTCTCCATGATTCTATGCTGGATACCCTGAACTAGTCGGTTGAGCTAAACAACAATTTGCAGAGTTGGAAGATGAAAGCTTTTCCCACTTAGTTCATTTCGGAAGGGATATCCTTGTGTTGTGTGTGTGTTGAAGAAAGATGATATCTTCATCGATTGATCCTCGTGATCAGTTCTTCAATCTATCATCTTGTCCAACCTTGATTTGAGTGTGGGCTATCCTCAAATCAAATCAGAACCAACGATGTTCGTAATGTTGTCTACTCGTGGTTGACTCCTCAAGCATACACCATTACATCTTTTGGTCTGACCAATACTATCACATTGTTCACATAATGGTGGAAGTCCGGTGATATGGAAATTCCGATGAGTCGCTGTTGAGCCCATCAGCAGCATTTTGTCTCCTTCATGATTTGTGTTGAACATCCAGCTAGTGTTGGAAACTTGTGTAAGCATTTTCTTCATGCCCCGTTCATGAAGTATATGTTTGGATCAAAGAAGTGACTTCCTTTGATTCACGTGCATTTGATATAAGTTGCCGCTGTGAATTCAAGAAAGTTTGTTTTGCTTTCTCTGGAATCATCCCAAGTCAGTCATGCATGTGCGAAGAATTCTATGGTCTGATAGACTGATCATCTTCATTCTATATGTATCCCTAGCACACCAAGCCACTGATTGGTTTATTCAAGGAGAAGAAGTCTCTTCTTAAGAGCAAGACTTATGCAAGGACTTCGATATCCTTGATGATGGCTCCCCACCTGGACTCGGTAGTGTTTTATTATAAGACTACTATGTGTTCATGCTTGTCTGGGACAACGTGTTCACATGTTGTAGCAGAACCAGCTCATGTTCTGGGGCTTACTATCATAGTTCATCTCCCGAGAATCTCGCAATGTCATCTCATCGATTTGTGTTGCAAACTTTCATTTTATTTCTAGACTCGATGAGTATGGAATATCCTAACACCAACCAGATCTGAATCTCAGGCAGATATGATGGTTGGGGTGTTTTCCCAAGAGTTATAATATTTGTCTCTCCATAACCAGTAGAGTGGATGACATGGCCAACACACCCAACCGGAAGACATATTATTGTAGTATCTTGTTTGAAGAAGTTGGCCACCTCCCCATAAGCATCTCGTAGAATTTATTCCATTAGTAGTTCCTTATGGATTTTTGTGTTCCCGAAGTCCGACCTTTTACTTGATGTCCTAGATACCAAACCATATCAATGACTGGGTTATGCTAGCACATCAAGGAGAACAATAGAAGCGGAGTGCTAAATGTCTCTCGGTCGATCATCCAGATTTTGATCCCTTGGCCTCGCTAAGGTGAAATCTGAGAAAGTGTTATCTTTCTTTGCATCTGCATCCTCCACCATTATTCATCATGGTAGTATGTTGTGTTGCCAGGATCCTTGACATGGATATTGGAAAAACTTGTTGATTATGGGAATGCTCAAGTTCTTGAGAGCACTCGCAATCACTAGGATTTATCGTCGGCATTAATTGGGATCTGCTCTCAGTTTCCTCGGTTATGCTATAACCTTTCAAATAGTGGAATCTCTCTCTAGTGTTGGGTTTCTCCCCAGTTACTAGAATCATTCCCAACGTTTGCATTTTGTCCCCAGCTTGCACCCACCATTGTGCCTTTTCACTATGATCCGCCTTCTCAGCAGTTGTTGTCCAAGATCATCTTCAAGTGGTCCTACCATGGGTCCCATCCATTTCCGATGATAATCAAAAATCATCCATTGTGTTGTCTTCAACAAGGTAGTCCACATCATCCATCCTAGTCTGGGTATGCCATCCCTTCGTATTCCACCAAACGATTGTTGTGATTTGCCCTAGGCTGGTATGAAGAGTTTCAATGATCTCTGAATCAAAAGTAATTCTTTTTGCCACTTAAGGGGATATTTCTGCGAGTCACCTTCTTCTAAGATGTCTCCTTATGGTATCATGGAAACTCAACTCCTCGCTACGTCGACAACCGTTCACCACCTTCTTAAGCCTGAAATTGTTGTCTACCTAGTGAACCTTCGTCATCTGTTACACTCCATCCCCTAGATGTATGTTTCATGTCTCAGCTTGAGAGATGTTTCAATGTCTCATTCCATGAGTTCATCATCGGTTGTTCGATCTTCAAGAAGATCGATCCTTCTAGAGTTTTTCCTTTCCTCTCGTTGTCATGTGGGTTGGAGTTCTCAGAGCAAAGATGTCAAGGTCAATTGGAGTCAATGAATCAACAACTCCGGGAAGGCAGTTGGATCATGAAGATTGTGTTAAGCCTTGCATCCCCTTTGTCTTCTCACCTCACGTCCTGAATCTCGGGACGAGATTCTTGTATAGTGGGGGTGAGTTGTCACATCCCTAGCTTCTGGCATTCACTAGGCTAGCTTCATATGTGCATCATGTTTAAGTCTCAAATGAACTTGAAGTAGGGATTGTTTAAACCCTAGAATCAAAGGAATTCACTAGGTTCAACTAAAATATTCTCAGTGAATCCAAATGGCTTTCAAAAATGTTCATCATTTCTGGAAAATGCTAGAAGCAATAACCAGAGGTGTTGCGCATTTTTCCATGAAATATTTGGGCTCTGAATTAAATCATATAGTATTTGCATTTGGGCATATAAATGCTATTAAATATTTTAAATGCTCAAATAATCATAAACTAAAATGTTTGCTGTTGGTTATATTCCAAACAGTGGCATTGAGCAGTTTCATGATTTTCGGATCTGTTTAAGTATCTGTAATAAAGCCCTAAAGACTGCAGAATAATAGAAAACAGAAACTAAAATAGAAATGGAGCAGAGAGAGAGAAACCCACCTGGCTTACCTGGCCTGGCACTATTATAGCCGAGATGGCCAGCCCACCAGGGGGGACATCGTCTTCTACCTCTTGCCAGTAGGCAGAGGAGAAGCTGGGCAGGGCACACGCACGCGCCACCTCCACCCTGCTCGCCTGCCTCCTCGATGGCCTGGACGCCTCTGGCATCGCCACGCTACCCCCCTGGACCCTCTCGACCGCTCCCCTCTCTCCCTACCTCGCCTCTCTCGCTCTCTCTCCCGAAGCCGAGCAAGCTCATTGCCGCCGCTCACTGCCACCACGCTCACCGCCCGTTCCTCGACCAACCGCCGTGTCCATCGGCTCCGCCTCATCATCTTTATCATCCCAGACGAGCCATGCATCCTCGGGCACCCTACAACGTCGCCATCGTCGTTGTCTACCACCTCGAGCTCTGACCACGGCCGCCACTGATTCACCTGCTTCCGGCCTTCCCCGAGCACGCAGAGCCTACCCATCGACGCGTTGTGAGATCTCTGTCCTTTCTCCCTCGTTACCTCCGTCCCTTTCGACCCCTAGCATCAGCAACTACCATGGCCAAGCTTCCCCTACCGCCGGCCATGTCACGGCCGTCACTACAGCCGCCTGAGCTTGATTCGGAGCGCGTCACCGCGCTCAGGAAGCCACCAGGAGCCTAACACACATGCTAACTCACCCTCCCGCGCACCACAGCGCCAACCCCGCACTCACCCGAATTCCGGCGCCGCTGCGAGCTCACTTCCGGCGAGCTCCGACCACCCCGTGACCTCCCACCTACTCCATTAGATGCACGCGAGCGAGGGCCTCCTCCCTGTGCCTTTCTCTCGCCCAGCTGCCTCCTGTAGCGCCGTCCCGTGTGGACTCCGCCACGCGGGAAGGTCGATGGCGGCTTAACTCCGGCCGTGTCGACATGGCGCCGTCATTAGTGGCTAATGATGCCACTAACTAACCCCTCTCTCAGTGACTATGGGACCCATGCCTTAATTAACCCTGGGATTATTCCCTGTTTAGTTTAGATTAATATAGTCGGCCCCACGTGTCAGTTTGACCATGCCACGTCATCATTGACCCGGACCCACCAGTCAGCCTCTGTCCCTGCCCTGTTACACTAACGTGCGGGTCCCATTGGTCAGGTTTGACCTGGACCGCCTCTGTTGACTTGCTGATGTCACACCGACGTCAAGCTTACGTAGTAAATGTTTTCTGGGATTTTAAATAAATCAGAAATGATTTATTTATTTCACAAAATATCCAAAACTTCTAAAATTCATAGAAAATCAACCGTAGCTCCAAATCAAATAATTTATATATGAAAAATGATCGAAAAAATCCAAAGAACCTGATTATGGCATTATCATGCATGTTTGAACAACTTATGCCTACTGATCAGGTTAAATCAAACATGTGGCATTTAAATAATCACATATGGAGTTGAATTTGAATCTTTGGTTCAAACCAACTTCATTTCATCTGGTTTTAGTTGCATTAGCTCAAATCACAACATCCTGCCACGTCATGATCATGCATCATATTGTGCATTACATTGATTGTGCTCTCTCTTTGTTGCCGGTACCTGTTCCCCCTTAGTAGACATATGTTCTGACGATGAGTTTGATGACACCGATGAAGAGCTATACTATCTTGAGAAGTGCCAGGCAAGCAAAACCCCCTTGTTCATTCCGATACAAACCCACTTGCTCGCTCCTGCTCTCTTTTACTGCATTAGGACAACAACGACTCAACTGTTACATGCTGCGGTAGTTGAACCCCTTTCCTCTGCATGACCTGTCATTGCCACAGTAAATAGATGAAACCCACTAGCATGAGTAGGAGTTGTTTGAGCCCTGATGTGCCTACTCATTCATGCTTGTTTGGCATGCCTACTATTGCTTGGAGTTGTGTCAGGTCTGATTCATCGGGGATGAATTCGAAAGTTGTGAACATGTCCTACTGTGTGTGAGCTAAGTGTGTTGAACACGATTTGGTAAAGGTATCGATGAGAGGCCATGTAGGAGTACATTGTGGGTTGTTTTATTGGAACCGTCCTTAAGCACCGAGATCTGTATGTGTGATTTAAGAACCAGCTACTACCATGCATTGGGCCCGAAACCAATGGACCCTCTCGGCTTCTTAACCACCCTAGTTCTCTGTCCAGGAGTTGCAACTAGTTTCTAGTATTTATAGGATATGTGTTGGCGGCCGTGCATAGCGCTGAACCTAGGGGTGGGCTATGATGCGGTAGATACACCATGGCACGGTGTACCGAGTCGCCCGTTTGGTGTCTCGGGAACCCTGTACACATCGTTCGGGGCCGTATGTGGAAACCTCGGCCGGGCTCCCTGCGGATGGAACCTGGATAGGCGATAAACCTGGACTAGAGACTTCAGTGTTTAGGTAGGCCGTGGCCGACACCCTCGTTGGGCTTCCGCTTGAAGGTTGCCGAGTACATGCCGTGTAAACGACGGTAAGTGGTGAGAGCGTGTATGAAGTAGTACACCCCTGCAGGGTTAACATCATCCATTCGAATAGCTGCATCCATGGTAAAGGACTACTTGGTTGCCTATACAGTTCATAGACAAGTGAAAGTGGATACTCTAAAATGCGCAAGATAAGCGTGAGTGCTATGGATGGCGTTTTCGTATGGAGACGACAGCAGATCCATAGTGGTGTATTGATATGGTGAATATGTGGACTCGTGTGCGCCACCTCAAAAGAGTTGCTTGCAGTCGTAGTTCAGGTTAGCCACCGAGTCAAAGCTGGCTTGCTGGAGTTAAACTCCACCATCCCCTTTGTTGATACTGATGCATATGTAGTTAGTTCTGATGTAAGTCTTGCTGGGTACATTTGTACTCACGTTTCCCTATTTTATGTTTTGCAGAGAGATGTCAGTCTCGCTAGTAGTTTCGTGTGGACTTCGACGTTTAGCTTCATAACTCAACTACCATCTTGTGCCCTCGGCAGGGTCTTGTAGATAGTCAGGCTTCTCAGCCTTTTTCATTTGAAGATGTCTGTACCCAGACATGTTAAGCTTCCGCATGTGCTTTGATTTATATGCTATGATTGTTGGGTCATGAGACCCATGTTTGTAATATCTTGCTCCTCGGAGCCTAATGAATAAATACTTTGAGTCGTAGAGTCTTGTTGTGGTGCCATGTTGTATTTGCACATATCGAGCATATTGTGTGTATGTTATTGAAATGCTTGGTATGTGTGGGATCCGACAATCTAGTTGTTTATCCTTGGTAGCCTCTCTTATGGGGAAATGTAGTCTGGTGCTTCCACTGAGCCTTGGTAGTCCGCTACAGCCCGGTTTACCGGAGTCCTGCTAGCCCAGCACTGCTGCTCCGGAACACTTAGACTGGCTGGCATGTGATTCACTTCATTCCTGTGTCTGTCCCTTCGGGGAAATGTCATGCGGTGACATCCGGAGTCCTACCTAGCCTGCTACAGCCCGGTTCACCGGAGTCCTGTTAGCCCAGTGCTACAGCCCGGATTCGCACGCTGCTGACCGACATGCTCGATGTTGATTCATGTATGCCTGTCCCCGTAAGTTAGTGCCACTTTGGGTTCACGACTAGTCATGTCGGCCCGGGTTCTCTATCATATGGATGCTAGCGACACTATCATATACGTGAGCCAAAAGGCGCAAACGGTCCCGGGCCATGGTAAGGCGACACCCGTGGGAATACCATGCCTGAGGCCGCAAAGTGATATGAGGTGTACCGGCTAGATCGATGTGACTTGGAATCGGGGTCCTGACAGATAGGCAGAAAGATGATCTTTGGGCCGCGCTGAAGGCAAATTTCACCCTACCGCCAGAGGAGGATCCAGAGAAGCCAGTTATAGAGCCATTGGTCAAGTCTCATGCTCTTAAGAAGATGGCATATCTATTCAACAGGTGGAAGAATGAGCTGAAAACAAAGTTTGTTGACAAAGAGAAGACACTAGAATTCACCGGCCGGTTTGAGAATATCAGAGATCACTGGGATGCATTTTTGGCCCACAAGACATCGGACAAGAGTAAGAAGATGCCAGCGACAAACAAGAAGGAGAATCACCATCGCACGAGGTCAGGTGGCTACCTCAAAGACCGGCCATTGTGGGCAAAGGCTGAGAATGACTTTCTTGATAAAGGGGTCGAGCCAGAGACATTGAACTGGCCAGACCGTTCAAGGACTTGGTTCTTCGGGGTTGACGGAACCTTGGACCCTGAAACAGGGAAGTGCGTTTGGACGAACGAGCAACTGCGAATACCCGTCATGAAGCTTCAGGAGTATATCGCCGCAGCGTAGGAGGGGACGTTCGTTCCCGACAAAGAAAACGACTAGCTCACAATGGCCCTCGGGAATCCTGAGTACCCTGGACCGACACGAGGCACTCCAGGCTCCGTTCCGTGGAAGGCTGGGTTTCCGGACGCAAGCGGATACAAAGACCAAGAGAGGAGGAGGGCAGTGGAGCAGACCCAACTACAGGTGTTGCATGCAAGGGTAAAAGCGCTAGAGGAAGGAGAAGCAGTTCACAGCAAGCGATCTGCCGAAGCTACCCCGCCATCTTAGCGAAGAAGCAGCGTGGCTTCCACCGAGCCGCTTCAGGAGCTTCTCTTCATGGCTCCTGCTAGCTACCCCGTGGATGCTATCACGGAGTCTCAACATTGCCACCTTATGACGCAATGGCAGAACTTCAAAGTAAAGGAGGCTGTCGGCTCTGTTGCACCTCCTAAACCCGGCGCAACTTTTCACTGCCGGACAATTCCAGAAGGATATGCTAGGGTGATGATGGATGAAATAACGAAGGGATTTGAGGAGCTCGAGGTTGACCACCCTACCGGTGAAGGGGAGACTCAGCTGGGTTCTGCTCTGAAGACTCCATGTCTATGGCGGAACGAGCTCATCAACCTTCCGAACTAGGTGCCTCCGCCTCCTCCTCCTCCTCGGGCGAGTCAGGGCACTCCGCCTCCTCCTCCGGCGAGTGATCAGGGCACTCCACCTCCTTCTCTGACGCATGGAAGCACTCCGCCTCCTTCTCCGCCTGCGCCAGCGCGCCCGAGCAACCCGCCTCCTTGTCCGCCTTGTCAGCAAGGGCGGAAGAGAGCCGCCGCCGCTCCGGCTGCTCCGTCTGTTCCGCCTAGTAAGCAAGGAAAGAAGACAGCCACAACCACTCTTTCTGCTCCAGCATCTAGCAGTACAGCCAGAGGCGGGAGGCAATTCAGATTCGGTCCATGTCTAAAGCCTCTAGAGAAGTTACCATACGAGATGACCGAGAAGGAAAACGCAGAGATCTATCAAGCCCAAGTGAGGGAGTTCTTTGTAACGCAAAGAGCTAAGAAACATCCACCTCTGGAGGAGAAGATAGATCCGGTGAAAGCAAAGCGCACTATGGATGCCCTCAAGAAACCACCACCGTCTCCGCCGAAAACCAACTATGAGCGCATTATTGAAAGGTCATATATCGAAGCGGAGCGGTCGGGAAGTGCTATCAGTGATCGAAGGTTAGCAGAGCGATGAGTTGGGAAAAATTGCCCAGCTCGGCGAACAAGCGAACCAATCGTGCCCCCCGCTCAAGGTGTCTAGCGATATCGTCGCTAATCATCCGGTGATTTTGCCCGGTACCAATCTTGGAGATTACCTACCCGGTGATGCACATTATGATACCACGGAGGTGAACAAACACAAATACTAGTACATGAAGCCTCTCGTCAAAGATGGAAGTCCTCCTCTGACAATGATGATGCGAAGATTCCATGATTGGTACATGAAAACCTACAGAGAGTCTGGGGAGAAGGAAACTTTGACGCTGAGAGTTAAAGAGGAGCATGACCTCGTTGGAATTGAACTGTTGTCTGTTCCATTTGAGGAGTTCTTCCAGTGGTTCAATCAAAAGGCCCTCGATAAATTAACGGTCACTTGCTAGTATCTATAAGTACTACTTTTGTCATTAAGTCTCTATATATAGCTCAGCTCTTTCATTGCATGTATATATAATGTTCCTCACTATATTGTGCAGATTGAAGATCGTCGAATGCACAAAAGCAAAAATCTATGATACTGGGTTCATTAACACAAATCTCATAGATGAATATATGGTTACCTTTCAGGCCAAAGACACCGAGGCCAACTTGCTACGATCTTTGCTTCAAAATCAAAACAATGATAAAATACTCTTTCCTTACAACTTCAAGTGAGTATTACTGTCTTGTGCATATTCGGTTTCCCTTATTACTTGAGGTTATATTAATGTAATTGATGAGTTATGCATACGTGCGCAGCTTCCACTATATTCTCCTTGAGATTAAGCTTGAGCGGGGACTAGTAACCGCCTTAGACTCGAGACGAAAATCTTCCGAGGAGTATGCAGACATGACTAAAATTCTCGAGAAGTAAGTTCAATCGATCATTATCGCACCATATCGGAAACTTTGTTCATTTCCTGATATCAAGTAATTGTTTTCTTTGTCTCGCAGGGTTTGGAAAGTATTCACCGCACAAGCTCCGGAACTGCCGGGGGAGCTCCGATGTACATACCCGAAAGTAACTAGTACTAGCTAGCTAGTTCCGCGCATCTCGATCCCGTTGATTCTAGCTACTTACATCAATACCATTTATAATGCTTCATTATCAGTTTGATTGACCTCTATTTCTCGTAAAGTGCTTGTGGCAGGAACCCGGGAATGATTACCGTGGATACTACGTTTACGAGTTCATCTACAACGCGACTTGCAAAAAAACCGGGGCTAGTCTAAAAGACAATTTGATGTGCGTAAGCAATAATATTCACAATTTCATTTTATTACCATCATTTGTGTTGAGTTTCATTCATGTATATGTATTGACCCCCTTCTTCAAATTAGATGTGGCGGATGCGGGATGAACTCCTACAACAAGATCGCATGAAAGCAATTCAAGAGGAATTGGCGGGATTCTTTCTTGACCACGTCATCAAGAAAGCCGGAGAATACCATGTGGAACTTGAGTTCAGATGCTAGGAGATTGTAAGAGATCTTACATTATATATATAGCCAGTAGCATCGGATACATATACAAAAACTTGTTGTTCGACCAATCTCTCGGAGAAGGAGAGGTCGATCAATTCTCTTTGTATATGTTCATGGCGATCTTTTGTACTTAATTGTTTCCTTCATTTGCTTACTAGCTAGTGTGTCGAGTCCTCTCTATACGTATAGTATGTAGCGTCGACCAAGCACGGAGATAAGAGAGGACACTTCTCTCTATTAGCTAGCTAACACAATATATGAAACCCCTAAATTAACCCTACAACCCCCCCCCCTCCCTTTTAGAAAAAAACCCCAGCCCCTGAACTCCTGACGCATGGAAGCTTATTGGTCCCGGTTGGCGCTACCAACCGGGACAAAAGGCCCCCCTGTCTGGGCAAGCCGCAGCGGCCACGTGGAGGCCCATCTGTCCCGGTTGGTGTAAGAACAGGGACTAAAGGTATTGGGCTTTAATACCGACCTTTTAGTCCTGGTTGCCGAACCGGGACAAATGTTCCTTATGAACCGGGACAAATTTTCCTTTTCTACTAGTGTAGGACTAGGCGTCCTAGTGGGTTCCCCCCCCCCCCCACTTGGCATGTCCCCTAGGGCCGGCCTCCTCCCCTCTCCTCCTTTATATACGAGGGCAGGGGGCACCCCAAAGGACATCAATTGTTTCTTAGCCGTGTGCGGTGCCCCTTCCACAGTTTACTCCTCCGGTCATATTGAAGAAACTCTCCCTCGACACTTTGCTGGATCAAGAGTTCGAGGGACGTCATTGAGCTGAACATGTGCAGAACTCAGAGGTGCCGTGTGTTCGGTGCTTGATCGGTTGGATTGCAAAGATGTTCGACTACATCAACCACGTTAAGATAACTCTTCCGCTTTCGGTCTATGAGGGTACGTGGACAGACTCCCCCCTCTCGTTGCTATGCATATCCTAGATAGATCTTGTGTGATCGTAGGAATTTTTTGAAATTGCATGCTACGTTCCCCAACATTGATCTCTCGAGGCCGGGTATCACCCAGGAAAGTGTGTCAGGCCAGAGGGATCGAGCGTGTTGGGCAATGTGGTGCACCCTTGTAGGGAAGTTGATCTATTCAAATAGCCATGTCCACGGTAACGGGACACTTGGAGTTGTATTCGAACTCATGATAACTACAACTAGATACCTAAAAAACACACCAGATAAGTTCCAGAGATAACCCGTTGATCGCTGGGTAGGTTTATGCTATACATTGTTACTTGGTTAACTTACCAGCTACTCTCTTCTACATGCTTTAAGTTGGAGGATGCCAGAAGCATAGTCTTCGATAAGACTAGCTTCTCCCCCTCTTATTCCGGCATTCTGCAGTCTAGTCCACAGATACTACCCCTTTCATTGATACCGATGCCTATGTAGTATAGATCTGATGTTAGTCTTGCGAGTACTTTGGTTGAGTACTCACGGTTTCTTTGCTTCCCCTTTTCCCCTATACTCGGTTGCTGCGATCAGATGTTGGAGCCCAGGAGCCAGACGCCATAGTTGATGATGACCCTTACTACATCGAGGGTGCGTACTACTACGTCCAGGCTGCCGACGTCCGGGAGTAGTTTAAGAGCATCCCAGGCAGGAGGCCTACGCTTCTTCGATCTGTATCCATGTTTGTGCTAGCCATCTTATCGCACCTTGTTTAACTTAATGTTTGTACTCAGATATTGTTGTTTCCGCTGACTCGTTTATGTTCGAGCATTTGTATTCGAGCCCTCGATGCCCCTGTCTTGTAATCTGAAGCTTGTATGACTTATTTTGTGTTTAGAGTTGTGTTGTGATATCTTCCCGTGAGTCCCTGATCTTGATCGTACACGTTTGTGTGTATGATTAGTGTACGATTGAATCAGGGGCGTCACACGCGCGGTAGCTGCTATTGCACCCGACTGGACACCCGACCCCACCAACACGTCCACCACACCTACTTCTCTGGCTTAAGCTGAGTCGTTGGTAAGCAGTGAGCCAATGTAATTGTCTTATATAGAAAGTGATATAGTTTCTGTAATAAAGCTTCTGATCTTGCTTTGTTTGGTCTACCAATTGATGCACTTGAGTGTGTATGCTATCAAAAAGTGAGTATACAAGTCTATATGCCCATGTTATGCCCCTATTTATTGAGTGCATATTCATTGAACTTTGGACGTATGCATATGTCTAAATATTATTGCAATTTCTCAAGTCACTTGTTGTGTAATTTTTCATGTCTCAGTGTACAAGAGCCGCTAGCTAGCACTTAGTAGTAGACTATAAGTAGTAGTAGCGAGATCACTATGAAGGAGTTGGTTGCAAAAATGGTGGTTTCTCCATAACTACTCATTTGGAATGGTGAAACATTAGTGGTTCAATATTGTGATGCAGTACTCGAACCCACTATATCAAGCCATTAGCAGGAAGGCAATAAGAGTTGTGTATTGTGTGCTTAAGGGTTTTCAAAAAAGAGAAGGAAATCCTTAAGGCAACCTTGAAGAATGTGGACCACATTAGTCTGACTACTGATATGTGGATAAGTAACCAAACCATATCTTATATGTTTGTAGTGGAACACTATATAGATAAATTGGAGAATGCAGACTCATGTGCTCACCTTCATGGAGTTATATCCCCCTCACAGCAGAAATGTCACTGTTGTTGCATTATTTGACTGTTTGACTGAATGGAAGATACAAAACAAGATAGTGTCCATCACACTAGACAATGCATCAAACAATGATGGGGTTGCTGAAGATTTGAAGGCAATGTTTTTTGTTCGAAGAGGGACATACTTTGAAGCCAATTTTTTTCATGCCTCGTGTCGTGCTCACATTGTCAACTTGGTAGTGCAGGATGAAAAACATGCATGATCACTTTGGTAACGAATGTAAGAGAAAATGAAGAACTTCAAGAAGTCTCCTGCCCGACTGCACAAATTTGTTGATATTTACAGAAGTTTAGGCCTTGAAATTTGATAGGACTTGACCCTAGATGTGTGCAGAAAGTGGAGTTCTACGTACAAGATGCTAAAACCTGGCCGACCATATAGGCAAGCCTTGGTTTCTTATGCTAATTCGGATGCCAACTACAAGTGGAAGTACAAGAGCAATTGCCTCAACTCAAAAAGATATCACCATGCTCAAACAAATATAGGTGAAGTGCAAGAGAAATTGCCTCAACTCAAAAAGATATAAGTCAAGAATAAATTAGCATTTTATAAATATAAGATGAATGTATGTCTCTCTTAATAGGCATGGTCAGGAAACAATGATTATACAAATAAGGAAACAATCCAAACAAAAAATACGCTCCAAGAAAAACACATATCATGTGAAGAATAAAAATATAGCTCCAACTGGGATTACCGATAGATTGAAGACAAAAGAGGGGATGCCACCTGGGGCATCCCCAAACTTAGATTCTTGAGTATTCCTTATATATTACGAGGGCATCCCCAAACTTAGATTATTGAGTATTCCTTATATATTACCTTCGGGTGCCTTGGGCATCCCCAATCTTACAGTCTTTCCAATCCTTTATTCTTCTTCCATCATCATCTCACCCAAAACTTGAAAACTTCATTCACAAAAAACTTAACGGAACTTGTGAGAGGAGTTAGTATAAAAATAAATCATTCAATTGTGTACTGTCAAGGCAAGATTTGTAATCATTCCCACATAATGTCTACTATATTCTATCATTTCCACAATTTATATTCCCCAATATAAGGCATGGAAACTAAAAAACAAGCAAACTATGAAATCAAAATATAATCTATCAGAAATAGAACAACACCTTAAAGATGTAATTTAAGATAGTACTTCTGCAACTCAAAATATTCAAAACAATTAGGACAACACTGACAATTTATAACTCAGTACTATGTAAAAAGTTCAATATTTTATCACGTTCCAGTAGAGAAAAAAATTCAGATACTGGACACAGAAGTTTTTATTTCTGTACAGAACCAAATAAACAAGCATTGACATCACCCTAAATATCTTACTTTGCACAAAAATGAAAATAAAAGATACAACATAATTACTACAATAGTAATAATCATGATGACACAAAAGAACATGAATGATAACTATTAGTTTGTCTCCCAACAAGCTCTTTCTCTATAGACATTAAGATATGCTTAAAATTCTATTGATGATGCCCATATAAAGGACATAAGTTTAAACATAAAGATAGCATCATATAGCATGTAAAAAGCACATTTAAGTCTAACCCACTTCCTATACATAAGCATTTTATAAGTAAACAAATTATCCAGGCAGACAATATCTAGCATATGCATGTAAGAAGAATGGAACATTAATGATTCTAACACAAAGAGAGGTAATTGAGTAACATGAAAATTTCTATGACTATATTAATTTCTATAACAAAGAGAGGCAAATAGCAGGTTTGTGTGTAGTTACCCTATTTGGTAGATAATGACTCCCCAACAACAGCACCAGGAATTCTTCTACTACTCATGATGTAGTTGTTGGATTTCCCCGAAGAGCAAGGGTGATGTAGAACAACAGAAGAAATTATTTCCCTCAGTTAAGAACCAAGGTTTATCGAGCCAGTAGGAGTCACCAAGCTAACAACTTTGGCAGTACCTGCATACAAACAAATAATTTGCTTGCACCCAACAAATTAGGCAAGGGGGTTGTCAATCCCCTTGTGCTTGCTAGCCACAAGATTAAAAACAAATAGTGATAGGGCAAAGCGGTCAGATAGTAAAGCAAAGTAAAAGTGCAATTGTAAGAGTTTTTGTATTGATGGAAAATAGACCCGGGGGCCATAGGTTCACTAGAGGCATGCAATGGCATGGTAGAAAATTATTGCTGGGCAATTGAGAGAATAGCGTAGATTATAACTATGATCATTCATGGCATAATATCACATAGGCATTACATCCTGATAAGTAGACAGTTAATCGAACCGCATCTACTACTATTACTCCACCCCAAGAATGCTCTCCAGTTTGCATCTCAAATTATTAAGTTCACTAGAAACAGAGTAACAAAATAAGCAAGGTGACATAAAGTAGATAGAAGAAAACCTAACAATAAGATTGACCCCATCGTTTTATCCTTAGTGACAAGAAAACAATACGTGTCTTTATCCATTCTGTCACTGGAAAAGATCACCGCAAGATTGAACCCACTACTATGCACCACTCCCTTTGAAGAACTACTCGTCTATCTTGCCAGAGAAGACTCATCGATAGAAAAGCATACATAGCTATAAAATTACACATCAAAGAAAAATCAAGAGATTCATATAAATTCAATGAACAATCTGATAATAAATGCACAATTTATTGGATCCCAACAAACATGCCACACGAATTAAATGGATGGATCTCCGAAGAGATCATTGTATTGAAGAGAGAGAGAGAGAGAGAGAGAGAGAGAGAGCGCCATCTAGATACTACTATGGACCCGTAGGTCCTGAAAGAACTACTCACACATCATCATGGAGGCATCAAGGTTGATGAAGATGTCCTCCCCAATTATTCCCCCTCCGACAGAGTGCCAAAACATAGTTCCAGATGGGATCACTTCAGAACAGAGGCTTGCGGTGGCAATAGAATTATTTAGGGTCTCACTCCGCGGGTTTTGGAATATATGTGAATTTATAGGCCAGGAATTGGGGCAAATGGAGCCATGAGGGGCCCACAAGCAAGGGTGGCGTGCCCTACGCCCTAGTGTGCCCCTAGTATTGTGGCCTCCTCATGGGTATTCTCATCCTTCCCTGAAGCCTAAAGGGTCTCTTATTCCAGAAAAAATTGTCAAAAAGTTTCATCGTGTTTGGAATTTTGTAGGTATCGATTTTCTGTAAAAGCATAAACAAGCAGAAAACATCAATTCACAATGGGCACTGGATTAATATGTTAATTAGTCAAGAAAAATAATATAAAATGATGGCCAAAATATGTGAGAATGATAATAACAGAATTTAACAATAAAAAAGTATAGATATATTTGAGATGTATCATCCCGCATGGGAAGGCAAAGCAGCACGTGCGAGTGCAGACACACCCGGCTCCCCCTTGGTGTCTAGCTGACACCAAGGCGCCGACGGACGCGACAACTGATTTTGCATTTGACTAGACTCCCGGCACTGCAAACACTTCCGCCACACCTACTTCTCTGGCTTAAGCTGAGTCGTCGGTAAGTAGTGAGCGAATGTAATTGTTTGATCTAGCAAGTGACGCAATTTCTAAAATAAAGCTTTTGATCTTGCTATATGATGCATAGAGATAAGGAAGAGAACAATAAAAGAAATAGGAAATTTCCTATATTTTTTACCCTTGTCTTTGTTTGGTCTAGCAATTGATGCATTTGAGCATATATGTTGTCGAAAAGTGAGTATCTGTTGAGTCCATATTCATTGAACCTTGGATGTATTCATATGTCTGAATATTATTGGCATTGATCAAGTCACTTGCTGCATATTTTTATTTCTAAGTGTACAAGAGCTGCTAGTTAGCACTTAGTAGTAGACTATAAGCAGTAGTAGCCACCAGATCACTAAGAAGGAGTTGGTTGCAAAAATGGTGGTCGTCCATAACTACTCATTCAGGATAGTGGGACATGAGTGGTTCAATATTGTGATGAAGTACTCAAACCCACTATATTAAGCCATTGGGAAGAAGGCAATAAGAGTTGAGTTCTTTGAAAGAAGGCAATAAGAGTTCAGTGCTTGACGTTTTCAAGAAAGAGAGGGAATTCCTTAAGGCAACCTTGAAGAATGTGAACCATATTAGTATCACTAGGGATATGTGGACAAGTAACCAAACCATATCTTATATGTGTGTAGTGTGTAGTGGAACACTATATAGATAAACATTGGAGAATACAGACTCATGTGTTCACCATCATGCAGTTATATCCCCCTAAAGCAGAAACATCATTGTTGTTGTGTTGTATGTTTGTGTGACTGAATGGAAGATACAAAACAATATAGTGTACATCACACTAGACAATATATCAAACAATGACTGGGTTGTTGAAGATTTGAAGGCAATATTTTTCTATTTGAAGAGGGACAGACTTTGAAGCCAAATATTTTCATGTCCAGTGTTGTGCTCACATTGTCAAATTTAGTGCAGGATGGGACAATATGCATGAAAACCTTTGTAATGAATCAAAGGGATACAATGAAGTACTTCGAGAAATCCCCTGCCCGGTTGCACAAATTTGTTGAGATTTATAGAAGTTTAGGCCTTGAAATTGGATGGCATTTGACCCCTAGTTGTTTGCACAAGGTGGAGTTTGACTTACAAGATGCTGAAAATTGGCTGACCATATAGGCAAGCATTGGTTTCTTATGCTAATTCAGATGACAACTACAAGTGGAAGCCTACAAACAAAGAATGGGGGTGTTTTAGCTTATTGAGCCATTGTTGTTTGCTTTTGCTAGAGTGACTATGGACTTTTCAGGTCAATCATATCCCACCACCAACATATTTTATCCCCACAATGTCAGTATCAAAATTACTTTGAGAAAAGCCATGGTTCATAAGGACAAAAACTTACAATGTTATCACCCGCAAAAAAATTACAATGTTATGGGACATGATACGATGGACAAGTTTAACAAATATTGTGAACAACCAAACACTGTCATGGTTCTTGCCACCTTCCTGGATCCAAGGTACAAGATGAAGTATGTGGAGTGGTGCTTTAGGCAGATCTATGATGGGGATAAGGCTGAAACTGAGTTGTCTGATTTCAAGAAAGATTTGGACAAGTTGTATTAGAAATTTGATTCCCAAAAGAGGCAAAGTTGAACCTCAATGGAAGTATCCTTAGTTGCATTACAAGTACCTCAATGCCACCCGCAGATTATGAGTTTCTCTCGTACTTCTCATCCACTTTTACAAAATGGTGTAAAAATGAGTTGAGAAACTATATGGATGATGCAAATGAGGTTATGGGTGCCAACTTCAACCTGCGAGAGTGGTGACAAATATGGCGAGATGGTTCTTAACTATCCTAGCTAGCTCGGTGTCTTCGGAATCCACTTTTTGCACGAGTGGAAGAATTCTATATGATTATAGGAGCTCTCTAAAACCTTACCTGGTGAAGGCATTGGTCTATGGTGGAAGTTATATCAAGGGTGCCCACAAAGACTTAAATGTGTTGGTATATTTCAATCTATGTCAATGTCATATGATTTCAATATTCATCATGTTATTTTCATAAATAAAAAATTTCATGGATAACCTACACAAAACAAGGATGTGGAAGAAGACAAGGACGATGAGGATGTGGGGAAGGTCAAATTGCCTAAAAGTGTGGCAGATTGCAACTACTAGTAAGTATATTACTTCTAGGATTTTTTTAGTTCACTACAACTATTGTTACTTGTAGGCTTTTTCATTTACTATATAGCTATTGTTCCTTGTAGGCTACATTGGAGGGGGAGACTATCAAGATGCCATTGTCAACTTTCCAGATGGAAGTAAATCAAGCAATGGATCTATGTTGGTCGTCACCATTAAACGATGGATAACTCTTGCATTGTTTATGTTGCCATTGAAATTTGGATGTGATATATGTCAACTTCTCAACTTTGGACTATGGGTACTTTATGTTTATTTTGTTATTGAACTTTTAACTATGGATGTTACATATGTATGTCATCTTATTTTGCTAAACTCATGAATCGTTTAGGTTCATCTTAAGTATTTTAGTGTTTTGCTGACCAAACTTGGGTGCATTTGATGTCTCAAATTTCAGTGTTGATGATGTCAAAATTTTAGTGAGCCATTGATCAAGTCATTTGCTGCATTTTTTTCATCTCTCAGTGAACAAAGTTGCTTTTAGGACTTAGCATTAGTTATCTGTACCTGATGTGCAATGCACTGTCCATGCACATGAGCCGGCCGAGCTGGGTCGAGCCAGCACAACACTACTAGGAAAAACCTTATATACCAAATCTTACCAGTAGCGCGTGTTAAAATGAGGCGCTACTGCTACTTAGCAGTAGCGCGTGGTCAGAAAGGGCGCTACTTCTATCCACTTAGCAGTAGCGCGGCAGGAATAAAACACACTACTACTATAATTCCCACACCGGAGTCCCTGCCCTCCCTCTCCGCCGCCGTCTCCCTCGACCCCGCCTCGCCGCCGTCTCCCTTGACCCTGCCTCGCCGCCATCTCCCCCGACCCCGCCTCGCCGCCGTCTTCCCTGACTCCTCCTCGCCGCGCCTCAGGGTCGCCGTCTCCCCCGACCCCATTTCTCTCTCCGCCCTCTGTAAGCACTCTCCCCTCCCCTCTTCTCTGCTCTCTGCTCTCTCTCTCTCTCTCTCACTCTCTCTCTCTCTCTCTCTCTGTTAGTATGAACCCTAGCTATTTAGTGCTAGTTAGTATGAACCCTAGGCTATTTTTAGTGCTAGTTAGTTAATTACAATTAGTATGAACCCTAGTTAAAAAAACCTAGGACAGATTATTGGCTATTTTTTAGTGGTACTTAGTATGAACCCTAGGTTTCAAACTATTGCTATTTTTAATTAAAGCAATTGTTGGTATTTATTATTTTTTAGTTAATGCAAGTGTTGCTATTTTTAAAAACTTCTTGCATTTTTCTTCAAGTTCTATAGTTTTCTTCTTGCTATATGCAAATTTGAAGTGGACATGTGATATGTGGACATGTGATTTGGACATGTCACATTTGAAATTTGGACATGTCATATTTGTACATGTGATGTTTTGGACATGTTATATTCGGAAAATGATGATTATGTGCAGGGTAAATGATCCGAGAGGTTCTCGGGCGCCAGCCATAAATGGTTCAAAAGCATACATGAAGCAGAAGATAGTTACTTGAGGTTCACGCTAACGCGACAGAGGACTCATAACCGCCGCCTCATGTACTGCATAGTTCCGCTCTCACTCATAGTGATAGCTCTTCTTGTCTATATCATTGTTTAGATGGATGACGATGTAGTTGCAAGTATTTGAGGCATCTCATAACTTGTATCGCTATTTCGAGAGAGACGTCATTTTGTGTTGGATGATGATTAAGGTGATGAGATGATTGCTTTGATGAGGCTATTTGTATGTGTATGATATGATCAGATTTGTATGTGTATGATATGCTAGAGACTATTGTATAAAACACTAAACAAAATTCAGCAGCACAAAATATGGAGCAGATTTTTTTTGCAGAAACTAATAACAGTAGCACGGGGTATGGCTTTAGTAGCAGCCAGGTCTTAGCAGTAGCGCCTTTTATACTAGGGCGCTATAAATATTAGTAGCAGCGCGTTTTTACGACGACCGCTGCTGCTATCCCTAGATAGCAGTAGCGCGGGTCAGCACGCGCTACTGCTAAGCGTTAGCTGTAGCGCCGTATCAGTAGCGCAGCTGCCCGCGCTACTGATAAGCATTTTACCCGCACTACTGCCCGCGCTACTGATAAGCATTTTACCCGCACTACTGCTAGGCTTTTTCCTAATAGTGCAAAGCTCGGGCCGAGCCTGGGAACGAGGCTGGCCTGAGCAGTTTGCTCCACTTGGCTTGGCTCGTGAGAGGCGAGCTAATGCCTGGCTCGGCCCTAGTTCTGCTAGCTCGGCTCGGCTCATGTCGAGGTTTAACTTCGGGCACCATGTTCACCTCTTCTTAGAGTCGTGCCATGTGTTGTACCTTTTTCGCACTCATTCTAATTACTTCTATCATTGAATATACGCAAATTTGTGTATTCGCGGAAAGAGTGCGATGAGGTGAAGTTCTGGCTATGGCCCAACTGAGCTCGACCAAACGCCCACCTGGTTGCTTAAAAATCAGTGTGGATGTCTCGGGAGCGCTGACAGCAAGGGGAGGTGTTTATCTCAGCGTGCACTAGGCTGAACACACACTTGTGAAGATATGCTGAAGAAGCGGAGACTGAAGGTGTCCTTGGTCTGTCAGTCTGTCCTCGCCTCACGCTAACGATGGACTGCACATCAGTTTATGACGCCCTCGGGCAGCAAATTAGAGCATACCATTTTTGGTTTGTCTCTACACTGTATCCAGTCTTCAGCGACATTAATTACAGGCTAGCAAAAGGGAAAGTCTTGAAGCTCGTCTTTCTGTTTCCATTGGTTTACAGCCTATAAGAATTCGCGTCGCGTCCGATCCGCCATGGGGCAGAGCTCAATTCGTTTCCTGCTGAGAGAGAGAGAGAGAGAGAGCAGGCGGCGGCGCCATGGTGTTGCCACCGTGGCCGCACGCGGCGGAGGTCACGGAGACGCACGTCTACAGCTCCGGTAGAGTTCTCCATCGCGTCGTCGGCCGCCTCTCTCCGACCAATCTCCCGAGCACCCTGCGCATCCACGGCGACGTGGTTGTGTCGCACGGGACGCGCAGGATCGGTGCCCACGCCAACTCGCCGGTGGGGTGGGGCATCGACGCCTCGTTCGACGACCGGGCGCCGTTCGACCACCACATCGAGGTCGCGGAACCTGCCGTCTTCCGGAACTACCAGGCCTGCCGTGACCTCATCCACGGCATGCTCGCCGACGGGCCAGTGACCGGTGACTACAACCTCGTCCCTGGGAACTAGGGGGACCATCTTCACCCGCAAATGGACTTCGTCCATGAGATCGGCCGCAAGATCGATAGACTTGACCTTGAAGGCCACGTCTCACGCTTTGACATCGACATCCACGTGCCGTCACTGCTGGTATGTTTGGTTTACAGCCATCCACAGGCCCTAATCCGCGCCTGCAAAGAGGCCGACGCTGCTGCAGGAGCTCTGGCGGCACCCGGTCAGGAATGCGCGATTTGCCATTTGGAGTTGGAGACTGGTGACGAGGAGATCGTGAGGCTGCCGTGCTTCCACACCCACGTCTTCCACATCTCGTGCATCAAAGGGTGGTTCTATCAAGAGTCAAACTGCCCAATTTGCCGGCGTGAGATGGTGGATTACTTCGAATTTTGAAGGTTTGATTCTGAAATGAAATAGATCTCGAGCGGATCCAAAGATAAGCCGCTGTTAATCAATTATTAGGTAGCCAACAAATTCATACTATATTCTTTAGATGAAGATGGATTCAATGAGCAGTAGTGCATATATAGATCTTGCAGTCCTATCAAAGATGAGCTCAAGGCTTTAGATGAAGGTTTTATCAAAGAGGAGCTGTTGATAGATTACATATATAGCTGATGAACAATTCATATATTTTGTATTCTGTAGCTAAACATGGATTCAGTGAGCATGAGGGTTCTGTGCTGATGTCCGTAGATCGAATATGAACATTTCATGTATGACATATCTGAAAATGAGCAATTGAGTTGGCTTTCGAGCGATACCATGATTTGGAGGGCTTGTCACAAATTTCATTGATAATTTTTTTATCAAAAAGTTTCAATTTATTCTTTCAATTCTTTTTTAAAAGCATCAAGTAGAACATAGACGATACACACAACTACAACACTCTGCACAGACAATACATTAACGATGGTGCATTGTGGAGCTTCATGATTAAAAAAATCACCACACATTTGCCTTGCAAACCATGGGAGCGTCTCATACCACAGGAAGAATAAGTTCTGTACGAGATGGATACGAGATACGAAACCTAACATTTGATATCTGCACGGCACCTATAATTGGTTTTCTTATTCCTCCTATCCTAAAGCTAAAGAGAGTGCAAGCACAAGCCTTTACTGTTAAAAACCGAGTCGTAGTATGAGGTCCCTCTTCCCTTCTCTAATTATATTAACGCTAGCAGGTCTCTTTTCTTACTTCGTTTTGAGTAATGTATCCTTTACAGTAGTTTGTGAGTATGCTAACCAATGTGCTTGAATCTTTCAAATGGATTTGAAAGTCCAAGATAGTGGACGTGTTAAAACAAAGGCACAATGATTTTGGCGTGTCTCCTGTGTGACTCAAGTAACAGTTTAGCTTCCACTATCAATTTAGCACTACACATGTGTTTGGCGTGCAGTGGCGGAGCCAGGATTGGAGTATAGGGGGGCCGAGTACGTATATTGATCGAATCTCGTTGGTAATTACTCATTGCTCCTACTAAAATTGTTGATTGTTG
>NC_041384.1:628895838-628899228 GCF_002162155.2 Triticum dicoccoides | reverse complement strand
TCAACATCTCTTGGTCTCCGAGTCGGAATCGGATTGGTTCGGCTTCTGTGGCTAAAGTGGGACTCCATGCAGATCTATTATGTGGAAACAGAGAAATTATAATATCAGCAATGTTTTAGCGTGTCGCTTCCGTGACTCAAGTAACATTTTGTTTTCCACTGCCCCTTTAGCATTACTTGATGGGAACGCCTCAAGATCTCTTAGTCTCCAAATTGGAATCGGATTGATTTGGTTTCTCTTGCTAAACTGGGCTTCCGTGGAGAACTAGTATGATTAGTGTTTAATTGTAACACCCCGGATGTAACTTACCCAATTTGTACTCCAACTCTTGCCGTTTCTGGCTTTAAGTTCGGGTTCGGGTTTTTGTCTTCGTGTGTTGTTGTCGTTGTCATGCATCTCATATCATGTCATCATGTGCATTGCACTTGCATACGTGTTCATCTCATGCATTCGAGTTTTTTCCCCGTTGTCCGTTTTGCATTCCGGCGCTTCGTTCTCCTCCGGTGGTCATTTCTACCTTTCTTTCGTGTGTGGGGATTAAACATTTCCGGATTGGACCGAGACTTGCCATGCGGCCTTGGTTTACTACCGTAGACCGCCTGTCAAGTTTCGTACCATTTGGACTTCGTTTGATGCTCCAACGGTTAACCGAGGGACCGAGAAGGCCTCGTGTGTGTTGCAGCCCAACACCCCTCCAATTTGGTCCAAAACCCACCAAAACCCTCTCCATCATCTAGAGCGTTCGATCACGATCGTGTGGCTGAAAACCGCACCTCATTTGGACTCTCCTAGCTCCTTCTATGTATAAATAGGCATCTCCCCTGAAATTCCCGGATCAAACCACCCTAACCCTAGCGTTCGTCCTCCTCCCGCCGCCGGACGCGTCCGGATCGGACCGGACACGTCCGCGCTGCTGCACCCAGCCTGTCCCCGCGTGCCACGTGGCAGGTCGTCCCCGCCACCGCCGCGAAGGCCCGCCGGCCCGAAGCCGGCCCTCCCCGCGATTCGCTCGGGCCAGAGGCACCCTCCCCGCGAGCCGTCGTCTTCCTCCTCCACGGCGCCCGACCGCCGCCTTCCTCCGCCCGGCGCCCCTCCTCTCGCCGGCAAGCCGCACTCCGGCGAGCCTCCGCGCCGCCCGACGACCTCGTCCGCCGCCCCTCCGCCTCGCCGTTCCACCGCACCACGCCGCCCCGGCAAGCTCCCTCACCGGCCGGCCTCTCCTCCCCTCAAGTTCCTCTCTCACCTCCTCCACGGCGACGTCTCCGGCGAAGCTCCGGCAAACATCGAAGAATGTGCCAGATCTGAGATCTAAATCTCGAGGGTTGACTTTTTGTCCTGAAACCCTAGCTCATGTTGCCCTGTTCATCATGCTATATCTCCGCATCCGTAGCTCCGTTTTGGGCATATAGCATATCAAAATGTTCGCCTCAGAGAGCACATCATTTCATCTCATTGCATTATTTTCATTTGAGTTCATCTTGATGCCCGAAATGCTGTTAGAAGAGTACTACTTGAGATAATTGTCAGATCTGCTGCTCCATTTAGATATTTGTCATTTCTGCCATGATTATTGTGTGCATGATATGCCCTGGTGCTCTACATATGTTTTGTTAAGGGTTTTTCCATCTTTCCAGAGGTATAACCCATGTATTTTTGTGATGTGCGTGGTGACTAGCACAAGCTTGCAAAGTGAGGCACTTGGTAATTCTGTTTTCAGGGACTTAGCATTTCCACTAAGTCCTTGACCTGTTTATCTCATGTTGCCATGTGTTCATGTTGTTTCCTAGTGATCTGTGCCTCTTTTGAGGATGATCAGTAAGCATGTTTTATTAATCTTGTAGTGCTCTATCCATCCATGTCTTTGTTTGCAATTATGGAGCACCCTAGCTTGAGTCAATCGAGCTCTACTTTTGCTACTTCGTGATTCCGGGCAGATTGTCTACTTGTTAGCAATTTTGCCGATGATGTTGTAGTTGATCCTTGCATGCTATTCTATTGTTCTTGCCATGTATAGCTTGCATTTTGTGTATTCTTGATGGATGTATGCTTAGCTTTTCATATCTTGCTCCGTAGTGAGTGCATCGAGCTCGTAAACATGCCTACTTGAGATATGTTTCAGCATGTGCCAGTTTTCACTAAGTCTGAAAACTGATTATGCTTTTGCTATGTTCACATGCTTGCCAATATGTTTTCTGATCCCTTTTAGCTCAAGGTCACTAAGGGACTTTTGTTAAGCTTTTTGAGTAGCTCCATGCCATGTTTTACTTTGTCATGTTCAGGTCATGTAGCATGTAGTTTTGTTGCTCCAAAGAGTGCTACATGATCTGAGATTTCAGACAAATGTTAATTTCACTAAGTCTGAAATCTGTTTGCGATATGCATTTTTGCCATGCTTGTTTGAACCTGTTAATGGATGAATTGGCCGTAGCTCAGTGCTAGACTTTTGGTAAGCATCTTGAATGCATCCCTGCCATGTATTTTGTTGTCATGTCTGAGTCCTGTAGCATGTTCATCTCATTGCATTTAGATGGCTACTTGCTGTAAATCGCAGACCGGTGTCATATTTGATTCGCTTGCCATTTTCAAACGGTAACTCCGATTCCGGCGTTCTTTATATCGTTTTCAAGCGATTTCATCTCATATTTCCAGTGGCATACTTGGTTTTCCATGTTGAGGCCAGGTTCATGCATCCCTTTTTAAATCTTGCATATGCATCCCGCATCGCATCCCGCATAGCATACCTTCTTTGCATCATATTGTTTGAGCTTTGCACGTGGTTGATTGTGTCCTTGTTGCTTGTTTGTCTTGTTTGGGTAGAGCCGGGAGACGAGTTCGCTAATGAGGAGCCCGTTGAGTTTGCTTTCGAGGATCCAGGCAACTCTGACAACTTTGCAGGCAAGATGATCATACCCTCGAAATCACTACTATCTTTGCTTTGCTAGATGCTCGCTCTTTTGCTATGCCAATGCTACGATGCCTACCACTTGCTTTCAAGCCTCCCAAATTTCCATGTTAAACCTCTAACCCACCATGTCCTAGCAAACCGTTGATTGGCTATGTTACCGCTTTGCTCAGCCCCTCTTTTAGCGTTGCTAGTTGCAGGTGAAGATTGGAGACCGTTCCTTGTTGGAACATTATTTACTTGTTGGGATATCATTATATTGCCATGTTATATTAATGCATCTATATACTTGGTAAAGGGTGGAAGGCTCGGCCTCTCGCCTAGTATTTTGTTCCACTCTTGCCGCCCTAGTTTCCGTCATATCGGTGTTATGTTCCCGGATTTTGCGTTCCTTACGCGGTTGGGTTATAATGGGAACCCCTTGATAGTTCGCCTTGATTAAAGCTTTTCCAGCAATGCCCAACCTTGGTTTTACCATTTGCCACCTA
>NC_041384.1:628881300-628893909 GCF_002162155.2 Triticum dicoccoides | reverse complement strand
GCTGAACAGGGCCAGGCCCACCTGTCTCCTAGGTGGTCTCAACCTGCCCTGTCGCTCCGCCACAAAGTAACAGTCGGGGGCCGTCGGGAACCCAGGCCCACCTCTACCGGGATGGAGCCACCTGCCCCTTCAGCCCCCAACTCCGAACAGTATCACAGGTAATGTAACAGTGTAAAGTATATAGTATATGCCCGTGATCACCTCCCGAGTGATCACGGCCCAATAGTATAGCAAGGCAGACTGACAAGAATGTAGGGCCAATAATGATAAACTAGCATACTATACTAAGCATTTAGGATTGCGGGTAAGGTATCAATGACTGTAGCAGCAATGTCAGGCTATGCATCAGAATAGGATTAACGGAAAGCAGTAACATGCTACACTACTCTAATGCAAGCAGTATAGAGGAGAATAGGCGATATCTGGTGATCAAGGGGGGGGCTTGCCTGGTTTCTCTGGCAAGAGAGAGGGGTCGTCAACTCCGTAGTCGAACTGGTCAGCAGCAGCGTCGGTCTAGTAGTCTACCGGAGAGAAGAGGGGGAAGAAATAATGAATACAGAGCAAACAAAGCACCACAAAATATATCAAGGCAATACGCGGTGTTCGGTGTGCCCTAACGCGGTAGTAGGTGATACCGGTGAAGGGGGGGAAACCCCCGGGAAAGTATTCCCGGTGTTTCGTGTTTTCGGGCAGAGGAGCCGGAGGGGAAAAGTTGCGGGTTCGATAGGTTAGGGGTGTGTGGCGGACGAACGGACCGCGTATCCGGATTCGTCTCGTCGTTCTGAGCAACTTTCATGTTGAAAATATTTTAATCCGAGTTACGGATTAAAAGATATGATTTTTAAAAGATTTTAACAATTTTGGAATTTAATTATTTTTTTAATTAATTCGAAAAAATGTATTTATGACGTCAGCATGATGTCATGCTGACGTCAGCAGTCAACAGGGGTTGACTGAGTCAACCCTGACAGGTGGGTCCCGTTCGTCATACACTGTTAACTAATTAACCTAATTAAGTTTAATTAACAGTAGTTAATTAGGTTAATTAGTTATTAGGTTAATTAACCAGGATTAATTAGATTAATTATTTACTTAATTAATTGATTAATTAATTAATTAATTAGTTTTTATTCATTTTTTTTATTTATATAAATCTCATTTTCCTTTTCTTTTTATTTAAAAGTTCTGTGGGGGGTGGGGCCCCAATGTCATAGGCCCCAGGGGGCCAAACGGGCGCTGGCATAGGCGGGTTACGGGCGCTCGGGCATCGGGCGCTAGCGCCCAGCCCGTTTGCGAACAGAGGGGCGCGCCGGCGCGAACGCCAGCGGGCAGGGGCCGCACGCGGGGCCGACGAGGACGACGGAGCGCGGCGAGTGAAGAGGTTGGGGGCCAGGGCGGGTTGTGGCGATGGAGTGGTGGCGAGGCGACTGCAGCAGGGGAGGCGAGCAGCGCGGCGCAGGGGCCAGGGCGACGCGTTGGGGCCGATGCAGGGGTTCTCGGCTCGGTCCAGTCAGTGCAGGTGAAGCAGCAGTCGCCAGAGAAGCTCGGGGACACGTCGGGGAGATGAACGGGGCACGGTAGCCGCGAGCTTCACGGTGGCACGGCCATGGAGACGCTCGGGCTTGCGGGAGAGGAGAGGGACGAGGCTGTAAGGCTCTGGCGTGGGCGACGGGGACGAGGGCGTCAAGCACGGCATTGGCGCCGGGCGCCCTGGTCAAGGTGCAGTGGCGATGGCAACGGGCGCTGGGGCGGCGGCGTCCAGATCGGGATGGAGGGGAGTGGGGGGAAGTGGTGTCGGTGGGGGGTTAGGGTTTGGTTGCCCACATGGGTTATAGGCAAGGGGTAAGTGGGCCAACCTGGCAGGCCACTGGCTGGGCTGAGGCCCAATTGGCCTGGGGGTTTTCTGTTTTTTTTGTGTTGGTTTGTTTTCTGTTTTGTATTTTCTTTGTGTTATTTATTTTCTATACCGTTTTATTTCATTTTAAATCTTTTAGGCATTTTCTAAAATATGTTTGTTGCACTACAATTACCCTTGTAATATTCGGCAACCACCGAACATTTTTGTTTCAATTTTTTTTTAAAAAAAATTTCTTGTTGACATTAATTTGAATTTGAATTTTGAAATGGTTTCGAATTCATGCAAGATCACCAACAGTAACCGAGGTGACGTGGCATCGTTAACGGAGGTTTACTGTAGCTTAATTACCCGGGCGTCACAATTCTCCTCCACTACAAGAAATCTCGTCCCGAGATTTAAGAGGGGAGTAAGGGGGAAGTTCTGGTTATTCTAATGGATCTTCTCGAAGAAGTTAATCCCTTTCGTTGATGTCTTCAATTCTTTATTCCAAAGCATCATGATGAAGTTGTCGTCCTTTCTTCGGGGAACTCCATCGTACTTACGAATAGGTACGGGGCAGCTCTACAATGATAGGATGTTATAAGGGAAATTCATCTGGGGGTATCCCAAGAATGAACATATGAGTATCTCTCGAGTTGAACAAATGACACACATCGAGAGCAAAGTAAGACGGTGTAATAAGAAGTTTCAAGCGGATAGGCAATCATTCATTACCTGAAGCAGAGTGCGAAAGGGGTTCAGAGCAACGGGAATAAGTATTGTGTCCGATACCAGAATAGATCAACAGGCAAGTGGCCCGTGAATTACATACATAGTCAAGCACGAGGAATAACTCTGACAACAGGGTGTACAGGAGAGTCAGGTTTCGATCCTGTGGAACTGTGGGTTATGGGCCCACCATGTGGGTTAAAAGTAGGAAAGGCGGTGACGTCTTGCACAATCATGTAAGCAAGGCATGTCAGAGGAGAGTCTATGGGTCATGTCGGCAACAACATAGGTACCAAGGGCGAGGGACGAAGAGAACCATTTTCCTGCTCGTTGAACGAGGCGGACTAGTAGGCGAAGTTCTCGTCCATCGGTGGTTACCGGAATGTCATCAACAAAAGTAACAGGGTCTTACTGACAGAATTGTACAACAAGGTGTTTACATAAGCAGGAGAATATTACTGCTCAGATCATATAGTTCACAAGAAAGGTTAAACCAACAATGGAAGGAAAATATGATCATCAGATTAAACAGAACAGTGGAAAGGAAATTATGTTTAACCACATATTTCAAGGGTATATCCTTCCCAAGGATAAGCAGAGCATGATATCCGTGACAGGATATAATGTAGAAAACTCTTTAGGTAGGGGAGAGAATTTTCATGACATTACCCATACAACGGTGTTTGGATAATTGAGCAAGAAACATTTAGCATTGGGCTTCAAATGTTCTTGTTGAAATCAGAGTATCACAGACATGCTTCGAGATAGCATTGACATGGTCTTCAAGCAAAGGCCGGTTTTTTTTGGATACTCAATGGATCCATCAGGAACAGTTTATAACATAGGTCTTACAATTTCCTCCAAGAAGAACGGTTATCCTTGCAAATAAACCATAATGATAGGTCCTCCAGCCAGGGGGGGGGTGCTAGGCATGACATCCTGTTACCAGGTCATCAAAGGGCCAACAACATAACTCTTGGAAAGTTGTCCCAACCATCATATCTGACCGAGATTCAGATCCGATTGGTGTAATGATACCTCAGAGTCGGGATGTCCGAGAATAAAAGGTGCAACACAAATAGACGAAATGACAATTCAGGATTCTCAGGAAATGAACTATGGGAGTGGGTTCCTGAAACAATAGTTCATCATTAAACCAAGGAGAGGAGGAGGTGGCTGATGGGCTCGGCGATAATCCATCGAGATTTCTGACAAGATGGATTTCCATAATTATGTGAACAAGGAGATAACATTTGTCAGATCAAATGGTATAATGATGTATGCTCGAGGAAACATACTCAATTAAACATTGGTTGAAAGGTGCACCCGAATATGGGTTGGGTTGCACGATCAATGTTAGAGTGGTGACTTGACGAACAAAAGAATTAGAATGAAACTCGACCATTACTTCAAAGCAATAGGGTTGCTAGAAGTTTCGAATTCACACCTCATGGTTCAATTGTCGGTATTCCGGTTAGAAACAACACGGGTACCAAGAAAGAATGGTGAGGGTGAGAAGTATCACCATACCAAGAATTCTTAAGAGGGGGAGTAATCCTCACGACCTTCTTGACATAAAAGATGGTAATACTCCATGGTGAAGAAGAACAAATGCTAGGTAGCAAGGAACTCAAGGTATAACACAGAACACAAAGAAGTTTTTGTTGGAGGGAACGCAATAAAGAGGTCGATGACAACACAAATCATCGAGGGCAAGGATGGTATTTCTCATCATTAATTCAATTGATATCCTGGAAGAGCATCAGAATGTAGATGGTGATCATGACACATTTGTCGAGAGATTCCACGAAGATGTAATCGATCCGCGATCACATCAAGTCAAAAGAATAATGAAGCAAGAGGTTATTGGAACCATAGGCACGACACAAACTTGAAATCAAGATTGTTGTTCAAGGCGAACTGATATGACGAGGAAGATCGACGTAAGCTTAGCTCATTGTCAAAAGTTGTGCTCCGGGATTAAGGACCAGGTAGCACAGTTAAAATTTAGCATGGTAATGATATGGCCGATCAGGCTAGGAATGACATGATTGGGTACAAACTCGTAAGTAAAGAATATTAGTAAGAGTTGTTGAACTGTAATGCGGACTCGGTTCAGTTATCGGTGTCTTTGAGTGTTTAATAACTCAAAGCCCATGAAAAATTGTAATCAGTGGGAACGTAGCACTTGATGAAGAACTCATAAGAAGTTATGCAGTTCCATGATAATCTCGAGATACCAGGGGGTAATACTCGACGACAGATCAAAATAGAGGTTGGACTGGGGTATTGCTCTGCAGAAGACAAGTGCTTAAACTGGCACGAGAATTGGTATTTAAAGGAGAACATGGTCGGAACCACGATTGAAAAAGGCCAGATCCCAGATATAAGATGAACTTATACCAAGGGAATAATTAATTTTAAAAGAAGCTTCGATGAGAAGATCTACATCGTGTCTATGGGCATGAACACAAAGTTCAAGGTCGACTCCCACTTCTTCAATGTATAATCTTCCATTCACTTCTCACTTTGATAAAGGCATTAGTGTTGAAAGTTTTACCTGGTGAAATACCAGATGAGTATGACTCGTGAAATCTTCCGAGTTCACACATATTAAGGAAGGCATAGGTTCAACCCATCCGGGCATCTTACGAACATATACCACAAACTTCGGGGTAATTAATACAAGCTCGAAAGTAGAGCATTGTTGGTCAAGCAGAGGATACAATGTACCAAAGGCATTATGTATCAGGGGAAAGAGCTCACAAGGTGATTAATTATGAAGGACATAAAATCCAACAAAGGAACCGATGGTCCACAACGGAGCTGGTGTGGGTATCGATACTCTATCAAAGGAAGAAGGAATGCAAGTGCACCGGATTATAGAAACAACTGACTAACTCAATTGTCAAATGCAAAGGAATTATGATTTCCAAATCAAGGGATCAGAAGCAATGCTCTGATTAGGGGTGGATAAGTTGAATAGCCGTAGGGTACAATCAAAGACAATTGGATCGGTCAAGAACCAATTCCAGTTAAAAGAATGGAAGCTCAGCCGGAAAGGTAATTTATAAGGATCAATGATGATTGCGGGTATTCGCAACATATTGAGTCAACAGACTCAAAATGATAATGACAAGGAATGCCTATAAGATTTCTATACTTATGGGGTTAATCATAATGAAAGCAAACAAGAAATTCCAGAGCAATAGGTTGCTGAGGATTTTCGGAATATCGGGTGGTATTTCGAAGACTTTTGTGTAACACATGAACAACTGGGGGATGAGCGGATACTCGATAAGTGCAAGAATTTATTTGAAGGGGGTATTCATGTGGCAAAGAACTGCTAGGCAGTAGGCACAAAGTATTCTCGGAACAATAGAGAAAACTTCGGGGTATCTTGTAATAACAAGATCAATGGGGGATGATCATATGAATGGCAAGTGTAAGTAGTTATCCATACGGATTTATCGGTGGTCAGGAATAGCAAAAGTGATGGGCACAAAGTCTCGAGAGAACATCAAAGAGTATCTTCGGAATCTTCTGATGTAGCAGGCGATCCTCTGCAGTAAGGGGCTCTCCGGGTGGATGCGATCACGAGATCCTAATCTTAGAGTTAGCAAATTCATTTAACCCGAATAGTAGAGAGATCAGAGTCCCAGAGTAAAGGTCGAGGAGTAAAAGATCCTACTACCACCCAATGGCGACGTGGGCCCATGGGCCGCACAGCCATGTTAGTAAAAGTTTTGTAAAGTCTAGACTCGACTTCGGCCAAGGAGTTGGAAGGGGGATTCCTACAGGCAGTCGGCTCTGATACCAACTTGTGACGCCCCCGATTCAATCGTACACTAATCATGCACGCAAATGTGTACGATCAAGATCAGGGACTCACGGGGAGATATCACAACACAACTCTACAAATAAAATAAGTCATACAAGCATCATAATACAAGTCAGGGGCCTCGAGGGCTCGAATACAAGTGCTCGATCATAGACGAGTCAGCGGAAGCAACAATATCTGAGCACAGACAAGTTAAACAAGTTTGCCTTAAGAAGGCTAGCACAAACTGGGATACAGATCGAAAGAGGCGCAGGCCTCCTGCCTGGGATCCTCCTAAACTACTCCAGGTCGTCGTCGTCAGCCTGCACGTAGTAGTAGGCACCTCCAATGTAGTAGTCGTCGTCGACGCTGTCTCCTGGCTCCTGGACTCCAGCATCTGGTTGCGACAACCAGAAAGAAAGGAAAGGGGAAAAAAGGGGGGAGAAAGCAACCGTGAGTACTCATCCAAAGTACTCGCAAGCAAGGAGCTACACTACATATGCATGGATATATGTGTAAAGAGGCCATATCAGTGGACTGAACTGCAGAATGCCAGAATAAGAGGGGGATAGCTAATCCTGTCGAAGACTACGCTTCTAGCAGCCTCCGTCTTGCAGCATGTAGAAGAGAGTAGATTGAAGTCCTCCAAGTAGCATCTCCAAGTAGCATATCCAGGTAGCATCTCCAAGCGCATCTCCAGTCGCATCGCATAGCATAATCCTACCCGGCGATCCTCTCCTCGTCGCCCTGTAGAAAAGCGATCACCGGGTTGTCTGTGGAACTTGGAAGGGTGTGTTTTATTAAGTATCCGGTTCTAGTTGTCATAAGGTCAAGGTACAACTCCAAGTCGTCCTGTTACCGAAGATCACGGCTATTCGAATAGATTAACTTCCCTGCAGGGGTGCACCACATAACCCAACACGCTCGATCCCATTTGGCCGGACACACTTTCCTGGGTCATGCCCGGCCTCGGAAGATCAACACGTCGCAGCCCCACCTAGGCTCAACAGAGAGGCCAGCACGCCGGTCTAAACCTAAGCGCACAGGGGTCTGGGCCCATCGCCCATAGCACACCTGCACGTTGCGTACGCGGCCGAAAGCAGACCTAGCCTAGTGGCGTTCCAGTCCAATTCGGCGCGCGCCGCTCCGTCGCTGACGTCTGAAGTGCTTCGGCTGATACCACAACGTCGGGATACCCATAACTACTCCCACGTAGATGGTTAGTGCGTATAGGCTCGTAGCCGACTCAGATCAAATACCAAGATCTCGTTAAGCGTGTTAAGTATCCGCGAATGCTGAACAGGGCCAGGCCCACCTGTCTCCTAGGTGGTCTCAACCTGCCCTGTCGCTCCGCCACAAAGTAACAGTCGGGGGCCGTCGGGAACCCAGGCCCACCTCTACCGGGATGGAGCCACCTGCCCCTTCAGCCCCCAACTCCGAACAGTATCACAGGTAATGTAACAGTGTAAAGTATATAGTATATGCCCGTGATCACCTCCCGAGTGATCACGGCCCAATAGTATAGCAAGGCAGACTGACAAGAATGTAGGGCCAATAATGATAAACTAGCATACTATACTAAGCATTTAGGATTGCGGGTAAGGTATCAATGACTGTAGCAGCAATGTCAGGCTATGCATCAGAATAGGATTAACGGAAAGCAGTAACATGCTACACTACTCTAATGCAAGCAGTATAGAGGAGAATAGGCGATATCTGGTGATCAAGGGGGGGGCTTGCCTGGTTGCTCTGGCAAGAGAGAGGGGTCGTCAACTCCGTAGTCGAACTGGTCAGCAGCAGCGTCGGTCTAGTAGTCTACCGGAGAGAAGAGGGGGAAGAAATAATGAATACAGAGCAAACAAAGCACCACAAAATATATCAAGGCAATACGCGGTGTTCGGTGTGCCCTAACGCGGTAGTAGGTGATACCGGTGAAGGGGGGGAAAACCCCCGGGAAAGTATTCCCGGTGTTTCGTGTTTTCGGGCAGAGGAGCCGGAGGGGAAAAGTTGCGGGTTCGATAGGTTAGGGGTGTGTGGCGGACGAACGGACCGCGTATCCGGATTCGTCTCGTCGTTCTGAGCAACTTTCATGTTGAAAATATTTTAATCCGAGTTATGGATTAAAAGATATGATTTTTAAAAGATTTTAACAATTTTGGAATTTAATTATTTTTTTAATTAATTCGAAAAAATGTATTTATGACGTCAGCATGATGTCATGCTGACGTCAGCAGTCAACAGGGGTTGACTGAGTCAACCCTGACAGGTGGGTCCCGTTCGTCATACACTGTTAACTAATTAACCTAATTAAGTTTAATTAACAGTATTTAATTAGGTTAATTAGTTATTAGGTTAATTAACGAGGATTAATTAGATTAATTATTTACTTAATTAATTGATTAATTAATTAATTAATTAGTTTTTATTCATTTTTTTTATTTATATAAATCTCATTTTCCTTTTCTTTTTATTTAAAAGTTCTGTGGGGGGTGGGGCCCCAGTGTCATAGGCCCCAGGGGGCCAAACGGGCGCTGGCATAGGCGGGTTACGGGCGCTCGGGCATCGGGCGCTAGCGCCCAGCCCGTTTGCGAACAGAGGGGCGCGCCGGCGCGAACGCCAGCGGGCAGGGGCCGCACGCGGGGCCGACGAGGACGACGGAGCGCGGCGAGTGAAGAGGTTGGGGGCCAGGGCGGGTTGTGGCGATGGAGTGGTGGCGAGGCGACTGCAGCAGGGGAGGCGAGCAGCGCGGCGCAGGGGCCAGGGCGACGCGTTGGGGCCGATGCAGGGGTTCTCGGCTCGGTCCAGTCAGTGCAGGTGAAGCAGCAGTCGCCAGAGAAGCTCGGGGACACGTCGGGGAGATGAACGGGGCACGGTAGCCGCGAGCTTCACGGTGGCACGGCCATGGCGACGCTCGGGCTTGCGGGAGAGGAGAGGGACGAGGCTGTAAGGCTCCGGCGTGGGCGACGGGGACGAGGGCGTCAAGCACGGCATTGGCGCCGGGCGCCCTGGTCACGGTGCAGTGGCGATGGCAACGGGCGCTGGGGCGGCGGCGTCCAGATCGGGATGGAGGGGAGTGGGGGGAAGTGGTGTCGGTGGGGGGTTAGGGTTTGGTTGCCCACATGGGTTATAGGCAAGGGGTAAGTGGGCCAACCTGGCAGGCCACTGGCTGGGCTGAGGCCCAATTGGCCTGGGGGTTTTCTGTTTTTTTTGTGTTGGTTTGTTTTCTGTTTTGTATTTTCTTTCTGTTATTTATTTTCTATACCGTTTTATTTCATTTTAAATCTTTTAGGCATTTTCTAAAATATGTTTGTTGCACTACAATTACCCTTGTAATATTCGGCAACCACCGAACATTTTTGTTTCAATTTTTTTTTAAAAAAAATTTCTTGTTGACATTAATTTGAATTTGAATTTTGAAATGGTTTCGAATTCATGCAAGATCACCAACAGTAACCGAGGTGACGTGGCATCGTTAACGGAGGTTTACTGTAGCTTAATTACCCGGGCGTCACAGTGCCCTGAGAACGAGATATGTGCAGCTCCTATCGGGATTTGTCGGCACATTCGGGCGGTGTTGCTGGTCTTGTTTTAACCTGTCGAAGTGTCTTGAAGAACCGAGGTACCGAGTCTAATCGGAACGTCTCGGGAGGAGGTATATTCCTTCGTTGACCGTGAGAGCTTGTCATGGGCTAAGTTGGGACTCCCCTGCAGGGATTTGAACTTTCGAAAGCCGTGCCCGCGGTTATGGGCAGATGGGAATTTGTTAATGTCCGGTTGTAGATAATTTGAACCTTAACTTAATTAATCAACAGTGTGAGTTACCGTGATGGCCTCTACTCGGCGGAGTCCGGGAAGTGGACACGGTGTTGGAGTAATGCTTGCGCAGGTTGCTTTCTAGTTTCTCGCTCGCGCTTTGGCTCCTCTTCTCGCTCTCTTTTGCGAACAGGATAGTCACCATATATGCTAGTCGCTTGCTGCAGCTCCACATATATTTTATCCTTATCTTTCCTATTAAGCTTAAATAGTCTTGATCGCGAGGGTGCGAGATTGCTGAGTCCCTGTGGCTCACAGATTACTATTACACCAGATGCAGGGCCTGATGATTCCGCTCTAGGTGACGCGCTCGAGCTCAAGTGGGAGTTCGACGAGGACTCTCAGCGATACTATGTTTCTTTTCCTGATGATTAGTGGTGCCCGGTTGGGGTGATCGGGACCATGTCGCATGTTGGGTTGTCTTTTATTTTGGTGTCGTAGACGGGCCATGAGTGTTGAATGTTGTAATGCTATTTATGTACTTGATTGACGTGGCGAGTGTAAGCCAACTATGTTATCTCTCCTTTTATTATTTATATTACATGGGATGTTGTGAAGATTGCCTGACTTGCGACATATGCCTTCAATGCGATTATGTCTCTAAGTCGTGCCTCGACACGTGGGAGCTATAGTCGCATCGAGGGTGTTACATTAATAATGCTGCCTGGAACATTTTGACAGAAGGAATAATATTTTATTTTAAGGTTTGCTGCAAACTAGAGCTGCATGAATTGAACACACCATGGAAGATCTTTTGCTTCTAGGGTGCCGCGTTAGTTAGTGAGATTAGGCCACTTTTGTCACTACGATATCGCTCTCTGCTTCGCGCATTAGCGTTAGTAGGTCTTATTTCTAGCCTTGTTAGAGTTAAGTATCCTACCAAATTTGCTTGAACCCTTGTATTTTAGAAATTCAAGATAGTAATGAAGCAAAAGATCAAATGTCTCTTATTAGCTGACCTATAAACAAAAGTTGTATGTTAAAACAAAAATGTTATAATATCAGCAATGATATGGTGCGTCTCCTAGGTGACTCAACAAACATTTTATTTGCCACTGCCCGGAACAATCTCTTGGTGTCTTAATCTGAATCAGATTGATTTGGTTTCTCTTGCAGAAGTGGAATTCCAGGGAGATCTATAAGTGGTTACTATTTCTGCCTGGAATATTTGCAAAGAAATAACAACCCTAGAAGGAGGAGCACTGCAACTAGTGCAAGGCATCACAAGCCTTCTTCGAGGGAGCATGTCCTTTCTTGTTTACTTTTCCCTTCTGAATAGTCATTTGTCATGTTTTGGTCGCAAACCACATATTGGTCATGCTCGACATGTGCATTTGTGTCTTTACATTGATTTGTACACACATTTTTGTCCCCTTACAATCACAAATATATGTTGTCAGAGAGCTCTGTCTACCAATGGTTAGATTATTGTTGGTACCATTGATAGGGCAAAACATGGAAATAAGCCCGGTTCCCCACATAGGTTACCATGTAGGATTGTAGAGTCTGCCAGATCTGGTGTCTTCGTCCTCCGATGCGTGTGTTGTGTTGTGTGTGGTGCATGAAGGCGTGTCTAGCGCATGGCTACAGCTAGGAACCGAGGTGGTTCTTGGCCTCAGGTGGCATGTCTCTGGTCCTGCCGGCATGGTTCTCGATATGGCCCGGAGGCTCGGGCTACGTTCGATGTCCCGCTTTCGATCGACGGTCGCGGACTTGGCAGGCGATGCTGGTTGGTGACCACCAGCGACCTCTGCAAGGTGTAGTTGTATGCTGCGTTGGTGGGCTTCTATGTTGGCAAGCTGATTCTTCGTGGTGGTGGTGCTTGGTCGACTTATCAAAGCCGGTGTAGGTTGGGTGTGTTGTGAGCTTGCATGAAGACTTTGTCTCGGCCTTGGGCCTATGACCGGTGATGGCAGCCGCTATGGTCGTCATAGACCTTCTTGGAGGCATCGCTATTGTGTTGCCGCACCCCTCCTGCATGGATCCATCTCCGGGGAAAACCCCTAATCCAGTGGAATCGGATGATGGCGGTGCCTTGGAGTCATTTTCCCTCGTGAGGACTTCGTCCTTGGAGCTAGGCATCGATGCCTCTCTGGCGATGATGGTGGAGACGAGCGATGTCGAAGGCACAACAATGTGTGTGGTATTACCTTGGGTTGTTTTGCTGTGGTGAACTCAAAGCTGGGGAGGCGGGCCCCGATGGTGACGATGACAGACAGTAGGAGTTCTATTCTGTGGTCTTCCGCAGGGCCAACCATGCATATTTTTCCTTCTGGGCTAGCTCTCCATCAAAGTCGGAGTTGCGCTGCCTTCGATGCGGGTGTATGGGTCTGGCACGGGTCTTCTTATGTTTCCACACAGCCATACGGTGAGATCTGGGTCGAGGTTCGTCGTAGTCGAAGTCAGAGTC
>NC_041384.1:628859665-628881112 GCF_002162155.2 Triticum dicoccoides | reverse complement strand
CCGTCAGAGTGTATCTTGATGTGGCCCTCTTAGTTGAGTGGTGTGTAGGGTATGATGTGTGTGCTGCTCGGCAGTTTGCGATGGTTTTAGCCCGGTTTTCTTTTAAGTAACTTGGCAATTCTCTTTTGCTTAATTAATGGTCGAGACAAAAAAATTGCCTCCGTTTTAAAAGAATGTACCCTTAATTTCAGGTACTCCTAATTTTCCAGTGGAAGGTTTTACGAAACTGAAAAACATGTTTGTTTTGATGCAAAACAGATAGATGCGGATTGTCTACCTTACAGATGAAATTGATTTTTTTTTTACAAATTAAAGGTTGTAATGTTTGAGAATTAGTTTATATGTAGCTTTAACATTTTTTTCATCGGTAATATGCAGCTTGCTATACCAGATATACACAGAGCAAATAGTTGCGTGTGATATAAGTTGAACGACTGGTATGAAAGAACAGTAGCTGCGTGCATGTGATATTAGTTGAACGTGGTGCTTTAGCGTGCGTGCATATAGAAAAGTACAGTGCATATAGAAAAATAATAATATAATTTTCCATTCTTAAATAAATGTTAATCATGCACTTAAGAAATGTTAAATGTGCATAAAAAAGTCTGATGTATAAGATAAATGTATACAAACATATACAATGTGTATGGAACATAAGTAAACATAAAAAAAATATAAGTTATCAAAAATATTATCATGTATTTGGGCAATGTTAAACGTATATATAAAAAATGTTCCTGATGTATACAAAAAAGTAGAATGTGTATAAAAAAGTAGACATGAAAAATAAATATGTTTTGAAAAATGTTGACCATGAAATTGGAAATAATTAAATGTGTATATATATAATGTTTCTGATGTACAAAAACATATACAATGTTGCTGATACAAGCTTTCATAAACCAATGGCTTGACTTTAATTTTCATATTGTTTTAATTTGTTTTCATAATATATTTTTTTAAGAATATCAATGTTGATATGCAACCTTGAACATTTGGTATGCATGTCCTTGCAAATTGATTGTTTTCGATGGAGTTATCTGATATGCTTGCAACCAAATTAAGACTTGACTTGGACTACAAAAAACACATATATCAAGGAGGCAAAAATAATGCTCTTATGCAAATGCTATCATTAATTAATAAAATGTAGTTTGTTATTTTCATGGTAATGCAAATATTTGTTGGGCACCGCCAAGGAGGAACGACAACACATCCGTAAAGATATACCTGCAACTAGATAGATATTTATATTGTCTAAATTGGAAACATCTTGAATACACTTAAAAAATCATCACATCTTTGTGTTTTTGTGCAACATCACTTATCATGTTTTTTTTCATGTGGCATCGTTCATGATTTCAAGAGATTTACATATGTCTCGAGAGTGTGTATGAGAAGTAATTTTTTTCTCACCCGTTGCAACGCACGGGCATGTTTACTAGTATAATATATTTAAATATGTAATATTCATGTGTCCCATTTACTTTGTCCAAAAAAATACATGAATTATTTAGATTAAGTAATGTATATTATTTTAATTTTTTCACTAATTTTCTAATGATTTATTATAAACTTCTAAGTATGTTTTCATTTCATTTTCGGTTGTTATGGTTTTTACTTAGATTGAAAAGGCTGATTGGCTGGCCTGGCCTATTTGTCCTAATGGGCTAGGCCCATCTAGATCCCAGCGGTCCTCTCCCCCTCACTCACATCTCTCTCAATATCTTGGCCTCATCTCTCTCACTACATCCTGCTTAGTAGGGTATATATCCACTAGCAAGCAACTATGTTCTCCAACCAGTTTTATAACCAAAATAACATAATAGCATTGTTAAGGCAGACAATAGCATAGTAGGGTATCACTACTAGGAAAAAGCCTAGTAGTAGCGCCGGTTTTAGGTATAGCAGTAGCGTGGGGTACCACGCTACTGCTACGACGCTGCAGCTAAAGGGTAGCAGTAGCATGGGTTCGCCCGCGCGACTGATATACCTAATTAGCAGTAGCGCTTCTGGTAGAGCGCGCTACTGGTAATTAGTAGCAGCACGCCTCTCTATCCGCGCTACTACTTTTATTATTCTATTTTTTTCTGTTTTGTGTCGTATTCGTACACCATTATACAAGTTTTCATATAGTAGCAATTTAGAGGTTGTATTTACAAAATAATGAGTTATTACATCATTGGGTGAAAGAACCGTGGATGGATCCAAAGTGACCAATTCATGGATTAGCGTGACTTGGTCACTTTGGATCCATCCACTTGAAACTAATCCGCGGTTCTTTCACCCCATGATATAATAACTCATCATCATCATTATCATTATCATTATCATCATCATAATAATAATAATAATCATAATATCGTTAAAAACTTATCATCATAATACATCATCAACTCCAACACATTGTACCACATAATGACAACTTCTCATCATCATCATTGTCATAATCAACACTAACTAATTGTTCTTAATACCTAGGACCTACTCATCTCTCCTAGGTAAAATACCATAAAAGAGATAAATCGGTCCATCTCCATAATGGAGAATGGAGATAAACCTATCTCCAACTTGTGGCTTGCGCACAATCATGTTGTCTCCAATTAGTTGCGTGAGCGCATTCATCACTTTGTTCCATTCTTTGATTTTGAGCCTTCCATCATTTGAAGAAATCGAGTATGTAGTATAGTAAGCTTTTGAAGGAGTTGATCGTAAGTTAATCATATGAATATAACCTTCGGTAAACAACATGTAGTAATAATCATGTTGACACAAAATAACATGAATGATAACTATTAGTTTGTCTCCCAACAAGCTCTTTCTCTATAGACATTAAGATATGCTTAAAATTCTATTGATGATGCCCATATAAAGGACATGAGTTTAAACATAAAGAGAGCATCATATAGCATGTAAAAAGCACATTTAAGTCTAACCCACTTCCTATACATAGATATTTTATAAGTAAAAAAATTATCCAGGCAAACATCTAGCATATGCATGGAAGAAGAATGGAACATTAATGATTCTAACACAAAGAGAGGTAATTGAGTAACATGAAAATTTCTATGACTATATTAATTTCTATAACAAAGAGAGGCAAATAGCAGGTTTGTGTGCAGTTTTCCTATTTGGTAGATAATGACTCCCCAACAACAGCACCGGGAATTCTTCTACTACTCACGATGTAGTTGTTGGATTTCCCCGAAGAGCAAGGGTGATGTAGAACAATAGAAGAAATTATTTCCCCGAAGAGCAAGGGTGATGTAGAACATTTGGTATGCATGTCCTTGCAAATTGATTGTTTTCGATGGAGTTGTCTAATATGCTTGCAACCAAATTAAGACTTGACTTGGATTACAAAAAACACATATATCAAGGGGGCAAAAATAATGCTCTTATGCAAATGCTATCATTAATTAATAAAATGTAGTTTGTTATTTTCATGGTAATGCAAATATTTGTTGGGAACCGCCAAGGAGGAACGACAACAAATCCATAAAGAGATACCTGCAACTAGACAAATATTTATATTGTCTAAATTGGAAACATCTTGAATACACTTAAAAAATCATCACATCTTTATGTTTTTGTGCAACATCACTTATCATGTTCTTTTTCATGTGGCATCGTTCCTGATTTCAAGAGATTTACGGATGTCTCGAGAGTGTGTATGAGAAATAATTTTTTTCTCACCCGTTGCAACGCACGGGCATGTTTACTAATATAATATATTTAAATATGTCCTATTCATGTGTCCCATTTACTTTGTCCAAAAAATACATGAATTATTTATATTAAGTAATGTATATTATTTTCAAATTTTCACTAATTTTCTAATGATTTATTATAAACTTCTAAGTATTTTTTCATTTCATTTTCGGTTGTTATGGTTTTTATTTAGATAAAAAAGGCTGATTGGCTGGCCTGGCCTATTTGTCCTAATGGGCTAGGCCCATCTAGATCCCAGCGGTCCTCTCCCCCTCACTCACATCTCTCTCAATATCTTGGCCTCATCTCTCTCACTACCTCTTGCTTAGTAGGGTATATATCGACTAGCAAGCAATTATGTTCTCCAACCAGTTTTATAACCAGAATAACATAATAGCATTGTTAAGGCAGACAGTAGCATAGTAGGGTATCACTACTAGGGAAAAGCCTAGTAGTAGCGCCGGTTTTAGGCCCGCGTTACTGCTACGACGCTACAGCTAAAAGGTAGGAGTAGCATCGGTTCGCCCGCGCGACTGATATACCTACTTAGCAGTAGCGCTTCTGGTAGAACGCGCTACTGGTAATTAGTAGCAGCGCGCCTCTCTATCCGCGCTACTACTTTTATTATTTTATTTTTTCTGTTTTATGTTGTATTCATACACCATTATACAAGTTTTCATATAGTAGCAATTTATAGGTTGTTTTCACATCGTAGTAAGTTATTACATCATTGGGTGAAAGAACCGTGGATGGATCCAAAGTGACCAATTCATGGATTAGCATGACTTGGTCATTTTGGATCCATCCACTTGAAACTAATCCGCGGTTCTTTCACCCAATGATATAATAACTCATCATCATCATTATTATCATCATCATCATCATCATCATCATCATAATATCATTAACAACTTATCATCATAATACATCATCAACTCTAACACATTGTACCACATAATAACAACTTCTCATCATCATCATTGTCATAATCAACACTAACTAATTATTCTTAATACCTAGGACCTACTCATCTCTCCTAGGTAAAATACCATAAAAGAGATAAATCGGTCCATCTCCATAATGGAGAATGGAGATAAACCTATCTCACACTTGTGGCTTGCACACAATCATGTTGTCTCCAATTAGTTGCGTGTGCGCTTTCATCACTTTGCTCCATTCTTTGATTTTGAGCCTTCCGTCATTTGAAGAAATCGAGTATGTATTATAGTAAGCTTTTGAAGGAGTTGATCGTAAGTTAATCATATGCATATAACCTTCGGTAAACAGCATGTAAGGCACAACCTCCTTCGGGGGCCTCTATTGAAAAATGTAATAATAACATTTATAGTTAGCAATGTAATTTATATACTTAAGAATAATGTATGCAATAAAGTTACATCCTTAACAAAATCTTACCAAGTTTTTGGCAATGAAGTTACCGTCATGCAATTTATGCACTAGTGGCACGTATCGAGTAAAATTTGGGAGGATAAAATGATTGGTTTTAAAGGCCTCAACATCATCTATGAATGAGACAAGATAACCTTTCTCCTCACAATTAAGCTCGGAGTCATAGCTGTAGTATGTCCTGTCTACAGCCTCTCGAGTATTTTTGGAAGATACGAAATAAGCTGACAATTATAAATAAAGATGTTTAGTACCGATGAACACCAAATATTTTAAAATTAACAATAAATTACTTCATTTAACAAATTAGTTTGACAAACTCACATTTAGGCAAAACTGAAGGCATATCCACATCCACCCAGATATCGATATTATCATCATCATCTTCGGGACGAACATCAAATGTTATTTGCATACCCTCGTCAAATCCATATGAGTTGCAGAGAGCTTCCCAATTAGAGCAACCGAAATGGGAGTGATTGTACATATTGAACAGCTTAACCAGAAACACATAACCATGTTTAGTTCTTAAGTGAGCCCTCCTCGTCTCCGTATTCTCAAAGTCTTTGAAACCGAGCTTCTGCAATACATATGGTCTTGCATGGCACGGGGTGTACTAATCGAATTGAAAAAAAATCCAGGAATTAAATGTTGACCAAAAGAAGCACAAGTGATGATATTAATTACGATGAAATGCTTGTCGTTGTGTACCGTACAAACATCAAAGGTCTCGTCCAGCTTCACGGCGAAAAACCTATCATTTTGCAGGTGAGGATAGTCGTCGCACAAACCCCGGTCATCGTAGCAATAATCGTACTCCGGGATCCTATCATCATCAGACATCTCCTGTGTTCAAAATTTAAAGATTAAACTTCTGAATATTCATCACGGGTTGACTTTCAGTCTGTCGAGTCTTCCTTGAAAACTCTCATCTCATGTGGTGTATATGGTGGGCACTCCCTCTCTGATATATTCGACCGTCGGTGATGCTCGATCCTCCCTTCGTCCCCAAGTGCATTACACCAAATTGTCGGGATTCTTCATCTCTGACATTTGCGACCGTCAGTGATGGTCGACCATGTGGGAGGACGAGAGAGCCCCACCAGCGTGGGCACTGACCAGGCTTCGCCCGGCCACGCCCTCTGGCGGTGCCAAGGAAGGATGGAGGTGGGGAGGGAACCGGCAGGGGCCGGAGTTGGGCGCGCCAGTGCAGCTAGAGGAGCCGCACGGGAGCGATACTTTTTTCAGGATGGGGAGAGGACATCACTGAGTGGCTTTTACAAGGGGCATTGGTTGTTGATTCAGTAAGATAGCATCTATTCTGGGCTCATTGTCGCATGAAATCCCAGGTAGGCAAAAATACAACTGCACTTTCGCTCACTGTTGATAAGAGAATTTTCCTTAAGCTGCAACCATACGTTCAGTCATCTGTCGTCAGAAGAGCAAAGCATAAACTGTCCTCCAAGTACTATGGTCCTTACACAATCACCGAGGAGATTTGTTATTTGGCTTACCAACTTGAGATTCCTAGCTCCAGCAGAATACGCCTTCTATTCCATGTGTTACACCTGAAATTCCCTTCTCATCATCACGTATCTGCTGCACATCCTCCTGCTGATGCTTTGCTTCAGGTTCCCGGTAATTGCTATGCAACTTGGAATGGAAGGAACGCCCACTAGCTGCCTTGCAATTGCTATGCACTAGAGGTTGGTAGGAAAGCATCTGATAAACCCTGCTCAACAGTTGTGAAGATTCTGAAGGGGCGGAGACTGAAGGTGTCGTTTTTGGTCTGTCAGTCTGTCCTCGTCTCACGCTACGTTTTTGGCACATCAGTTTATGACGCCCTAGGGCAGGAAATTGAAGCTCACCATTTTTGGTTTGTCTCTAAACTGTATCCAGTCTTCAACGATATTAATTACAGGGAGCGAAAGGGAAAGTCTTCAAGCTCGTCATACATATCTCTTCCAACGGTCACATGCAGTGGGCCCACTTTCCGTTTCCAGATGGAGACCCTCAGCAGATTCCTTCAGTTTACAGCCGGTCCTCCTTCCTTCCTTCGCCTATAAGAAATCGCGTTCCTTGGAGAGACTAGGAGAGAGAGAGAGAGAGAAGGCGCCGGGGCCATGGTATTGCCACCGTGGCCGCACGCGCCGGAGGTCACGGAGATGCACGTCTACGGCGGTGGGAGAGTTCTCCTACGCGTCTTCCACCACCGCAAGCCGTGCCATCTCCCGAGCTCCCTGCGCATCCACGGCGACGTGGTTGTGTCGCATGGGAGGCGCAGCATCGGGACCCACGCCAACTCGCCGGCGGGGTGGAGCATCGATTCCTCGTTCGATGACCGGGCGCCCTTCGACCACCGCGTAGAGGTCGCGGATCCTGCTGTCTTCCGGAACTATGAGGCCTGCCGCGACCTCATCCACCGCATGCTGGCCGACGGGCCGGTTACCGGCGACTACGATCTCGCCCCCGCGAACTGGGGGGTCATGATCACCCGCAAATGGACTACGCCGATGAGATCGGCCGCAAGATTGGCAGACTTGAGGGAGACGCCCTGCGCTTCGACATCGACCTCCACTTGCCGTCACTGCTGGTATGTTTGGTTTTCAGCCATCCACAGGCCCTAATCCGCGCGTGCAAAGAGGCCGACGCTGCTGCAGGAGCTCTCGCGGCACCAGGAATGCGCAATTTGCCATTTGGACTTGGAGACTGGTGACGAGGAGATCGTCAGGCTGCCGTGCTTCCACGCCCATGCCTTCCATACCCCGTGCATCAAACAGTGGTTCTATCAACAGTCAAAGTGCCCAATTTGTCGGCGTGAGGTGCCGGATTACTTCGGCTTTAGATTCTGTGATGAAATATATACCAGATCCCGCCGAACAAATTTATATAAATTCTTTAGATGAAGATGGATTAAATCAGTACTAGTCCATAGATCTTGCATTCCTATCAAAGATGAGCTGAAAGATTTAGATGAAGGTTCTATCAAAGACGAGCTGTTAATAGATTACATAGCCGATCGATGACAATTCATATATTTTATATTCTGTAGCTGAAGATGGATTCACAGTGAGCATATTAGTCTATAGATCGAAAATGAACATTCCTGTGTAACATATGCGAAAATGAGCAATTGAATTGTCCTTCCGAGGGATAACATGGTATGAATGAGTGGAGGATTTTTCACAAATTTCAGCGTGATGATTTCTTTTTATCAAACAGTTTCAGCTTGTTTCTTTCAGTTCTTTTTTAAAGCATCAACTACTAGAACATAGACGATACGCACACACCCTGCACAGAAAACACTTAAAGGAAGGATCTTTCTGGAGCTTCGTAATTAACAAAATCACCACGTTTGCCTTTCAAACCATGGGAACATTTCCTACCACAGGAAGAACAAGTTCTATATGAGATGGATAACAGAAACAGATACAAATCCTGATATTTGATAATTGACGAGATGGGGGTACAAGTATCTCCACAGGACCTATGTTTGGTTCTCTTATTCCTCCAATCCTAAAGCTCAAGATAGTAGTGCAAGCACAAGTCTTCACTTTTAAAACGGAGTTTGTGGGTGTATGATCGCTTTTCGTAGTACGACGCTGCTCTTCCCTAGGTTTGGTCTCTTTTCTTCAACCTACTTCAATACTTCAAATGGGTTTGGAAATCCAGGATACTAGATAATTGAAGGCGCGCGTTGCCACGCCCGTCTATTTATACGATAAAATGATAAAGAAATGTAAATAAATGCCACATAAAACACATTAAATTTGCATAAAGTCAAACATATATATTATTCAAGGGAAAACTCAAGGTTCATGGATACAAATTGGCTTGGTATATGACAGCATACACAACAATGTTCACGGACTACAACTAATTAATACCAAGACATAAACAGCAGAAAAATAAAAATGTATGGCTCCTGGAGAGGTAATAGTCCAGTCATCCAAAGACTCAGCAGGAAAAATGTATGGGATTAACATGGATCCTGGAATAAGATTCCAGATGGTGACCAAAAACTTATTGCAATAAATACGAGGAGAGCTATAAGAGGAATTTTTGCCCTATATATCCTTGACAAAGCAAATTAAATTTACCGAGTGTACTTTGTTTCCCTGTTTAGCATCCTCTGGGTATACTTCTATCAAATTCATTGAGCATAATGCAATCCCAACAAAATGTAAGTTTGAGAAGGCAAAGATTCTAATATCACAAATAAAAAATGGTATGATCAGCGAGATATAAACCAATATAAATATATCAAGAACAAATTAGACGTGGATGTTTCCTTGTTATATCTGTCAAAGCACACTTCATCTGTGTTATCCATAAATTAGGAAGTAACTTGAAAATTTTGAAAGAGCAAATCAACTCATGAGATTACCAACAAATAGCTAATAAAGGAATGGGATATGACGGTGGGAAATCATGACAGCCATGCACTCAATCAATAGACTGCAAATTTGTTTTCTCCAACAGAAAGCAACATATATACCTTACAGCAAATGTGATACGCATAACAACTGTGTAATAATTGAATGGTAAAAACAGGAAAGAACCTGGTAAAATTCAAGCATGAAGACAGAATCTTTGTAAGGTACAAATATCATGAGAAGAAACCCATATAAGATGTTCTGGCTGATATAAATACATACCGAGAATCATTAAAGAGAATATCAATTTGGGGCTGAGCGGATGCTTCCACCTGAGTGTCTACATCCAGTTTGTTGACAGCGAAGGGCTCTGGACACTAATTGCCATTATTTAAGAGTGAGCTGCAGCAGAACAAAAGAATTAATCCTACCAACTAATTCACAATGAAATCTCACATTTAGGATAGATCATGGTCTTAGTTTTTCGAACAACCATAAGCTATCACATATACCCCACAACTTTGCAACAATAGGATGATTTGAGTTTTAAGAACTGATAGTATTTAGTAAAAAAATTGAAAAACTTTGTCTTTTAGTACTATATCATGTGAGATAGTTACAGTAGATTGTAGAGAGATCTATGATTTGAGTGTATTTGGCTAGTAGTCGTACTGGTTTCAAGGGCTAAGTGGCAGATAGATTCAAGTACTCCAGTTTATTGATTTCATCTAGGGAGGCTGATCGATTCAAGAAGACATCATCAAATATGTTTATTTATAAGAACCCAATTATCAGTGCTGACCAATAAACACTTGAACCAGATAATGGAAAATTAACCACTGATGAGATTGCGCATGTGATAGGATTAAAAAAATGCGCTTGTAATTGGGTTACCAGGGTCGCTTCCCAGACTTGAGGATGTGCGCATCATAGCACAATGTGATTGACTGGAGCAGAGATGCGGGCGTGGTCCCTGGCACACAAATCAACAATTGGTGACCATCTAGTCAACCGCCTAATGTCATAACTCCATCTACCTTCTAGGAAAGTAACATCATTAACCCAGGGATCAAAGTAAGACGACCTTACTGACCTGCAACCAAGGAATAATGCGGTAGATGAGATTGTCTAAATCATGACAGGATATTGTTTTAGAAAATAATGCATGAGTAGTTCTTATTTTTCACAAGAGTTGATAAGTCACAACAATTTTTAAAATTTCACCAAACCTCCTTCAATTATTTTAAAATCACACATTATAAGTTATATGTGTTCAATTAATCATCTATCCCACTGGAATTACAGGGATCGGGTTTCCTAGGAAATCTTGCAAGCAAATTTGAATTACGACATAGTGTATGCTTTGTTGCTGATTTCCTCCATAGGACATTCTGTAACAACTCAACAGAAGCAGTTACCTTTGCTTCACAAGATTACAGTAACCTGTAAAGTTTATATGGTACACTCAATTAACACCACAATAAGATGAGCAAATAACAAAGGAGGAACTAAAACCATGAAAGGTATTTTGGATCGTAGGGCGTAATAATGTTATGTAATGATTAAAATGCAATGACATAAGAAAATATTTCCACAAGTGAGTAGACATGATAAGAACTAAGGAGTTGCTTTGCTGTACTAAAAAAGACTTTATTGTACTGCTTTCCCTCTGCAGAATGAATTGTATAAAGTGGATGTAATCAACAAATCAAATGACCAGTTAATTACTATGCAAGCCTATGTATTATTGCTAAATAACATGTTTTATTATCCTTAATGACTGTGCTGTCAGGATTCTCTATAGTAGAAAATCCCTCATTTCAACTATTTAAATATAGAAGAGTGTTCATGCCATCAATTTTGAACATCTTTTAGTGCATCATGATCCAACAAATAAAAATGAGTCAATCATGTGAGCAAAACTGGGTGGAATCTAGCTCATCTTAACAAATAAAAAAGAGTGTACGCATCGTCGTCGCTGATGCTGCCGTCTTCGTCCTTCTTGGTGGACTTGCTGCCTCGGATAAATCAGTGCCTGCTGTCAAGATGTCCAACGTGACATTGGAAATATTTTCGTTCTGCTCCTCCAAGGCTCCAAGTACATGAGCAGGCATGTACTGATGATGCTGCCGCTGCTGCAGCTGCTCTTCCCGAACTCCACATGTAATCACCGTCTGTAAGGGGGGACACAATACCACTACATTAATTAGCACACTTGAAATATTTTGCATACACTTGTACTACCTGACTGAAGCATTGAAACTTTTAATAAACGCCCGAATCATCGCAGAGAGAGAGAGAGAGAGAGAGAGAGAGAGAGAGAGAGGTACATATGTTTTTTAAGCCAGTCAGAAACACAACTGATGCTGAAAATTTGTGTTCTTCGAAAACAAAAATTACCAATGTCCTACTACATCGTGCAGTAAACATGGCCATCGATTCTAGAAACCGAATCCCCAGCCGTCCCAGCGATCAAGGAATGAATCGCGCTCGCAGAACCAACAGGACTAACCAAGTAACCAATCCCCACGGGAACAAGAGAAAAACAGAGTAGCGCACTGCACACAGGCGGAGCCAACCGCTGCCACGGGTGGTTAGATCAGAGCAGAGAAGAAAGAGAGAGACACACCTGCTCGATGAGCTCCATGGGCGTCAACCCAGGCTGCCGCGCTGCTGGTGCGTCCCCACCGCCGTCGATGCCGGCCATAACCTGCAGCATGTGGGCGCAGGTCCAGTGGCCCGACCGCTCGCCCCCACGCCTCAGCCTTGCCGAATCGAACCCCCTCCGCAACCCCGGACGCACAAATCCCCCACCCTCACTCCCCACGCACACGACGCGTCATCTAAATACCTAGGTCGCGCGAGGCACGATGGACGTCGATGGATTTCTCTTAACGGTGAAGAGCACGTGTGCGATTTAGGATGGTTACCGCCGCTCGAGGTCGAGGACGGAGGAGTAAGATCCACTGCTCGAGGTCGTGGTCGGCGGCGGCGGTGGTCGAGGTCGCCAGAAAGAAGAGGAGACGTCGGGGGGAGGAGGCGCTGCGAGAACGAAGTAGCTGTGAGACGGGCGCGTGAAACGAACAGGGTTGGGTGTATCAGTGGGCCGTCCTTACCCTCTTTAGGCCCAATCAACCAGCGTAGTCGGATTTTTCCGCCGGAGTAGCTGCACAGGAGGCCCAGGTCGCCATAAACTGCGCTGAAACAAAGATCGGACGGCCAGAAACGATCCAAACCCGAAATCCGACGGCCAAAATGGCTAAGGACGTGAGAGAGCTCGGTTTAGCCTCGGTTATACTGTGCTAAAATTACAACGACAATGTTTGGTGTGTCTCCTGTGTGACTTGACATTTTAGGCCTAGTTTGGCAACAACGTTTTTTCAAAACCATGGTATTCCAAAATCTAAGTATTTCAATACATGGGCAATAAATACTTTAGTTTCTAAAAACCATAGTTTTTCTCAGTTTTGATAAAACTGCCGAGGTGTTTGGCAAGTGGCAATTTTTCTCGGTTTTCTTTGGTTTGCATCGACTGTTACATTGTTGCATGCATATTCAGCTATACTCAGGGATCAGCTTGTACTAATAGCCACCGTATGCATTCAGCCTTGCACGAGCATGTCCTCCTAGATGTTAAGATCTGTAGTAGAGTTATCTCTTGTAATCAGTCAAAGACCAAGGTAATTAACACATGCACTGAAGGTCGACGTTTGCAGCGTGTACGTGTACGTCCGCCTCTAGCCGAACGTATCTCGATGGGCTAGCTATCGATTTATGCATCATAGGCATTGATGGCCAGAAGTTGGACACAAAAGAGATCAAGCAGCAAGCGCTTTCTCGGTTTTAAAAAAAGAGGTCAGGGGAGTGCGGCGTTTCGGTGCCCGGGTGCATCTGCACCCGTTCAAAAAAAATTCGTAAAAAAATCAGAAAAATTCAAAAAATTCCGAAAAAAATTGAGGTGATGGACAATTTGATGCGTGAGGTGCGCCCCAATTTTCAAAACATTTGGACTTATGTGCAGCTCTCAGCAAAAAAGACAAATCAGACCAAAACAGTATATGAACAGTACACATTTTTACAGACCTCCGATTTGTCTTTTTTGCTGAGAGCTGCACATAAGTCCAAATGTTTTGAAAATTGGGGCGCACCTCACGCATCAAATTGTCCACCACCCCAAATTTTTTTGGAATTTTTTGAATTTTTTTAGTATTTATTTTAATTTTTTTGGTGAGCGCAGGTGCAGATGAGCTCGGGCTCAGATTTGGATTTTCGTCTTAAGCCTTCTTTTTGCTTGAAAACCAAACGGGCAAACATCAAGTTTTGGTGAGTCGTTGTATATATGTCCATCTGGTCGGTGTTCTCTCCTTCAACGCGTCATGCATAGATCAGACACAGTTAGAGCATCTCCAATAAACAGTTTAAACGTAAAAATACCTAACTTTTGAACCGTCTGGGGCAAGCAACGCTACTCCAACAGACGGTTCATATGTAAAAAAATTGGACCGCGGCCTCCTCGTGATGTAAAATACAACATCTCGCGGTGCAAATTTACATCACGAGATGCATCTGGTCCAAATTCGGTGACCACCCGCCAACGCCCAACCGCCACTTCATTTCATTTCACAACCGCGCCTGTCCACCCGCCCGAACACCAGTCGGGCGGATCCGCCACCGCCACCGCCCAAATCCCCGCCGCCACCGCCCCAAATCGTCGCGCCGCCCTCGCCCCCGTCGCCTCCCTCGCCGGAAGCCATCTCGCAGCCGCCCGGGCGCCGCCGAATCAGGAGGCGGCCGCGGTGGGATTCGGCGCCTCCGGCGGTCTGGCTGCCCATGTAGGCCTCCGCCGGGTCCTTAGGCCGCCGCCCGCCGCTGCTTGCTGGCCCGCCCCGTTGCCACCGCCTCCCGGCCCCGCCGCCGCCCCGCACTGACCCTGTCCAGCCGAGCTGTCGTCGCTGCTGGCCCGTGCAGCGTGCCTATGCCGCTGCTCGTGGTGTTCGCGTCGGCTGCTGCCCTCCTCTGTCGCTGCTGGCCGGCAAAGGAGCACATACCGGGGAGCTCAGGCTCCGGCCATGGCGACCACGGACGAGCACGGGAGCGGTGGCAAACGACACCGATCGAAGGGGAAAAATAGGGGGATTGGGAGAGGAGCTCATCACGGGGAGGATGGCGCGCTCGGGGAGAGCTTGATGGCAACAGATTTGACGAAGGCGGCCGACGTCCCGAGGTTAAGAAGACGATCAAGACGATTTTACATCTTCATTTTGAACCATCTGTTGGAGTTGCTTTTTTGGACCATCAATTTGGACCATCTATTGGAGTTGAGCTTTTTTCGGAGCTTCAAAACGCACTTTTTAACGGTCCAAATTTTACATCTCTGGTTTTGGACCGCCAAATTTTAGACCATCTATTGGAGATTGCTCTTATGTTATATTTGACATACCCAAGCAGTCGATAAAAAAAATGGATACGAGGACGAGCAGCCATAACCAGTACTGCCATACACACATAATAAAAGCCGTACATATAACAATCTTCAAACCAAATAAGCATTCGATCAGCTTCTTCTACAGGCGACACAAAATAGCTTGGTATCGAACGGTTTGCTGATAGGAACCATCTAGCCACAAGAAAGTGCAACATAACTCCGGGCAGCATCCTTGGTCTTACATTAGCGCCACTCTAAATCTTTCTACGGCGCTAGCATCGAGGATGCCATAAGTGGTGCAAAGGTTAGGATCGCATGGTCCCATGATCGAATTCATAAAACGTTCTACTTCCTCATCGGTGGCCTTGGTTGCTCCGAAGTTCAACTTGGGTGGTTCCATGAGTCGCGCCACAACAGTTGGATCGTCAAGGCCCTGATGGAAACAAATGCACAAGCAGGAATTGATCAACCAACTAACCAACATCATGTTATTATATACCTAGCACACAAGATGAAGCGTCTTTACCTTGAACATTTGTCTTACCCTCGCTTCCTCAGCCTTCCACTGTAAAAGACGTTCATTCAATTAAAAACGAACACAGCAACAGAAAATGTCAAACGCCAGCTTACCAGGAAATAAAAACATCACACTTACGTCATCCATAGTCTCTGCGACCGCTATATTAGGACCAAGACATTCTCCCTTCAAGTTGCAAACCTTTGAGTGACCACCAGCATATGCATCAGCATTGGGGTGCTTCATATTACTTTCACAGCCGTAGCATTGACCTTCGTTTAAGGAAAGAGAGGAGATAAGGACCTTTAAATAATGATAGCTGATTAAGTGAAGGTAATAATACACATGGATGTGCATGAACTTGTTTGAGATATCACAATGCAAAGTTCAAGGATAATCGATAAGATGACACGAGGCACAAACAAACAAACAGGTCAATTCAGAGATCATACACTAAAGACATAAACGTTTAAACTGTATTTTAGTAACACATGATAAGAGTATAAAGTACCGTTATCAAAACGGTCAACCATGGAGACCTTTAAATAAAGAGAGGAGATAATGACCTTTAAACAATGATAGCTGATTAACTGAAGGTAATAAACTAGTTTGAGATATTACACATGGATGTGCATGAACTACTTTGAGATATTACAAGAATAAAATCCCACGAGGCACAAACAAACAGGTCAACCATGATAAGAGTAAAAATACGGTTTGAAAGAAAAAAACGTTTGAACTAAATTTCAGCAACACTTGATGAGAGTACAAAATACCGTTATCAGAAGGATCAACCATGCAGGTACAGCTGACCACCAATTTTTTGTCTTCTCCTGGCATACGTTTGACTTCAGAAAAGAATAGATTGTCGGCGGTCTTTGCTCCTTTGGTCCTTGTAGTGAAATTAATATGGTAGTAGAGGCAGTTGCCCTCATATATTACTTCGTAGCACACAACATCTTTAACTTCAAACGCAAGATCCTGAGATAAGAAGAATGGATCCCATCAGCGACTAGTTGTTAGATGAACGAATAGGACAGTCGTATAACACAAAGCAATACAGGTAGCATGATAAAGAGTAAGGACAGGAAGGAGGACAAAGAGCAAACCTTGAAAAGATTGTGATCCTCGTTATACTTGTCCACCAAAGCTTGAACCAGCTGGAGCATCCAGCAACGGCTTTCATCAACCGGCTCAGATTTCACGTACATCTTCTTTGAGCCATCAGGCCAGAAAAGAGAGTCCCGTATACCCCTCTCAACACTAGCCTTACCCACTTCATAGAACTCAGGTCGCTCCTCGCACCTAGTTTAGATCAGAGATTCCTTCATGGTTAATATATTTTACTTTCACAAACAGTGGAGTGTACAAAGAGGTACTGGCTATAGTTTCAATGCTATCATCCGGAAATAGGATTAGGGACAAATAGTATGCATGCAGGATTGTTTAACAAGGATCAAACAGCTCGCACATGTCTTCTGGCGTAGCTCATGACATTAATCGACCAAAACGAAAGAGACCTACATACAAAATTACAAAGTGGTAGCACATATAGCATCTATATTAATTTGACGCACTACTTCAGCAACTCTCTCACAAATATAGTTAAAATGTCTCCTTAACTTGAAGTGGTCTCAGAACAGGAACTTAAAAATTAAGGCAGTTTGGTGCGTCATTTTGTTTCTTCTGTATGTATGAAAGTACCAAATTTTCTATAATCTAACTAGGGTTCATTCGTTCTTCTCCTGATTAATTATGCAAAAACTGTAATCACCTTTGGGGCTTAAAACATAGAAGGAAAAAGCATTAATTGGAACTTGTTTGACTATATTATCAATTGCAAGCGTGCACGCAAAGAAAAGAGTTGAGAAAGTTTACATTATTGGATCCCGACGGTCATGAAGATAGCGATCAATGGCATTGTTAACTTGCTCTAAGCTCTGAAATGGCCCACCCACATGAGGATATGTGTGGAAATATCCATGAAGATCGATCCTGGTGTAAAATGTGAGCCCCCAATCACACTGGTATCGGACCCAAATGGTGTCACGCTGAGAGGACGAGGACGTGGCAGTGATGGACAATCCCTTGAATGGTGTAACATCAACCAAGTTGTTTGATGACGAGACGTCCAGCTGCTGCAGCGTTTGTCCGGACGCAGACTCAGCCACATGCTCCTGAGACCTGCATTGGAACAAGCAGTTTCGATGAGCAAAACCAAATTATCTTAGGTGGTGAATGAATAATCCATGGTATCATCATGGCAAAAGGTCGATAAGAGGCCTGAAATCGGTGTGAAATGCGGGCTGGATAGGTTAGTTGTTGCTAACTTTTGCGCTGCGGTATTGGGAAAGCCAAAATTTGGCAAGTCTAGTGATTGGTTTGCCAAACATCGGCTCAAAACCAATTGGATGCAAAATTTTATTGGCGAGGAAAAACATGAACAACACCAAACCAACCATCCTGTACAGAAACCCTTGTTATCCCAAATCCTCCATCGATGAACGATCCAAGCAACAAGCCTCCATTGACAAATGAAACAATTTGACTTGGACTAAACATGATGATATATAACAAGAGGGGGAGGCTGAGTGGCCATACGGCAGTTGGCTGTGCTGTTTCTGAAACAAATTGGATAACAAGGGAAGCCAGGTCCATGATGACGGCGATTCCTCCAATGCTGTGGCCGGCTTTTGCTGCTCATCCTCCCCGGAGCTGGAGTGAAAGAAGCAGGCTGTTAGGAGATGAATAATCAACATCAATGCAGTCTGGATCTGCTTGATGAAGCATACAGAGACTTGTGTGTGTGTGTGTGTGTGTGTGTGTGTGTGTGTTCCAGATAAAATATATTATTTCTACGGAAACTGAGAGACCCAAAACGAAATCATCTACCGGTGCAGCATGAATCCTACGCAAATATGAGAAACCGAAAGAGAAAGGAAAGAAGCGGTGGCGACGATGGTCATACTGGTGCAGCGAGCGGAAGGCGTCCATCAAATCAGGAGGCGGGAGCACGGGCGGCGGCAGGTCGCGGAGACTCGTGGATCCACTTGCTCGTCCCGTAATAGGGGTGCGGAGGCGTTGCACGGGCACCACAGGCTGTCGCCGGGAGCGTCGCCCCCTTGCGCGGTCGGTGGCCATGACGGAAGAAGGGGGTTAGGGTTTCTTTTCCGGGGAGAGGAGGGGAGGGGAACGGAGGAGAAGCAAGATGGAAGGAGGTCGACGGTATGGTATGGCCCACTTGTCATCAGGATACATACACACACAGTTCCCCGAGGCCCCGAAACGCTCTGGCAAACGGGCCGGGCCCTATCTATCTATCTATCTATCTCCGACGCCATCCATGGTCAGGTCCATGGACACGCCGGCGGCGACTAAGGGCATCTCCAGCCGTTGGTCCCTCAGGACGCATAAAAATCGCTCCCTGGGGCGAGCCGGCGATGCACTCGGCGTTGGGAGCGATTTTGTGCCCAGTCGTCGCGCCCAGGCATTGAAATTGGCTCACTTTACAGCTCAATTTCGGCGAATAAACGACCCATATGGGTGAGAATAGGCCCATATTCGGCGTGGTTTCGCCGTGTCTCGGCGTTCAATTATCAACACAATTATTTCTTATCACATATTTCATCACAGAAAAATCAAATACTTCAACAAATACTACAACAACAAATAGTTCAATATAAATTATATTGTTCAACAAATAAAAACTCGTATTTCATCACGAGGCGTCCCCCTTGAGTCTCCATAGGTGCTCAATCAGATCTTTCTGCAGTTGATGATGCACCTGTGGGTCTCGGATCTCCTGACGCATACTGAGATAGGCAGTCCAAGTTGCCGGTAGCTGGTGATCAACTTCGGCTAGAGGACCCTGCGTGTAGTATGGTTCAGTGTCAAACACTGGGTCTTCTTACTCGCTCTCGATGATCATGTTGTGCAAGATGACATAGCAAGTCATGTGTGAGTTCCTGTATAACCAAAGAAGGAGTGCCAAATCCAGAGGTCATGTGTGGCTACCGTCTCAAGCACCACACTGCAACCGCCTTTGGCGCCTTTGTACATCCCCTGCCAACCAAATGGGCAGTTCTTCCATTTCCAATGCATGCAGTCGATGCTTCCAAGCATCCCAGGAAATCTTCTTGCTGCATTCTGGGCTAGGATCCGAGCAGTGTCTTCCGCATTGGGTGTTCTCAAGTATTGTGGCCCAAACACTGCCACCACTGCCCGACAGAACTTGTAAAAACACTCTATGCTGGTGGACTCGGCCATGCGCCCATAGTCGTCGAATGAATCACTGGGAGCTCCATATGCAAGCATCATCATCGCTGTCGTGCACTTCTGGATGGAGGTGAATCCAAGAGCGCCAGTGCAATCCATCTTGCACTTGAAGTAGTTGTCGAACTCCCGGATGGAATTCACAATCCTGAGGAAGAGCTTTCGGCTCATCCGATAACGGCGCCGAAATGTTCTCTCGCCATGAAGTGGAGCATCGGCGAAGTAGTCGGAGTAGAGCATGCAGTAGCCTTGCAGACGATGCCGGTTCTTTGCTTTCACCCGCCCCGGCGCCGAGCCACCTCGCCGCGGCTTTTCACTGCTCGCCAGCAGCTGGGCGAGGGCGGAGAGCACCATCAGATGCTCTTCTTCCTGGACGTCGGTCGCGGCTTCCTCCTCCAGCAGCGCGGCGAGCTCTTCCTCCTCATCCGAGTCCATCGCCGAGACGGGCAAATCACCGAACACCTTGCGCTCGATGGCCGTGAACCCGCCGTTAAACCGCGCCTCCACGGCCGGAAACTGCGACCGGAAACGCCCAGCTGTTGCGGGAGGGGCTGCCGCGGCGAAGCGCTGCTATTTTCCGGCGGGGAATGGCTATCTACCGGAGTCGGGCGGCGGCCGTCGCCGGGATACAGCTAGTGGTGGCCGAGGGCGCGGGGGGTGCGAGGCGAGTCGGGGAAGAAAACCTTGACTTTTTCCCTGGCGGTGTGGGCCAGGCGTGCTTTTCCCTAGCGCCGGAGCCCCCAACAGCTCCCCAGCGCGCCGGGTTTGGCCTGTGAGCGCCGGGCGGAAAAAAGGTCCGAACCGACGATTTTCAGCGTCCTGGGGGCACGACTGGGCCGTTTTTTCAGCGCCGGCGCCGAAAAAGTGACCTGAAGGGGCCTGTTAGGGGCGCGGGCTGGAGATGCCCTAATAATTACAATACGTATCAGCGCCGGCGGAGACTGGTGACAATGCCGGCGAGAGAGATGCTTACATCGAGGCAGGATATCGAAATCGCTCCAATGCTTCCTGTTTCCGTACCGACGCTCCAATCCAAGTCGATCCCCGCAGAGCCGATCATGGGACGTGTTGATGTATAGGAGGGTCGGGTCGGTTCCGAATCGTAGCACTGGCCCAGTTTCCAATCCTTCACGAACACGAATTGCCAACGATTTTCTCTATCTCGCGAACAATATTTGTTGGGAACGTTTGCTACTCCCCCCCTCTCTCTCTGTTTATTATAAAGCGTGCGTGTACCCCTAGATCATCAATTTGACCAAACTAATAGAAGTCATATATTATAAAAAAACATATCATTATAAACTTTAGATGTTTTATATGTTCAAACGGTATAATTTTTGTGTTATATAGTTTATATTACGATGATAAAATTGGCAACCTAAGTATACGCGCAGGACTTGTAAGCTGAAACGGAGGGAGTAGAAAACATGGACGTTGCTACCTGGCGCCCGAGCACACGCTCGCGAGATCGAGCGCTCTCCCCAAAAGAAAGCGCCAGCCGCACGGCCCCATTAGGACAACCCATAAAAGGAAAACACGCCCCCCACGCATAGTTCCCACCTAATCGAGCGGATCGAGCGCCCTGGTCCTCTCGCCACCGCCCTCACGTGTTTCTCCTGAGCCCCCACCTGCCCCCCTCCCGCTCCGATCTCACCCGCCCCTCTCCCCCCTTTTACTTGAAGGATGAGAACACGCAGGGGACCCCTTCCTCCTCCCTGCTCCTCCTTTCTTCCTCCAAA
>NC_041384.1:628810699-628859435 GCF_002162155.2 Triticum dicoccoides | reverse complement strand
ACGTGGGCCATTGGTCCCGGTTCATCTGGACCTTTTGGTCCCGGTTGGTGGGATGAACCGGGACCAATGGGCCTCGCTCCTGGCCCACAACCATTGGTCCCGGTTCGTGCCTCAAACCGGGACTAAAGATTAGACCTTTAGTCCCGGTTTGAGGCACGAACCGGGACTAATGGGGATGAGACCTTTAGTCCTGGTTCGTGCCACGAACCGGTACTAAAGGTCCCATTTTCAAACTCTACCCCCCCCCCTGTGGATCGCCTTTTCAGTTTAAAAAAAATAAAAGAAAATGATGGAAATGTCAAAAAAATAAAAGAAAATAAGTTTCCCATGTGATATGTGGTCTAGTTGTTGGGAAAAATTGCAAATGTGAATTTTGACTTTATTTGCAAAATCTCTCTGAAATTTGTAAAAATGGGCATAACTTTTGCATACTAACTCGGATGAAAAAGTTTTTTATATGAAAAATCATCTACTTGAAAAGTTACATCCGAATTTAACAAACATTTTCAAAATCCTCAAAAACCTAACAAAAAAAAGTTACGGGGCTTTTAAGATCTAGGGTGAAAAAAATCGAAAAAAATTCAAACAGTGGGCAAACTGTGGTCAAACAATGGTCAAACTAATTATTCTAGAATATTAGTGTTACTAAATAATTATTTCAGTTATTTCAATTTTGGTCAAATCTGGTCAAACTGTGGTCAAACTGTGGTCAAACAATGGTCAAACTAATTATTCAAGAAATATTAGTGTTACTAAATAATTATTGTTTTTTAAAACAATAGTTTCAAAATAAAAACTATGAAATGTGTCACTTCATGCTCAAGCAAAATTCCTGAAGGTTAATAGGATTGACATCTTAGTATTGTCAGGAAAACAACAAGTGCAGACTTGGAGCGAGGGAGAATAGAACCCGGAAGTTAAGCGTGCTCAGGCTGGGGGAGTGGGAGGATGGGTGACCGTTCGGGAAGTTAGATGATTTGAAATGATGAGGGGTGATTAGAGAATAAATTGAGAAGTGATGAGGGGTGGTGATTACAGACTAGAGGTTAAAAAAATTCGGAAATTTGAAAATAAAAAAAATTAAAAAAAATTAAAAAAATCATAAAATTTCCTTTAGTCCCGGTTGGTGTTACCAACCGGTCCCGGTTGGTGTTACCAACCGGGACTAAAGGTGGAGCTCCACGTGGCCGCGCCCTTTAGTCCCGGTTCTGGATTGAACCGGGACTAAAAGGAGAGGCATTAGTACCGACATTTTAGTCCCGGTTCCAGAACCGGGACTAAAGGCCCTTATGAACCGGGACTGAAGGCCCTTTTTCTACTAGTGCCCATCAATGGCGTCTTGAGAAAGAAGAAACGCATACAAAGACCCATTCTTCCTCCTTCTTTCTTCCTCCAAATCAGATCTGGAGAACAAGGACATGTTGCTCCCCCCATCATTGGCGTCTTGTGAAAGAAGAAACACATACAAAGACCCATTCTTCCTCCTCCTTTCTTCCTCCAAATCAGATCCGGAGAACAAAAAAGACAGCCTACCTCCCCCCAAATAGGTAAGCACCAGCTCCCCCGGCACTCTCTCCTCCTTGGTCTTCGGCCGTGTCTTGCTTACTCGGCCACCCCAGTCGTGCTTGTTTGAACATCAACTGGTCTTTTGCTTTGATGAAAAACAAGATCAACTAGTCGACTGCTTTTAGGAAACCCTACTGTATGGACGGGGCAACTACGTATAAATGCATTGTGTACCTTGATGTACAACTGTTGTAAGACAAAGCAGCACTAGATAAAAAAGGGACAACTCTAGTACCAAAACTGGGCAATCTCCAGTGTTGTTTGGCAGATAAAGGGTGCAAACACCAGGATGTTGATTATAGACGCCCATTTTTGGTGCTTGTCCAACTACTCAACTGTTTTGAGCCAAAAATCCTAGGAAAACCCCATTGCATGCATGGGGCATCTGGGTAACAATGAACTGTGTAAACCAAAATAACACATGAACAAAAATGGGCAACTCTAGTAGAAAAAATGGGAAACTCATGTGCTGTTTAGCAGACAGATGGTACAAACCCATCCAGCCCCCAAAAATACTGATTCTGTAAACATGAAGGAACTATATTGTATCCATTGAGACAACTCTACGCAGAAAAAAGATCGGTGTGTTGGGCATCATAGCTACGCAAAAAAAGTCTAGAGTTGCCTTTATAAGGTCTAAGAACAAGGCAACTCTATTTCTAAACACATGCAACCCCTATGCTGATTTAAGGTGCATTTTGCATCAGCCAAACGAAAAACACATGAAGTATATAGTAGAAAAAGGCATAAAACTCATGTTAGAAGTAATAGTAACATGCGTGTGATAAAACACAACTTTTGCATTCCAGTATGGTTCTCGCTAAGACACAAACGACAAACACGTAAAAAAATAGATTCAAACAAAAACCACATTCATGTACTTTGCTACATTTCAGATGGTCTCACTATAAATAAAAGAGTATAAACTACACCAAAGATAGGTCTTCTGCCCCTGGTAAGCTCTCCGTCCACTATAAAAAAACCACTTTCATGATAATACGTGTTTGTCACAGTAGGTCACGTTTTCTGCCATGCATGTACATCCATGAAGATTTTATGACAGAGTCAAGATAGTCACACATGTGTTGTTGTAAAAGTGTTCCATGACAATACCAAAATTATCATCACGGAAGTGTCCACTTCCATAATGATAATGGCGCGTCATGGAAGTGTTATCGTCAAGGATAACCGACACGTGACATCCATCGTAACGGTTTGCCATTAAGCTATCGGGTCCGGTTTTGGATCCAATAACCCGCTAACAGAGAGAACCAATGGGAAATTTCCATGTGTAAAATTCTCATTGTCCGAAGGAACCACGTGTCAGCTCCACGTGCAGACAGACACTACTAGGGAAAACCCTAGCAGTAGCGCGTGTTTAGAGCCTATCAGTAGCGCGGGGAACCGCGCTACTAGTAAGGCGCTACAGCTAAAGGTTAGCAGTAGCGGCGGTCGGACCACGCTACTGCTACATCGACTTAGTAGCAGCGCGTTCCACTATGAGTGCTACTAGTAATTAGTAGTAGCGCTTCTCCTAGCACACGCTACTACTATTATTTTGTATTTCTTTTTTATTTCATGTTGTATTCATACACCTTTATACAAGTTTTCATACCGCAACAATTTAGAGAATGATTTTACATCATAATGAGTTATTACATCAGTGGGAGAAAGAACCATGGACTAGTTTCACGTGGATGGACATCATCCACTTGAAACTAATCCGCGGTTCTTTCACCCAATGATATAATAAATATCATCATCATCATCATATCATTAACAACTTATCATCATAATACATCATTGTCATATAACACCTCCTCATGATCATCGTTTTCATCAATGAGACATCACATACAAGTTGGTCTGTAAGTGCATCTAGTGCCACCCCTAATTGGTTTTGGAGTATTGACGACAAACCTAGTTGAGGGACTAATGTGTTTGTGAGAATTGCAGGATAACACAGGTAGAAGTCCCTCATTGATTCGGTTTTCCTACCAGAGATGACCCCTAAAAATGTACGAAGACATTGAAGTCAATGGTGGTATATGAAGATATTCATATTGAAGACTATGACAAGAGAAGACACCACGTGAAGCCTATGGAGCTCGAAGACTTAGATCTTTCGTAGTTCTCTTTCATTTTTGTTGAGTCATAGAAACCACCATACTGTTAAGTGGGGTCCAAGAGAACCAGTCAGAATGACTGAAGTGATGCCTAATTAAAAAACCTATGTCTTCGAGTGAAGACTATGAGAGCAAATCTTGTCCAGAGTCGGACAAGTCAGCTTTGCTTGTAGCCCAAGTAAAGTTGCCGTGTGAGTTTGAAATCTGACCGTTGGAACACATGTCAGTTCCTTAGTGACCCAGGGTCATTTCGGACAAATCAGGTCGGGTTGCCAAGTGGCTATAAATAGCCCACCCCCTACAACCATAAACGGTTGGCTGCTCAGATTCAGTGCACGGCTTTTGTCGTTTGAGAGCAACCCACCTCGGAGCCTTTGAGAGAGAGAACACCTAGCGAGGATAAAGCCCTAACCACCCAGAGCCAGAGAGAATTGGGCATCACTTAAGTCTTCTTGTCTGAGTGATCTGAAGACTTATTTCACTTGAGGACTGTGCATCCTCCAGCCGGTTAGGCATCGCGTTCTGAGCATCCAAGAGACATTGTGGATTGCCGGTGAACGAAGTCCGTGAAGGTTTGGGAGTCTACCTTGAAGACTTACCAGAGTGATTGGGCGAGGTCTGTGTGACCTTAGCTCAAGGAGAATATGGTGAGGACTGGGTGTCCTGAGCTGCGTGTTCAGGACTGGGTGTCCGGGACTGTGTGTCCTAAGGTTTAAATACCTAGCCACTCCAACCAGACGTACAGTTGTCACAGCAACTGGAACTGGTCCAACAAATCATTGTCTTCAACGAGTCACTGGTTTCATCTTCACTTCCTTTTACTTATTGTTACTCATTGTGAAGTCATTGCATGTTTGCTCTATCTTCTGTCTTCACAACGTGAATGTATGATCTGTTTGGCTTCATAATATCTTCCTACCCGATCCTTATTACACTGCAGCTATTTGTCACTGTGCTTTCACTCTATTGAATACTTGACCATGGCTTGCCTAGTGTAATCTACCTTCCGCTGCATAGTAATAGGCATAACTCTACTGTTTGTCTTCATAACTTCCACGTTTTGAAGACTTTCATAAAAATCGCCTATTCACCCCCCTCTAGTCGATATAACGCACTTTCAATTGGTATCAGAGCAAGGTGCTCCCTTGTTCTGTGTGATTCGGTTTAACCACCTGGAGTTTTAGCTATGTCGACTGCAGGGATAATTAAAGTCTCCGCTGCGTGCCCCGTCTTCGATGGAACTGAATATCCCTACTGGAAGAATAAGATGCGCATGCATCTTGAAGCCATTGACATCGACCTATGGTATGTCGTCGAGAACGGCATTCCCAAGGCTGGAGAAGGTGTCACTGCTGCTGATGTCAAGAAATTCACTCAACTGGACTCTACTGCCAAGAATATCATCTATGGTCATCTGACCAAAGGACAGTATGGCCGTGTGAGTGCTTTGAAGACATCCAAGCTGGTCTGGGACTGGCTCTCAAAGGTCAATGAAGGCATCTCAACCCAGAGAGATCAGAGAATCAGTGTCCTTCGTAACCTCTTCAACCGCTTCAAGCGAAATGACAATGAGAATGTCCATCACACATTTGATCGACTCACTGACATCACAAATGAGCTTCAAGCCCTCGGCGCCACTGAGATCACCAAACATGAAGTCATCAAGACGATGCTGAGATCACTTGATAGTTCATTTGACATCCTAGCCCTGATGATTCAAGAACGTCCTAATTTCAAGACACTCGATCCGTCTGACATACTTGAGAGGCTCAACACACATGAGTTTCAGCTTTCTGAGAAAAGAGATATCTACGGTCCAAACTATGGGCAAACTCGTGCCTTGAAGGCAAAAGTTGTTTCCTCATCTGAAGAAGAATCTGACAGCAGTTCTGATGATCCTGAAGACATTGGAAGGGAACTTGCAATGCTTGTGAAGAAGTTCAAAAAATTCACCAAGAAGAAAGGCTTCAGAAAGTCTTCACGATCAAGCTCAAGGAATGATGAAGCTTCTGCTCATGACTACAAGAAGAAAACATGCCACAAGTGCAAGAAAACCGGACACTTCATCTCTGAGTGTCCACAGTGGGAAAATGAGAACAGAAAGAAGAAGAAGAGCAAGGAATATGACTCTGACGACAAGAAGAAGAAGAAATACTCAAAGTCTTCTTCCAAGTCTTCCTCAAAGTCTTCATCACACAAGAAGAGCTCATCTGGCAAGGCACGCGCGTTTGTTGGCAAGGAAATGGATTCAGAGGAGGAGTCCGCTTCTGAGGAGGCAGAGGTGGAGTCTGATTCTGGCATTGCAAGTCTGGCTACAGCATACGTCGCCAAGTCCATCTTCAACACTGAAGACAATGACTTCATCACCGACACCGATGCAAATGACAAGGACTACTCCGCTCCTACCTACTGCTTCATGGCACGCGGTGCCAAGGTAAACACACGCACTACTCACTATCAAACATCTAGCGACGATGACTCTGATTGTGGTCCGAAAACCCAGCTACAAAACACTTGCTAAAATTGCAACTGAACAACAGAAAGCTATGGAACATATTCAAAAACTGTTAGACAGAAGCGATGATCTGTTGGGTGCTGAAATGACTCGATCTGAATCCTTAATTGAAGACATAAAAAATCTTCACGTTAAGTATCAGGAACTTGAAGATCGTCATGATACTCTCTCAACAACTCATGAAAAGCTTTCCTATGATTATCTTCAAAGGAAGCAAGATCTTGAGAAATTGAGAGCGGCTCATGAAGATCTTCAAAAGGAAAACGAGTCACTTCGCGCCAAACAGATCAGTTCCGCTTAGGAAGGATTTGAACCACCATGTCTTAAATGCATTGAGTGTGATAATGCTACTTCTGTTGCTGAATGTTCCACTGCTACTGCTGTTGCAATATCTTCAACTGTTGATGTGGTAACTAACCCCTCTGCTGAGGATACCACCGCTATTGCTGATGAGAATTCTAGGTTGAAGACATTGCTTGAAACAGGGATGTACAAAAGTCTTAAAGGGCATCAGACATTATGTGATGTCCTCAAGAAGCAGATTCTGAACCGAAACCCTAGGAAAGAGGGTGTTGGGTTCGTAAGGAAAATGAATGCAGATGGCTCTTACTGGAAACTTGAGCAGTACCCCAAAACCATGTGGGTTGCTGCAAAGGAACCTTCAGCAGATCCATCCAATCTATCTGGCTTCACTTGTGCTAACCCCATTATCATTGATGAATCCTTTGATGCAAACTATGTACTGTTTAAGAATCAGAATGGTGAAGTGTTTGCCAGGTACATTGGTACTAACTGCAGGAATGGACCGCCTATGAAGAAGATCTGGGTTCCAAAAAGGTGTCTAGAAAATCTTCCTGTGAATGTCTTCATGACACCTCACATGAAGAAGACAAACCTCAGACCAAAGGCTTCATACGGTCCAAAGGCTTCATACAGACAGAGGACTCACCTGAGTCGCACTAACGCAAATATTTTGCAGGGAAACCATACTCAGGCATATGAATATGAGAGCGGTTCATCAAACCACCATGTTCATATGACCAAGAACTATTCTGCCTATTCTTATGAGTACTATTGTCCGCCCGCTAGACTGTTTGCTAGGGCTCCAAAGCCAAAATTCTCAGATGCTGCACTTAGACTTATTGCTTCTAAGCCACCCTTGAAGATGTGGGTGGCTAAGAAAGCTTAACTCTCTTTTGCAGGGAAAGGTCTCCAGCAGAAAACCAAAATCTTCTGACGCTATTGCTGGAGACCTTAAACATTTTGTAGGGCGCAAGATCAAATGCCCGAATGGCATCACTATGTACTTCATTCCTGAATCGCATGCTACTCTTCCTATTAGTCCTAATCTGGATCTAAGTTTTCATAACCCACTGGTTCGTCAAATGTTTCTGCTTCACAATTCTCTTCGTGAAGCCTATCCCCCTAACTGCACTGTAGGGTACGACACCAGCGTCTTCAGAATGGATTATTGACAGTGGGTGTACAAATCACATGACCGGCAAAAGAAGCCTTCTTATGGACTCAACTTTATGTCCATTCGACAAGAGCCACATCACATTTGCTGACACTGGTAAAAGTAAGGTATTGGGTCTAGGTAGAGTTGCAATCTCAAGGGATCAACACATGGATAAAGTCATGCTTGTTGAATCCCTTGGCTTCAACTTAATGTCTGTCTCAATGCTTTGCGATTTGAACATGATCGTAATATTTGGAAAATATCGTTGCCTGGTACTAATGGAATCTGACAAATCTCTAGTGTTTGAAGGGTATCGGAAATATGATTTGTATGTGGTAGATTTCTCAGCAGGGCCACAGCTTGCAGTATGTCTTCTGGCAAAAGCTTCAGAATGCTGGCTTTGGCATCGGAGGCTTGGGCATGCTGGCATGAGGAACCTCCACACCCTTGCGAAGAAGAAGCATGTCATAGGCATCGAAGGCGTCAAGTTCAAGAAAGATCACTTATGCGGTGCCTGTGAAGCAGGGAAAATGACGAGGGAAAAACATCCCTCGAAGACAATCATGACCACTACTCGACCCTTCGAACTGCTTCACATGGATCTTTTTGGTCCCACTCACTACTCAACTTTTACCACTACTGCTTGCCTCTATGGCTTTGTCATTGTTGATGATTACTCTAGATATACTTGGGTGCATATAATCCTTTACAAGACTGAAGTGCAGGATGTCTTCAGACGCTTCGCCAATCGAGCTATGAACAATTACGGCGCCAAGATAAAGCGCATCAGAAGTGACAATGGCACTGAATTCAAGAACACTGGACTTGATACATATCTTGATACCTTGGGCATCACACATGAATTCTCAGCCCCGTACACGCCACAGCAGAATGGCGTCGTCGAACGCAAGAACAGAACACTCATTGAGATGGCCAGAACGATGCTAGATGAATACAAGACTCCAAGAAAATTCTGGCCTAAAGCCATTGACACTGCATGCCATACAATCAATCGTGTTTATCTTCACAAGCTTCTGAACAAGACATCTTATGAACTCTTAACTAGCAAGAAGCCAAATGTCATTTGCTTCAGAGTATTTGGCGCAAGGTGCTAGATCAAGGACCCACACCACACCTCAAAGTTTGCACCAAAAGCACATGAGGGTTTTATGCTTGGATATGGAAAGGATTCGCACTCCTACAGAGTCTTCAATCTCTTTCATTACAAAGTGGTTGAAACAGTGGATGTGCGGTTCGATAAGACCAATGGTTCACAAAGAGAGCAACTGCCAAATGTGCTAGATGAAGTTCCATCTAGTGAATCAATCAGGCTAATGGGAACTGGAGAGATTATACCTTCTGAAGCTCATCCTGAAGAAGAACTTATCATCTCAGGACCTGATCCACATGAAGACAATGCTCAGCCTGAAGACATTCCTCCCAACAACAACACAGATCAGCAAGAGCAAAGTCTTCGCCCTGTACATCCTCATGTTGCCAATGAAGTGCAGATTGAGAGAATAATTGACAACATCAATGCACCTGGTCCACTCACTCGTTCAAGGGCAACTCAGCTGGCAAATTTCTGTGGGCACTTCGCATTCGTCTCAATTACAGAACCCAAGAAAGTTGAAGAAGCCTTCATGGAACCTGAATGGATTCAAGCTATGCAAGAAGAGCTTCAACAGTTTGAGCTGAACAATGTATGGGAACTAGTTAAGCGTCCTGATCCACGGAAGCACAATATAATAGGCACCAAATGGATATACCGCAACAAGCAAGATGAGCATGGTCAAATTGTCAGAAACAAAGCTCGCCTCGTTGCTCAAGGATATACTCAAGTGGAAGGCATTGATTTCGATGAAACATTTGCTCCTGTGGCTAGACTTGAAGCCATACGTATACTGCTGGCCTATGCAAATCATCACAACATACTTCTATATCAAATGGATGTGAAGAGTGCCTTTCTCAATGGCAAGATTTAAGAAGAAGTGTATGTTGCACAAACGCCTGGGTTTGAAGATCCAAAACATCCTGACATGGTATACAAGCTCAACAAGGCACTGTATGGCCTCAAACAAGCCCCTCGGGCCTGGTATGACACACTCAAATACTTCCTGAAGAGCAAAGGCTTCATACCTAGTTCCCTAGATCCCACTCTCTTCATGAAGACATATGAAGGTGAACTGTTTGTGTGCCAAATTTATGTGGATGACATTATCTTCGGCTGCACCAATCAGAAGTACAGTGAAGAGTTTGGCTATATGATGCAAGAGCAATGTCAGATGTCTATGATGGGGGAGCTGAAGTTCTTCCTCGGTCTTCAAATATGACAACAACGCAATGACATCTTCATATCTCAAGAGAAGTATCTCAAAGAGTGCCTGAAGAAGTTTGGTATGCAAGACTGCAAAGGCTTCACAACACCAATGCCAGCCAAACATCATCTGGGTCCCGACGACAATGGTAAAGAGTTTGATCAAAAGGTATACCGCTCCATGATTGGTTCTTTTCTTTATTTATGTGCATCTAGGCCAGATATTATGCTTAGTGTTTGCATGTGTGCTCGATTTCAAGCGGCACCAAAGGAGTCGCATCACTTAGCTGTGAAGCGAATTCTTCGATATTTGGCTCACACCCCAACTCTCGGATTATGGTATCCAAAGGGCTCAGAGTTTGATCTGGTTGGATTCTCGGATGCTGATTATGCTGGTGACAAGGTTGATCGGAAGTCTACATCAGGCACATGCCACTTTCTGGGACGATCACTTGTATGTTGGTCTTCAAAGAAGCAGAACTGTGTATCCCTCTCCACTGCTGAATCTGAATACATTGCTGCTGGATCTTGCTGCGCTCAGCTTCTGTGGATGAAGCAAACTCTCAAGGACTATGGCATTCATCTGAAGCAAGTGCCACTTTACTGCGACAACGAAAGCGCCATCAAGATTGCCAACAACCCAGTTCAACACTCGAAGACAAAGCACATAGAAATTCGTCATCACTTTCTTAGAGATCATGTTGTGAAGGAAGATATTGATATCATACACGTCAACACTGAAGAGCAATTGGCAGATATCTTCACCAAGCCCTTAGATGAGAAGAGATTTTGCAAGTTACGGTGTGAGCTAAATATCCTGGAATCCTCAAATGTCCTGTGATCAGGCACACATCCTAACACTTATGCGTATTGATGACTTAGATGTGCAACACACGAAGTAACATATATCTTCAATCAATGAAGACATATATTCTAAGTGTGAATACATTAATGTGGAATTTGACTTCGGAGCGCCACGATAATTGTGCGCCGTGTCTGGGTCTAATACTTCCTATACGGTGGGTAACGCCACCACCAAACGTTCTATTTTGAAGTGCTTCACTCATGGCGTTACCTTGCAATGTCTTCACATTTGATTTGGCTTCAATCTCAACATGTCTTCATGATTATCTTCACTATGTTGATGATATATATATATATATATATATATACTAGTGTTCTGTCCTCTACAGCATTCACTTATAGCTATGTCTTCTTGTTTGAATCTTTTGAACTAAGTGAATGTGATCGGACCCTAACCTCTCTATGCTTTCTATCTCAAATTCTATCTCTCCAAGTCATATGCATTCTATTGAAACTGTCGAATGTCTTCTCTGCGTCCTTGTCAGCAGAAGATACAGAGACAACCATTAAATCCGTTTTCAATGCTCATTCCTCCACATGAAATCCGGAGAAGTAGGAACGACCACCCAACAATCCAGGCATGCGTGGGACGTGGAACAACCCCCCAAATTCCGCATGATGGCCACGTGTTACTCAGATGCGAATCGCCAGGGGCACTTGTGTAATAGCGCAGTGCCGCCCCTGTAACTATAAATACACACTCACAGCAGTCATTATCCCTTCTTCCACCCTCGCACGAACCCTAGCGCCACCGCTAGCCCTCGACGACGCCGGTGACGAAGCGCTTCGCTGCCGCAACCTCACCGACGCCGTCTTCACGCCGATCGCGGACATCGTCCTCTCCGCCGTCGCCGTAGGTGTCCTCCGTCGCCAAGTTAGGGCACGGAAGATTGAACTGCTCGGCCTCATCTCCCACTCCGTCTAGCAGTTCCCAGTGTGGTAAATAAAACTTTTTTTACGGCCCCTGTTGATCCTATGAACTTATCACTTTCTACCACAAGCAGATTCTATTCACACAAGTTAGATCTCTCTCATACTGCATCTCATAACATGCCTAGTATATTCACTTGTGCTTCACAAAGTAGTTAGATTCCTCACTTGTACTGATCTGTGGATTCGTACAAATCTGGAACCAACTTCTTATCTATGAGTGAATGTCTTCGCACGATGAGGTCAATGTCTTCTAAATTGATTTATCTTCAAAATCTTCTGAGAATGCATATGACCTCTTCCCCTTCCCTCGCGCCTTAATGCTGTCACAGGTACATGTCCGTGGGAGAATCCTTTGGTTCTCATAGTCTGCATTCATTTGCAGAATTCTTACAGAATCACATAAATTCTCCTGAAGCCAGTTCCTGTTGGTCCAGCAAGAGAAAGCCTTTGAAGCCTTTGAACGTCTTGAAGCCTTTCAAGTTAAAGTTTATGGCTTCAGAGAAAGCAGCAAGGAAGGGGGGCAGACAACGTCGTGGCAGAACATCCAGAGATCTGCCTGATGAACTCGCAGAGATGTACAAGACAGATCCTGAAGAGGATTACAGTCAGCGCAAGACCCGAATCCAATGGATTCGACGCTATTGGGCAGAACAATGGTTCAAATACCGCTTCACAACCCAAGAGTATGCTGAGAAAAGTGCCATCAAAAGACCGTGGGGAGACGTCCTATACAAGAATCTTCTACCCAGGTCCAGAGATGAAGCTATTGCCCAAAGCTTCTATCCATGCATGGTCCGTGGGCCACAGCCTGATGATGCACATCCGTCGTCACTACTCTGGTGTCGTGACGACAATCTGTTCAAGCGCAACTTTCAGTTTGCCCAAAACTCAGCGAAGCAGAACAAGAAGAAATTTGGGTTAGACTTCAACCCTGGTCCCTCCGCACCAAGGGCAGATGGCACACGCGAGGCAGAACCCAATATCATCGGTCCTTATGCCAACCTTGAAGGCCTCATCACCCGCATCTTAGTTCAAGGGACTGCAGTGAATGAGCCTCCAGCTGACTCTGAATCAGAAGAAGCTCCTGCAGTGCTGAAGCCAAAGAAGATGAAGAAGCCTAAAGCTTCAAAGCCTACCTCTTCACCGAAAATCTCAAGGGCGAAGCCACTTGCAACTGCACCTCCTGAAAACAGTGTGCAGTCTGGAGACATATCCCGCATCTCCAAGCCCCAGAAGAGCAAGATGCCTCAGCCATATACCGGCCAAGAGCTCATAGCTGCTGCTATTCTGCGCAATGATGACATTGATCTGTCAAGTGATGAAGATCTTGCAGATGACGCTCTTGAGCAACTCATCAAGAGCAAAGAAGAAGCAGAAATCTTCAATGATCTACCACTCTTTGACGTCACCATCATCCACATCTTCATTGACGAGTGGTTTGACACGCCAAACATCAGCTTTGATGATCTGCAACTACCCATTGGCCTTAGTGTCGCCTTCCAAGGGGCCATTGCTTCAAAACTAGCCATCGCCCAGCATGTTGTTGAGCTGAAGCAGAAGATTGACTATGAAAAGGCTCAGTTCAAGAAGCACATGGCCAAGCTCAGCGTTAGGGAATTGTCTTCATAAGTTGCAAGGGCTCCCCCTGAAGATGTGCATGTATGTAATTTGCTTTTGGAATGCAAATGCACATGGCAGGTTGTACTTGTGGAGATCCACTTCAACTTATGATGACAATCCACTATGCATGTGAAAGTATATGAAGATAATGACATGCATAATGAAAAATGGACGTCTGCAGAATGATCTAAGTGCGGAATTTATCGTCGCACATGAGGAATTTATCATCGCAAAACAAGTTGGCAAATAAGTAGCAGACGACCATCGAGTTTAAGTGTTACAACTCAAAGAACCAAATGTAGCAAAATGAGAGTTGTAAGCACAAAGCAAAATATAGCAAAATATAAAGCACCCGCCCATATGGACCCGCTTGAAGACTATCAACCTCATATGCTTCTCCCCCTTTTGTCAGTGAGGACCAAAAAGGTTTGAAGACATAGAGTACTCGTTCCCATGAGCAGCAGGGTCGTTGGTGGAGTTTGGCGGTGCTAAAGAAGGTGGTGGTGAGGTAGCATCGTCTTCATCCTTGATAATTCAGGCAGACACTGTTGCAGCAGAGGAAGAGAACTCGGAGTCTTCAAGTGATGGTGTTCCTCGCAGCACAACCCTTCTAGGAGGTGTGGAGTCAAACTTGAATCGCTCTGTGAAGCCATCCTCTTGAAGATCAGCTTCAGAACACATCATCGTGAGTCCTTTCCATGTGCGGCGACATGTTTCATGTGCAACGAAGGCATTCTTGGTGGCAAGATTTCGAATGCGATTTACATCCGCCAAGAGGCTTTTCATTTGTCGCTTCAGCCAGTCATGATGCCTATCATGTTTCTGATGTAGAGCCACAAGAAGCTCTCGGTCGGTGAGAACACGAGTGCGCTTCCTGGATCTTGGAGCAGTTGTGCTGTCAGTGGCTTCAGTGGAAGCAGGGCGTGGTGCACGTGTAGTGCCAGCCAACGGATACACCCGAGAGACTGCTTCAATTCCTTCAATGTTTTGAGTGAAGCTCTGGTGTTCTGCATTCTGAAGACTTAGAGGTTGCTTGGCAGGCTCAGGATAGATGGCTTCAGCAGAGGTATCCACATCAGGTAAGAAGATCCGATGGTTGCGGGCTGAGGGCTGATATGAGATAGCAGAGTGAAGGTTGATCAACCGCATTACCCAAGGGGCATAGAACTTCAAACCAAACAGATCAGAGCCGGATGCAGCAAGTTGGCGTATGAAGAAGTCCTGTGCATTGAAGCATTTGCCATAAAGGATACAGAATATCAAAGTCTTCATTGCACCCTCGATCTTGGCATTTGGAGAGTGTCCTTTAATGGGCCAGAGAGTCCGCCTGATGATGTGATAGATGGTTCTTGGCAGATACTCAAAGTCTTCAACGAAGAACTCTATGTGATAAGCAGCATCTTGGGGCAATGGCTTCATCATGCCGAGCATCTGACTCATATTAGGTTCAGGCCTCTGAAAGATGCTTTCAATAGCTTCAGTATGCAGCTGACAGCCTTGCTCGAAGAGATCGCCAGGAGTGGGCAAGCGAGTGAGCTCAATGATGTCAAATGCATTGGCTTCGTGATGAACATTGCCGGTCATCCACTCCAGGACCCAAGTCTTCGGATCTCTGTTGTACCCACGGATGTGGAGTGTGGCATAGAATTGGAGCGGCAGCTCTTCATTCCAATGCTCTTGGTCAGTTATGAATGGGAGTAGTCCAACTTGCTTGAAGCAATCCAAAGCTTCTTCTAGGCAGGGCAGACCAGCTATAGCTTCAACATCAAGGCGCTTGTGTGGGAAGATGCGACCTTGGTTGTACAGAATGCATGAGTAATAGCTTCGCTGAGGATAGCTCCAGAACCGATCTGATGAAATCCTTTCCCTTGAGTAGGGGTTCTTGGAGCTATTGAAGAACGTATTGTCTGCCCTGAAGCCATTGATGTTGAAGGAGCCAGGTGCTGATGCAGGACCTGGGAACCTTGGCAGTCTTGGGATTGGCTTCTGTACCTGAGGCCTGTGCTCAACATGATAGTCAAACTGAGGACCGGCAGCAGACTCAGGAACAGAAGTGTCAGGATCAGTGGCTTCACTTTCTTCTGATGCTTTTGGTGGGGAGGGCTCCACATTAGCTTCATTGTTGGTTGTGGCAGCCTCATGATTGTCATCCTCCACTTGACGAGCTGGAGGGTCAGACACAAGCACGTTCTCCGTAAGAACTGCTTCTTGGTAAGACGGGGGGACTTGGGATACTTCATCATCTTCGGCTGATGCAGCCGGAATGTCTTCAGCAGAGACTTGAGGCCTTGGACCTTTGCGAAGCCTGCGCAACGCGGGCGACGCTCGTGGAGTTTGAGTGGGTTGGGCCTCATTGTCTTCGTCCTCTTGTGGGCGATCCGCCCATGAAGCATCCCGTGCAATTGGCGTCATTGGACGACCAATGCTGATGAGTTCGCTGTTGTCTTGCTGAGGAAGGACTGCATCATCTTCTACATTGTCATGTTGACCAATGTCTTCAGCAGTGATGGGATCAGCTGTTGGAATGTCTTCAGCTTCATGAGCCTCTATGGAAGCAGGCTCATGGACAGTCAATTGTCGTTCAGCTTCAGGATAGACCACAGAAAGGGGTTCAACCATCAAGGGCTCTGTGGGAGCAGCCCGATCTTTCTTGGTCTTCCTTTTCTTCTTGGAGGGGGCAGTTGGAGAGGCTTCAGAGTGTTTCCTCTTCCTGGCTTCAGCCTCAGCAGTTCTTGTCTTCTTGAGCTCTAAAGTGGTTGACCGGCTCTTTGGCTTCGAGCCAGTCATTTTAGTTGGGAAGAACATCGGAACTGCTTCTTGCCTTCGTGAGTCGGGTTCAGCCGTAGCAGGCTTCTTCTTCTTCTTCACGGCCATCCTGGGGTCGATGCCAGGACGCCCAAGTGCCTTGCGCTTCTCAGCCTCATTATAGGCTTGAACACATCTGTCAGCCAAAGTCTTCATGCGCTCACGCGAACCTTGAACTTCTGCATGTTTCTTCAGAAAAGCTTCCTTGAGCTCGTGCATCATGATTTCACCTTCAAGATCATGTCAAGGTATGTGCTCATTTGAAAGTACCATTAAGCATTTTGATCTACCCTTATAGATCTTGATGCTCGATGTTCAAGTAGCTTAATCCAGGCTTTCCATTGAAAAACACTTTCCAAATAACCCTATATGCTTTCCAGAAATTTTACGTCATTTCTGATCAACAATATGTCAACAACATATACTCATCAGAAATTCTATAGTGCTCCCACTCACTTCTTTGGAAATACAAGTTTCTCATAAACTTTGTATACACCCAAAATCTTTGATCGTCTCATCAAAGCATACATTCCAACTCCGAGATGCTTACTCCAGTCCTTAGAAGGATTGCTGGAGCTTTGCATACTTATTAGCATCTTTCAGGATTGACAAAACCTTCCGATTGTATCACATACAACCTTTCCTCAAGAAAATCGTCGAGGAAACAATGTTTTGACATCCTATCTGCAAGATTTCATAAATAATGCAGTAATCGCTAATATAATTCCAACAGACTCTTAGCATCGCTACGAGTGAGAAAGTCTCATCGTAGTCAACTCCTTGAACTTGTCGGATAACATCTTAACGACAAGTCAAGCTTTCTTAATGGTGATACTTACCATCATTGTCCATCTTCCTTTTAAAATCCATATGTACCTAACAGCCTTACGACCATCAAGTAGTTCTTCCAAAGTCTACACTTTGTTTTCATATATGGATCCTCTCTCGGATTATATGGCCTCGAGCCATTTTGGAATCCAGGCCCACCATCGCTTCTCCATAGCTTGTAGGTTCATTGTTGTCTAGCAACATGACTTCCAAGACAGGATTACGTACCACTCTGAAGTAGTACGCATCCTTGTCATCCCACGAGGTTTGGTAGTGACTTGATCTGAAGTTTCATGATCACTATCATAAGCTTCCACTTCAATTGGTGTAGGTGCCACAGGAACAACTCCCTGTGCCCTGCCACACACTAGTTGAAGAGACGGTTCAATAACCTCATCAAGTCTCCACCATCCTCCCACTCAATTCTTTCGAGAGAAACTTTTCCTCGAGAAAGGACCCGATTCTAGAAACAATCCCTTATTGCTTTCGGATCTGAGACAGGAGGTATACCCAACTGTTTTGGGTGTCCTATGAAGATGCATTTATCCGCTTTGGGTTCGAGCTTATCAGCATGAAACTTTTCCACATAAGCGTCGCAGCCCCAAACTTTTAAGAAATGACAGCTTAGGTTTCTCTAAACCATAGTTCATCGGAATTACGTGGTGCCCTATTTAAAGTGAATGTGGTTGTCTCTAATGCCTAACCCATAAACTATCATGGTAATTCGATAAGAGACATCATGGTATGCATCATATCCAATAGGGTGCAGTTATGATGTTCGGACACACCATCACACTATGGTTTTCCAGGTTGTATTAGTTGTGAAACAATTTCCACAATGTCTTAATTCGGTGCCAAACTCGTAACTCAGATATTCATTTCTATGATCATATCAGAGACATTTTATCCTCTTGTCACGAAGATCTTCAACTTCACTCTGAAATTACTTGAACCATTCAATAATTCAGACTTGTGTTTCATCAAGTAAATATACTCAGTATCTACTTAAATCATCTGTTAAGTAAGAATATAACGATATCCACTGCGTGCCTCAGCACTCATTGGACTGCACACATCAAAATGTATTACTTCCAACGAGTTGCTTTCTTGTTCCATCTTATTGAAAACGAGGCTTTTCAGTCATCTTTCCCATGTGGTATGATTTGCATGTCTCAAGTGATTCAAAATCAAGTGAGTCCAAATGATCCATCTGTATAGAGTTTCTTCATGCATATCTACCAACAAACATGGTTCGCATGTCTCAATCCTTTCAAAAATGAGTGAGTCCAAAGATCCATCAACATGGAGCTTCTTCATGCGTTTTATACCAATATGACTCAAATTGCAGTGCCACATTTGTGTGGTACTATCATTACTATCTTATACCTTTGGCATGAAAATGTGTATCACTACGATCGGGATGGTATTATTCAAATAAACAGAGTACCATTATTCTCCTTAAATGAATAACCGTATCGCGATAGACATAATCCAATCATGTCTATGCTCAACGCAGACACCAAATAACAATTATTTAGGTTTTAATACCAATCTCGATGGTAGAGGGAGCGTACGATATTTGATCAACCTTGGAAATACTTCCAACACATATCGTCATCTCACCTTTTAGCTAGTCTCAGTTTATTCCATAGCCTTTTGTTTCGAGTTACTAACACTTAGCAACCGAACCGGTATCTAATACCCTGGTGCTACTAGGAGTACTAGTAAAGTACACATTATAATGCATATCCAATATACTTCTGTCGACCTTGCCAGCCTTCTCATCTACCAAGTATCTAGGGTGGTTTTGCTTCAGTGACCGTTCCCCTTATTACAGAAGCACTTAGTCTCGGGCTTGGGTTCAACTTTGGGTTTCTTCACTAGAACAACAACTGATTTGTTGTTCCATGAAGTATCCCTTTCTTGCCCTTGCCATTCTTGAAACTAGTGGTGATGGGGTTATGTACCTAGGGTAGGGTCATGGACCTGATCCAAGTAACTTACCCTAGGACATCCTTAGAAGAGGTCGCCTTCCAGTCGACCAACGAGGATTCACTCGACTGGCCTGAAGGACTCGACCACGAAGACCCACTCGACCACCAGGAGGTCAAGAGGCACTCTGCACTACAACGGCCTATAATCAAGTAGACTTTATGATAGTAAAGGCCTTTATGTGGGGCGTTACCAGTAACGCCCCAGACTTAACTCACCTTAAACCCTCTCCTACGTGGGCTGGCTGGGGTCCTGGCGCACTCTATATAAGCCACCCCCCTCCACAGGCAGAGGGGTTCGGCACCTTGTAGTTCATACACTCATAATCCACTCGACCGCCTCCGGGCTCCGAGACGTAGGGCTGTTACTTCTTCCGAGAAGGGCCTGAACTCGTACATCCTTTGTGCTTACAACCTCTCCATAGCTAGGACCTTGCCTCTCCATACCTACCCCCCACTCTACTGTCAGGCTTAGAACCACGACAGTTGGCGCCCACCGTGGGGCAGGTGTTTTAGCGATTTTGTGGAGAAGTTGCGATTCTTCCGAGTACTTTCATCATGGTGTCTGCTGGAGTTTTGGTCGAGGGTCAAGAGACCTGTCTCGGCACTCTCACCTTCATCGCCGACGACTCCGCATGGCTCCAGGAGGCTCCACTCGACGTAGATGCGCTCCCCGTCCGCGGTGCGACGCATTTTCGCGCATGTGTCCGCGGCGTTCTGCTGCGGCAACCGTCGACCCAGTATCGGTCGGCTCCTCCATCGTCCACCCTCCCGGTCTCCCGCCAGCGCAAGCGCTCAGGCCGGTCGAGGCTTCAGCGATGTGTGAGTCACGCGGTGGCTCGCCAATCGGCCACTACCCAAGTTGCGGCAATCGAGCCCAACGAATCTCTCTACGGCTTGTTCGATCAGTCGACTGGCTCCGTAGAGACTGCATCCGAGTGCGGAAGCAGTGATCCAGCGGCGGAAATCTTGATGGTCAACGGGCCCCACAGCCCTCCTGGCTTCGCCCGTGGTGGTGGAGCAGGTGACGGCGGCGACCCTGCACGAGGCTACGAAGAGTACCAGCCCGAGCCACTCGACTCTCTGCAAAGAGAGGAACTTCGCCGCAGGAACGAGGATCCCATGCCATTCGGGTGCTTCTGCTATATCACCATGCCATTTGGCCTCAAGAATGCCAGAGCCACATTTATGCGAATGATTCAGAAGTGTCTACTCACTCAAATCAGTCGGAATGTGGAAGCTTATATGGATGATATTGTTGTCAAGTCACGAAAAGGTTCCGACCTGCTCGCTGACCTCGCCGAAACATTTGCCAACCTCAGAAGGTATGATATCAAGCTCAATCCATCAAAGTGCACATAAAGTGCACATTTGGAGTTCCTGGTGGCAAGTTACTCGGTTTTCTCGTTTCCGAACGGGGAATCGACGCTAACCCAGAGAAGATTGGCACTATTCTCCGAATGAAACGCCCTGTGCGAGTGCACGATGTCCAGAAGCTTACTGGATGCTTGGCCGCATTAAGTCGATTCATCTCACGACTCGGTGAAAAGGCACTGCCTCTTTACCGACTGATGAAGAAGGCTGACAAGTTCGAGTGGACTCCAGAAGCTGATGCAGCGTTTGCCGAGCTAAAAGCTCTGCTCTCCACCCAGCCGGTGCTTGCTGCTCCAATCAGCAAAGAGCCTCTGTTGCTCTACATCGCAGCCACAGGACAAGTCATCAGTACTGTGCTAACGGTCGAGCGGGAAGAAGAAGGAAAAGCTCTCAAAGTTCAGCGCCCAGTGTATTATTTGTCTGAAGTCTTGACTCCATCCAAGCAGAGATATCCTCATTATCAGAAGCTTGTGTATGGAATTTACATGACCACAAAGAAGGCTGCTCATTATTTCTCTGACCATTCCATCACAGTCGTCAGCGACGCTCCACTATCAGAGATTTTGCACAACAGAGATGCAACTGGTCGAGTGGCCAAATGGGCGATTGAACTTCTTCCCCTTGATATCAAGTTTGAGGCAAAGAAAGCCATTAAGTCCCAGGCGATAGCAGATTTCCTCGCCGAGTGGATTGAACAACAGCAGCCGACTGAAGTTCACTCGGAGCATTGGACCATGTTTTTTGATGGCTCTAAGATGTTGAATGGTTCCGGTGCTGGGGTTGTCCTGGTTTCCCCCAGAGGAGATAAGCTCAGATATGTGCTCCAGATTCACTTTGATTCCTCCAACAATGAGGCAGAATATGAGGCCCTCCTATATGGGTTGCGCATGGCCATTTCACTCGGCGTCCGTCGCCTAATGGTCTATGGCGACTCGGATTTAGTGGTCAATCAGGTGATGAAAGAGTGGGACGTGAGAAGCCCAGCCATGACTGGATATTGCAGTGCAGTGAGGAAGCTGGAAAAGAAGTTCGAGGGGTTGGAGCTCCATCATATACCCCGACTGAAAAATCAAGCAGCTGATGATCTAGCAAAGATAGGTTCCAAGAGAGAAGCCATTCCGAGTGGTGTGTTCTTGGAACATATACACACTCCGTCAGTCAAAGAAGATCCTTTCACCGAAGAAACTCCGCAGCCCAAGAGCGCCACAGATCCGACTGAAGTTGAAGTCCCAGCGGTGGTCGACTTGATCATGGAGGTTTTGGTGGTCATTCCCGACTGGACGATTCCGTATGTCGCATATATCTTGAGGAAAGAGCTTCCGGAGGATGAGGAAGAGGCTCGACAGATCGTCCGTCGATCTAAGGCCTTTACCGTAATCAAAGGACAATTATACAGAGAAAGCGCGACTGGAGTCGGTCAGAAGTGCATAACACCAGAAGAAGGTCGACTCATCCTCAATGATATTCACTCGGGGACCTGTGGTCATCATGCGTCCTCTCGGACCATCGTGGCCAAAGCATACCGAGCCGGATTTTACTGGCCCAAGGCGAATGAGATGGCAAAAGAGATAGTGGATAAGTGCGAGGGATGTCAGTTCTACTCGAATATGTCGCACAAGCCTGCGTCAGCTTTGAAGACCATCCCACTCGTCTGGCCTTTTGCAGTTTGGGGGCTGGACATGGTCGGTCCTTTGAGAACAGGACGAAGCGGTTTCACGCATGTACTGGTGGCAGTCGACAAGTTCACCAAGTGGATCGAGGCTAAACCAATCAAGAGCTTTGACACCGGTACTGCTGTTAGCTTCATCAGGGAACTAATATTCAGATATGGAGTCCCGCACAGCATCATTACGGATAATGGGTCGAACTTTGACTCAGAGGAATTCAGAGCTTTCTGCGACTCCCAGGGCACACGGGTCGACTACGCTTCAGTCGCCCATCCGCAGTCGAATGGACAAGCAGAACGAGCTAATGGACTGATTCTTAAGGGATTGAAGCCTCGACTGATGCGTGATCTCAAACACGCGGCTGGAGCTTGGGTCGATGAACTTCCCTCTGTACTCTGGGGACTGCGGACCACACCTAATCGGTCGACCGGAAGAACTCCATTCTTCTTGGTCTACGGAGCCGAAGCGGTCTTACCAAGTGATCTTCTGCATAATGCTCCCCGAGTCGAAATCTACAACGAAGCAGAAGCTGAACAAGCGCGGCAGGACGCAGTCGACCTTTTAGAGGAAGAAAGGGAGATGGCTCTGATCCGGTCGACCATCTACCAACAAGATCTGCGCCGTTTCCACGCCCGAAATGTGAGAGGTCGAGCCTTCCAGGAAGGAGATTTGGTTCTTCGAGTGGATCAGCACAAACCACACAAGCTTTCTCCTTCTTGGGAAGGCCCCTTCATAGTCACCAAGGTCCTCCACAATGGGGCGTACCGTCTTTACAACGTCGAGCGTAATTTCGACGAGCCCCGAGCTTGGAACGCGGAGCTACTCCGCCCATTCTACACTTAAGTTTTATCATTCGGATGAGTTGCAATAAAGTACTTTTGTAGTTCATGGACCTCAAAATAATAGTGTCATAGTTCCTCCATAATATCTGTCACTTTTTATTTTTGTCCAATGAAATTCCCCTCAGTGGGTGACTTAGCTGCGAATCCGTTTCGCCTAAGTTTGTAAAATCCTACCGAGTGGTGAGCCAGACTCCCACTCGGAGGCTTAGCTGCGAATCCGTTTCGCCTAAGTTATCAAAATCCTACCGAGTGGTAAGCCAGCCTTCCACTCGGAGGCTTAGCTGCAGCCTCGTGCTCGCCTAAGTTATAAAAATCCTACCGAGTGGTAAGCCAGCCTTCCACTCGGAGGCTTAGCTGCAGCCTCGTGCTCGCCTAAGTTATAAAAATCCTACCGAGTGAAGAGCAACCCTCTCACTCGGGGGCTTAGCTGCAGTCCAAGCACTCGCCTAAGTTATAAAAATCCTACCGAGTGAAGAGCAACCCTCTCACTCGGAGGTTTAGCTGCAGCCTCGTGCTCGCCTAAGTTATAAAAATCCTACCGAATGAAGAGCAACCCTCTCACTCGGAGGCTTAGCTGCAGCCTCGTGCTCGCCTAAGTTATCAAAATCCTACCGAGTGAAGAGCAATCCTCTCACTCGGGGGCTTAGCTGCAGCCATGTGCTCGCCTAAGTTTATCAAAATCCTACCGAGTGGTAAGCCAACCCTCTCACTCGGAGGCTTAGCTGCAGCCCTGTGCTCGCCTAAGGTATAAAAATCCTACCGAGTGAAGAGCAACCCTCTCACTCGAGGGCTTAGCTGCAGCCCAGTGCTCGCCTAAGTGGACTAAAGAATAAGTCGATTGCAGTACATGCACCTTGCTTTGAACCTGCAAAAGACATTCCGAGCCGAAGGCAATCGTATTCAAGCACCAAATCCAAGTTTGAATCGACATCTAAAGGAACCGAAAGTGCTCAAGCGTCAAGCCTGTTAAGGTTTGTCGGTTACAATTCCACTCGGCATACCGAGGCAAATTTAAAGCGTCGAGCCAGAAGAAGTTTTTTACCCCTCCTGTGGAGGGCTGGAAGGTGCAACAAATTCATCAAGGTCAATCCCGTCGGCGATCCGAGTGGCAGCTGCAAGGAAAGTTTCCATAAAGGACCTGAAGTCGTGCTTCTTGGTATTGGCCACCCGAAGGGCCGCCAGCTTCTCTTCTCGCGCATCTTTGCAGTGGACTCGGGCCAGACACAGAGCGACATCTGCACCACACCGAGCCGAGGACTTCTTCCACTCCTGCACTCGACCAGGGATCGTGTTCAAGCGGGCCATCAGCGACTCAAGGTCATTCTGAAGTGTCTCCTCAGGCCAGAGCGTCGAGTCGATGCGAGATGTGGCGGCCTTCAGCCTTGCGAGATAGTCCACGACAGCTGCAACACGAGACTCCAGTCGGAAAACATCCATGGCAACTTCGTCGTTCACTGGAGAATTGACGGGGTCGAGGTTTGGCTCCAGTCGGCTGGTTTCTTCTTCAAAGTTTTGACAAAATTCTGCAAGGATGATCACTAAGTCAAGGGGATAGTCGAATGGAAAAAGCCACAATTGGAAATATTTGCCAAACATGGAGGTTTACCTTCAAGCATAAGAAACAGCTTCTTGGCAAGGCCACTCAGGAAGACCTCCAGTTCAGTTTTCTTCTCAGTCAATTTGCTGACTTGGTCGGTCAGGGCAGCTTTATCAGTTTTCAGTCGACTGACCTCCTTGTTGGCAATCCCAAGAGCAGCTTTCAGATTGGTATTGTCTTGTTCGAGCTTGGTGACTGAAGCTAACTTCTCGTCAGCAAGCTTGATCTTCTCAGCTAGCTCAAGGTCTTTCTTCTGCTGGGCCTCCCTTACCTTACCTGCAAGTTACAGCAAGATCAGATTTTGAAACAAGCAAGGGGAAAAGCAGTCGTCAGGGTCTCACCAAACATACCTTCGGTCTCCTCCTTCGCCTTTGTCAGTTTCTCTTGAACCAGCTTCAAGCTCAGCTCGACTTGAGTATGTTTTTGTTCCAGCTCTGAGTAGCGAGCCACAAGATCACAAGAGTTCTGCGAAGAACCAATCGACTAAATGTCAAAAATAATTCACTTCCGAGTGAAAAAGCGAAAAACACACGTTTCTAAGACTACAGCCGAATACAAGCATTCGACCGTAGTCTCGGGGACTACACCCAGTGGGTGCACTCAGCGTGCCCCCACTAATCCCGATGAAGACAAAGTCGACCAGTCGACCCCAAAAAAAAAGTGCGAGGTGCATTCTCTAAGACTGTGATCAACTGCAAGCAGTCGACCACAGTCTCGGGGACTACACTCAGTGGGTGCACTCAGCGTGCCCCCACCGGTTTGTGAAATCCAGTCGACCAGTCGACTGACAGAAAGATCGACATCATAAAGCCTAAGGCCGACTGCCAGCAGTCGACCTTAGCCTTGGGGACTACACCCAGCGGGTGCACTCAGCGTGCCCCCGCTAACACGGAGTTTATTCGACACACCCAGTGGGTGACTACTATGAATTCCGGAAAAGAAAAGTTTTTGGTAGCATATCCAACAGAACAAACAGCGGTCGACTGACCTGGACATTGCTTTGGAGGGCAGAACTGGCGTCATAAGCTGCCTGGCTCGCGTCCCGGATGGTCTTCAGCTGCTCCATCATGAGTCCCGCCTGGCGTATTGCCTCCTTCGCTGCGCCAGCTTGGTCCTCTGGGATGTGGTGCGTCGTGAAGAGAGAGGGTTGTTGGGCACTCGTCAGTGGATTTGCGAAGGACATCGTGTGTCGAGTGGTGTTCTCTTCCTCCACAGTCAGAATCTCAGGCGCCGTCACATCCTGAAGCACCTTACTGGCGGACGCTTTCCGACTCCTCCTGCGTGCCAGTGGTTCTTCATCCTCGTCGTCGTCAGGGAGATTGATAACAATGTTGGGTGGAGCTGCGGAGAAGAATCAGGATCAGAGATTGCGAGTCAGTCGACTAAGAACGGTGTTAAGAATACAGTACCTGGGTTCGAAGTTGCTGCATCCTCCATCTCGTGGTCATCAGCCCGGGCCGAGGTCTCAGAAGTAGCAGCACTGCAACTCCAAAGGATCAGTCGACTAACTTCAGCGTCGACCAGAGATAAAGTTCACACAAAATGAGAAGACTCAAACGACACAATTACCCTGATATGGTGGGGATGGACACCTTCATCTTCGGCAGGAGCTTGGTCGGCTTTGGCGGAGCCCCCCTAGGCTGCTTCGGCGCCTTTTCAGTCGGCGCTGGAGAAGTGGTCCTAGGGCGCTTGGTCGACTGCGTCGCAACCCCCTTGCCACGTTCAGTCGAAGGGTCGTGGACGAGCTTCGACCGCCTTTCCGAGCGCGGTGGCACGACCTCCTCCTCTTCCTCCTCGTCTTCGGCGTCATCATCATCGCCGTCGTCATCATCATCGTCGTCGTCGTCCCCTGCAACGTCCGAGTCCCATTCCTCCTTGTCCTGGCTCTCGCCCCCGCTCGCCTCACCCTCCTCAGTCGGAGTTTGTGCCCCATTGGGCATCGAGTACAACTCGGTGAGGGCCTAGCAGATATCAAGACAATGATCAGTCGACCAGTCGGCAGAGTAGACAGAGATGAATGCGACAAGAATGCAGTGGAGAGCAGGGCAAGTGTACCTTATTTGGATCACTGTTGTGGTCGAGTGGAGGAATCCTTCTGGCTCCGCGTGGGTTGTCCTTGTTTCTGGTGACGGCTGCCATCCATCTTTCCAGAGTGACATCGTCGACTGCTTCTGGATGGACTCTAGTCTCGTCTTCGGTCCCACAGTACAACCACATGCAGTGGCTCCGGAACTGGAGGGGCTGGATGCGACGCCTGAGGAAGACCTCCAGGAGATCCATGCCCGTCACTCCCTCCCGAACCAACTGCACCACGCGCTCCATCAACATCTTCACATCAGCTTTCTCCTCCGGGATCAACTTCAGAGAGGAGGGCTTGTTCACTCGGTCCATGGTAAACTGTGGGAGTCCACTCGACTGTCCCGGCGTCGACTGGTCCCGGCAGTAGAACCAGGTCGACTGCCAGCCTCTGACTGACTCGGGAAAGGTCATGGGCGGAAAGGTGCTCTTGTTCCTCACCTGGATGCCCAAACCCCCACACATTTGGACGACTCGGGTCTTTTCGTCGCCTGGACTCGCCTTCTTCACGGTCTGAGAGCAACACGTGAATATATGCTTGAACAAACCCCAGTGCGGTCGACAGCCCAAGAAACCCTCACACATGGACACGAACGCAGCAAGATAGGCAATGGAGTTTGGGGTAAAATGGTGGAGCTGCGCTCCGAAGAAATTCAAGAAGCCACGAAAGAAAACACTCGGCGGCAAGGAAAACCCATGATCCACATGGGTGGCCAAAAGCACACACTCACCCTCTTCTGGCTGAGGCTGCCACTCCTTCCCCGGAAGCCTCGCAGCTCCGTGGGGGATCAAGCCCTCGTTGGCCATGTCGAGAATGTCATTCTCAGTGATGGTCGACTGGATCCAGTCTCCTTGGACCCAGCCTTTCGGCAGGCGGGATCTGGACGAGGACCCTCCGCGGCTGGTGGACCTCCCCTTCGCCTTCTCCGACGCCGACGCCTTCTTTGCACGCTCCAGCGCCGCCGTCTTCTCCTTGGCCATGGTCGCCGGCGAGATGCGCGAAGGGAAGTGGTGCGGGGGCGAGAGCGAGCACGCTGAGCAGGGAGGAAGGAAGCAGAGAGAGGGGGAGAATGCTAAGGCGCAGCACAGAAATCCTCGCCGGGCACATTTATAAGGTCCCTTCCGAGTGGATGACAGGTGGGCCCGGTCGATCTAATCATATCTGGAACAGTTATGCAGACGGGATATGTGGCGAAAAAGGCGGCGCGGAGATCGAGGCGTCCATGCCCCGTCCCATCCGAACACCGCGGTCCGCCCCGCTTCGCGCGCGCCCCAAAATTTCGCATCCCGCGGAATCCGCGAGCAACAAATCAGTCTGTCAGGCGCGGTGTTTCCGGCGATCCGTCGCTCGGAGATCGTCGAAGCCTGAAAGATCACTCGACGCAAAAACAGAATGGATCAAGTCGACTGAAGGCAAGTTGTTTCCTGTCGACAAAGGGATTCTTTGGTCCAGAACAGCGCACAACCGGAGCGCAAAGGTTAATCGGAAACGACATCAACTGCTTCTTCACTCGAAGCCTCAATCCATTCGGGGGCTAATGATGGGGTTATGTACCTAGGGTAGGGTCATGGACCTGATCCAAGTAACTTACCCTAGGACATCCTTAGAAGAGGTCGCCTTCCAGTCGACCAACGAGGATTCACTCGACTGGCCTGAAGGACTCGACCACGAAGACCCACTCGACCACCAGGAGGTCAAGAGGCACTCTGCACTGCAACGGCCTGTAATCAAGTAGACTTTATGATAGTAAAGGCCTTTATGTGGGGCGTTACCAGTAACGCCCCAGACTTAACTCACCTTAAACCCTCTCCTACGTGGGCTGGCTGGGGTCCTGGCGCACTCTATATAAGCCACCCCCCTCCATAGGCAGAGGGGTTCGGCACCTTGTAGTTCATACACTCATAATCCACTCGACCGCCTCCGGGCTCCGAGACATAGGGCTGTTACTTCTTCCGAGAAGGGCCTGAACTCGTACATCCTTTGTGCTTACAACCTCTCCATAGCTAGGACCTTGCCTCTCCATACCTACCCCCCACTCTACTGTCAGGCTTAGAACCACGACAAGTGGTTTTACTAACCATCAACGATTGATGCTCCCTTTTGATTTCTACTTTCGCGGTGTCGCGAATAGCTCAAGGATCATATCTATCCCTGATATGTTATAGTTCATCACGAAGCTCTAGTAGCTTGGTGGCAGTGACTTTGGAGAACCATCACAATTTCATCTGGAAGATCAACTCCCACTCGATTCAAGCGATTGTTGTACTCAGACAATCTGAGCACAAACTCAAGATTGAGCTTTTCTCCCTTATTATGCAGGCTAAGAAAATCGTCAGAGGTCTTATACCTCTTGACGTGGGCACGAGCCTGAAATCACATTTTCAGTCCTTGGAACATCTCATATGTTCTGCGATGTTTCAAAAACGTCTTTGGTGCCTTAATTCTAAACCATTTAGCATTACACACTGAACTATCATGTAGTCATCAAAACATGTATGTCAGATGTTCGCAACATCCACAGACGACGTTCGAGGTTCAGCACACTGAGCGGTGCATTAAGGACATAAGCCTTCTACTGTCTGCATAATTGCTACTATCAACTTTCAATTAATTTTTCTCTAGGAACATATCTAAACAGTAGAACTAAAGCGCGAGCTATGACATAATTTTCAAAATCCTTTTGACTATGTTCAGGATAAACAAGTTCATCTTATGAACTCCCACTCAGATAGACATCCCTCTAGTCATCTAAGTGATTACATGATCTGAGTCAACTAAGCTGTGTCCGATCATCACGTGAGACGGACTAGTCATCATCGGTGAACATCTTCATGTTGATCGTATCTACCATACGACTCATGCTCGACCTTTTGGTGTCTTGTGTTCCGAGGCCATGTCTGTACATGCTAGGCTCGTCAAGTTAACCTAAGTGTTTCTCATGTGTTCCGAGGCCATGTCTGTACATGCTAGGCTCGTCAACACCCGTTGTATTCGAACGTAAGAATCTATCACACCCGATCATCACGTGGTGCTTCGAAACGACGAACTTTCGCAATGGTGCACAGTTAGGGAGAACACTTTTCTTGAAATTTTAGTGAGGGATCATCTTATTTAAGCTACCGTCGTTCTAAGCAAATAAGATGTAAAACATGATAAACATCACATGCAATCAAAAAGTGACATGATATGGCCAATATCATTTTTCTCCTTTTGATCTCCATCTTCGGGGCTCCATGATCATCGTTGTCACCGGCATGACACCATGATCTCCATCATCATGATCTCCATCATCGTGTCTTCATGAAGTTGTCTCGCCAACTATTACTTCTACTACTACAGCTAACGGTTAGCAATAAAGTAAAGTAATTACATGACGTTTATATTGACACGTAGGTCATAAATAAATTAAGACAACTCCTATGGCTCCTGCCGGTTGTCATACTCATCGACATGCAAGTCGTGATTCCTATTACAAGAACATGATCATCTCATACATCACATATATCATTCATCACATCCTTTGGCCATATCACATCACAAAACACTTGCTGCAAAAACAAGTTAGACGTCCTCTAATTGTTGTTGCAAGTTTTTACGTGGCTACTATAGGTTTCTAGCAAGAACGTTTCTTACCTACGCCAATACCACAACGTGAATTGCCAATTTCTATTTACCCTTCATAAGGACCCTGTTCATCGAATCCAATCCGACTAAAGTGGGAGAGACAGACACCCGCCAGCCACCTTATGCAACTAGTGCATGTTAGTCGGTGGAACCGGTCTCACGTAAGCGTACGTGTAAGGTTGGTCCGGGCCGCTTCATCCCACGATGCCGCCGAATAAATATAAGACTAGTAACGGCAAGATAATTGACAATATCGACGCCCACAACTACTTTGTGTTCTACTCGTGCATAGAAACTACGCATAAACCTAGCTCATGATGCCACTGTTGGGGAACGTAGCAGAAATTGAAAATTTTCCTACGTGTCACCAAGATCTATCTATGGAGAAACCAACAACGAGGGGAAGGAGAGTGCATCTACATACCCTTGTAGATCGCTAAGCGGAAGCGTTCAAGAGAACGGGGTAGAAGGAGTCGTACTCGTCGTGATCCAAATCACCAGAGATCCTAGTGCCGAACGGATAGCACCTCCGCGTTCAACACACGTACAGCTCGGTGACGTCTCCCATGCCTTGATCCAGCAAGGAGAGAGGGAGAGGTTGAGGAAGACTCCATCCAGTAGCAGCACAACGGCGTGGTGGTGGTGGAGGAGCGTGGTGACCCAGCAGGGCTTCGCCAAGCACCGCGAGATATGCGGAGAAAGAGAGGTAGGGCTGCGCCAACAAGAGAAGAAACTTCGTCTGTGGGCTGCTACTTTGCCTCCACTATATATAGGGGGAGAGGGGGGCTGCGCCCCCACCTAGGGTTCCACCCTAGGGGCGGCGGCCAGCCCCAATCCCATCTAGGGTGGCGGCCAAGTGGAGGGGGAGAGGGAGGCGCACCAGGCATGGGCCCTAAGGCCCATCTGCCCTTAGGGTTTGCCCCCTCCTCCCCTTAGGCGCCTTGGGCCCTTGTGGAGGGGCGCACCAGCCCACCTGGGGCTGGTCCCCTCCCACACTTAGCCCATGCAGCCCTCCGGGGCTTGTGGCCCCACTTGGTGGACCCCCGGGACCCTCCCGATGGTCCCGGTACGTTACCGATAAAACCCGAAACTTTTCCGGTGACCAAAACAGGACTTCCCATATATAAATCTTTACCTCCGGACCATTTCGGAACTCCTCGTGACGTCCGGGATCTCATCCGGGACTCCGAACAACATTCGGTAACCACGTATATCTATTCCTTATAACCCTAGCGTCATCGAACCTTAAGTGTGTAGACCCTACGGGTTCGGGAACCATGCAGACATGACCAAGACGTTCTCTGGTCAATAACCAACAGCGGGATCTGGATACCCATGTTGGTTCCCACATGTTCCACGATGATCTCATCGGATGAACCACGATGTCGAGGATTCGATCAATCCCGTATACAATTCCCTTTGTCTAGCGGTATTGTACTTGCCCTAGATTCGATCGTCGGTATCCCGATACCTTGTTCAATCTCGTTACCGGCAAGTCTCTTTACTCGTTCCGTAACACATCATCCTGTGATCAACTCCTTGATCACATTGTGCACATTATGATGATGTCCTACCGAGTGGGCCCAGAGATACCTCTTCGTTACACGGAGTGACAAATCCCAGTCTCGATTCGTGCCAACCCAACAGACACTTTCGGAGATACCCGTAGTGCACCTTTATAGCCACCCAGTTACGTTGTGACGTTTGGCACACCCAAAGTATTCCTACGGTATCCGGGAGTTGCACAATCTCATGGTCTAAGGAAATGATACTTGACATTAGAAAAGCTTTAGCATGCGAACTACACGATCTTGTGCTATGCTTAGGATTGGGTCTTGTCCATCACATCATTCTTCTAATGATGTGATCCCATTATCAATGACATCCAATGTTCATGGTCAGGAAACCGTAACCATCTATTGATCAACGAGCTAGTCAACTAGAGGCTTACTAGGGACATGGTGTTGTCTATGTATCCACACAGGTATCTAAGTTTCCTATCAATACAATTCTAGCATGGATAATAAACGATTATCATGAACAAGAAAATATAATAATAACTAATTTATTATTGCCTCTAGGGCATATTTCCAACAACAAGTTCATAGACCTCCTTGTGGAAGAGGAGTAATTCATAGATTAGAAAATGCTCATGTAATTACAAAAGTGCTTCTCACATTTTTACAAAGAAATTCATGTAATTTAAAAAGTGTCTGGTCAATTTTCATAAACTGTTGTGTTATTAGAAAAAAATCATTATTAGAAATCCATGTAATAAAAAAACTGTTTGATACCTTTATAGAAATTTGGATGTAATTAAAAGAAGTGTTGAATGCATTTATAAAATATTCTTCTAATTAAAAAATGTAACCATGTAATAATTAGTTAATATATTTTAGTAAGATGATCAAGTGATTAAAAAGTGTTCAATGATTTTTAAAATATTCTTCTAATTAAAAAAATGCATGCATTACAAAATCATGTAATTAAAAAAGCATGTGACACATTCTTAAAAAATCTAATATCATATTTACTTGTTATGAAAAAAACTAAAAGTTGAAGGAACACTAGAAATGCAAAAAACAATGTTAAGACGAATAGAGCAGTAAGTTAGGAATCTAAAGTGTTTACATTTGAAGTTTATTCTTCCAACTGTGCTGGTTTATTCTTTCTTTCTTTTTTGCGGGGAAGAAAGTTATTCATCTGCTATGTAATCTATCAACATCTTTGCATCGGAGATATTTGAGTCAAGCACCTTCAGCTATCTAATCTCAGAATCTAAAGCCGAAGTAATCCATCAAATCACAATGGCAAATTGGGCACTTTCACTCTTGATAGAACCACCCTTTGATCCACAGGATGTTGCAGGCGTGAGTGTGGAAGCCTGACAATCTCCTCATCACTAGTCTACAACTTCAAAATGGCAAATCACGCATTCCTGACTGGGTGCCGCTAGATGTCCTGCAACTATCTCATACGCAGCATTGTGGACAGTCGGACATGATTTCTTCTTATAGCCATAGGAAGGAAGGCGTGCACGTAGGCTGTAAAATAAAGTGATGTTGTTCAGGGCCTCGTACTAGAAACGGGAAGTGGGCCAAGTACCTCTGACCGTTAGAAGAGTGCTGCATGATGAGTTTGAAAACTTCTCTTGTTGCTCCCCAATAAACACCGGTAAAGACCGCAAACACTTCAGAGACAACTGTACTTTGCTTTACTTCATGAGGGATTCATATACTGACATGCCCATTTTATCGTTGTGAGATGATGGAGTACTTCAGCTTATAAGACCAGAGCAAGGTTCAGTAAGATGAATATTAGCTAGATTACAAAGGAGACAAGTTCAAAAAAAAACCTTGCTGAATATGAGCAATTCATAGATAGAAAATGTTCATGTAACTAAAAAAGTTATTTTCACATTTTTACAAAGAAATTCAGGTAGTTTAAAAAGTGTTTGGGGAATTTTCATAAATTTTTGTGTCACTGGAAAAAAAATTCAATATTAGAAATCCATGTAATCAAAAAAATTCTTTGATACATTTATAGAAATTTGATGTCAGTAAAAAAGTATTGAATGGTTTTCAAAACATGTTCAAGGTATTAGAAAAATGTAACCATATGTTATAAAGTAGTCCATATATTTTTAGTAAGATGGTCATGTGATTAAAAAGTGTTCAATGTTTTTTTAGATATTCTTGAAATTAAAAAAATTCATGCATTACAAAATCATGTTATGAAAAAAAGTGTGCGACACATTCTTAAAAAGATCATATAATTTCAGATTTACTTGTTAAGAAAAGAATTAAAAGTTGAATTAATACTAGAAATGCAGAAAACAATGTTTTGACAAACAGTGCAGCATGTTATGGATAAAAAAATGTTTACATTAGAAGTTTATTCTTTCAACTGTAGTGGTTTAGGCATCCCATATATTTATTTTCTCAATATCCTTGGCTCATGGGTAAAGATATATATGCCTGGAGAAGGCAAGATTTCAATCACAAGAATTGATGCAAAATATCATGCTTCATCTTCAAGCATTTTCCATAGCAACGTAGTAGGCACATCAACTTTCTCCCTCGGGTTTTGTGAGGAGAAAAATATGCGAAATTTGTCTCAGTGCCACTAGGCTCCAAGTCCAGCAAACATATGGCGCACACCTTGCCCGGCGTTGCAAGAGCTCCGGGAGCGGCAACCTCTTTGCACGCGCGAATTAGGGATGTGGCTCGCAGTAGACCAAACATTCCCAGAGTGACGACAGGAGGATGTCAATGTCGAGGCACTGGACTACGCCCCCATGGTTGTCGAACTGGCTGTCGATCACGATGGTGAAGTCCATTGGCGGGTGAGCCAGGTCCCTAGTTGGCCAGTTGCTGGGGCAAGGTGGTACTCAAGGCTCACGGCCCGTCGGCGACTATCCCGCGTATGAACTCATGACAATCCTCGTTGTTTCAGAAGACCGCAGTGTCACGACTTCGAAGCTACGTTCGATGGGCACCTGGTCATCGTCGAATGAGGCATGGATGATCCACGTCGCTCGTCAGTGGGCTTGGATCCCTATCGTGCGCCTCCCGTGTGACACAACCATGTAGTCGTGGACGCACAGGGAGGTCGAGAGATCGCTCGGCTTGAGGAGGGAGTAAGATGCGGAGGAAAACTCTCCCATAGCTAATGACATGCGTCTCTTTGACTTCCTCCACGGCCACGGTAGCAACACCATGGTCCCGCGCCTGCTCTCTCTCTCTCTCTCCAATGAAACAAAATTAGCTCTGCAGCTATCTCACACACACCATGGTGTAAACCAAACATACCAGCAGTGACGGCACGTGGATGTCAACATCGAAGCGCGGGGTGACGCCCTCAAGGCTATCAATCTTGTGGCCGATCTCATTGGCGAAGTCCATTTGTGGGTGATCATGGTCCCCCCAGTTCCCAGGGGTGAGGTCGTAGTCGCCGCCAACCGGCCCGTCGGCGAGCATGCCGTGGATGAGGTCGCGGCAAGCCTCGTAGTTCCGGCAGACGACAGGGTCCGCAACCTCGGCATAGTGGTCGAACGGCGCCCAGCCGTAGAACGAGACGTCGATGCTCCACCCTGCTAGCAAGTTGGCGTGGGTCCGGACGGCGCGGTAGTCCATGTACCATCAAAACATCAGTCTACACCTTAAGTGGGCATTGTAGAATTATATTTTTCTAAATTTCATTCATAGACATGGTTGACACATCTATTTGAGCAGGTAGAACAAATTTGGGTACTTTGGAGGTGGTTTAAAAATCACCTTTTTACAAAAACTGGCTTAAGTGAGACTAAATGGTCCCTCGTGTTTAAACGTGATTTTTTTCGACCTCCTCTAAATCATCTATAATTTTGCACACTTGATATGTTGCACAAATATAGCTATGTTATCAAGGTTTTACAATTTTTAAATTTTTTAGTGAATTTATACTGCCCTGAAGACTGACTGATCAAAATATCGGTCTACACCTAAAGGGGGCATTGTAGGATATAATTTTTGCAAATTCCTTTCATAATCATGTTTGACACATCTATTTGAGCATGTGGAATAAATTTGGGGTCATTTGGATGTGGTAGAAAAATCATATTTTTCTACAAAAACTGGCTTACCAGATAGTCCCTCGTGTTTAACCGTCATTTTTTCGATCTCCTCTAAATCAACTCTTATTTTGCACACTTGATATGTTGCACAAACGTAGATAGCTTTTCAAGGTTTTATAATTTTTTTTTAATTTATACTGCCATGTAGACTCATTAATCAAAATATCGGTCTACACCTTAAGGGGAATTGTAGGAAATATTTTTTTCTAATTTCTTTCATAAACATGTTTGGCACATCTATTTGAGCATGCGTTATAAATTTTGGGTGATCCGGAGGTGATGAAAAAATCACATCTTTTACACAAATTGGCTTAAGTGTATTTTTTTCAATTGGAGAGCATAGATGATTGATGTATTTTTTTCGTATTTATTGATAATATTTTTTGGGAGAGAAATATAATTCCTCTAGTACATCTATTTCCCAATTTTCTCGTACAAAATAAAGAAGCTACACGCTGGCCACAAAGAAACCATGATTCTTAAGGTTGCACTTCAAAAACTCACATATAAAATGCAAAAAAATATGTCAAAATCATACTGTTACAAGAGAGTGGACCACCAAATAGCTGAGTCTTACATTATGAGGAAGTCACTGACTAACTGACAGAATGAAGTATATTTTAGAGACAAGGTCACACGGTACTAGACATAGACAACAATGCAAATGCCAACATCATGTTGATCATCGACGTACTTGCTGTCCGACCGTGTGCACAATGTTGTAGCTATCATAGTTCTGCTTTGAGATCCTACACAGAAGGATATAATTAATGACATGGAATATATTTGGACACATGCAAACATTAAATTACAACATATTAGGTACCTTTATCAATTTGGCGCACGTACGTCGATTGTGACTATTTGCCTCATGACAATAGCTACATCTACCAAGTGATCTTGTCTTCTTCATCTTTGCCTATAACCTTTTCTTCAGAGCACCTCGGCCTGGCACATGCACGCGATCCAGAACCTTATCGAAACCCTCACCATCAAGGTTAGCCGATTGTGGCATCAACGGGCCAAACCTAATGCTGTTATCATGAGCATTAGTTGATCCCTTACTATCAGCTTGCTCACTTGTTGATCCATTGCAAATATCTTGTCCTTCCAAAACCATTTTTAGATGCTGAAACGCTTCTTCAAAGTGGCATGCCGTGGAACATGCTGCATGACTAAAATTCCTGAACTTACGGTTCCTTTTTAGGGTTGCAGAGTATTCATACATCTCGCCCTTCCTGGTCGGCTCGAATGCACATTTTGCACTCATTGTCCACCTAGTGGGAACACAACACCTGGACAGTGTTTCTTCTTGTAAAATTCCTAATATGTAAATATGTGGGAACATGGTGTGCTTGCGCATTCCAATTTGCGGCAAGAACAACTAATACTGCGAAGCAGACCATCCTTCTGCTCCGTGCGCACTTCGATCTTTTTATCCATTCTTTCCTTCTCTGACACAACGTATGTGGTAACTTCTGCTGCATAAAGTACCTCTCTAATCTCACATTTTCTTACAACATTTATGCTCCATAGGACCAACTTAAACACAATAGGAGTGAAAACTTTTGCGGCATGTTTCTCAAGACTTGAAGCATTTTCCTCTGTGAACAAAACAGACTGCAAGGCCTCGATGTCTTGGAGAGCCTGTTCAAGCGTCACGACGCAAGGGAACGCTCTTAGTGCTCTAGCATTTGAAACAACGTCATCTTAGCATCAAGATGCGTATGTAGCACCGAGTTTAAACTATCACTATGCTGATTGCTGCTCAATCCCGAGAAACAACGACCCTCAAGATATGGAGCACACCACAATTTTCTCATCTTATACATCTGATGCAACCAGGAGTCCTCACTTGTTACTTTATTCCGTTGTAAGAATTGTAACCATTTCCTCTCATGCTCTTCAATGGAAGATGTATCATATATGAATAATCTGAATTCCTCCTTTACCGCGTCATCATGCAGATGACATACAATGTTCTGCTGAATGTGCCATATATAGAGCCTATGGTTTGAGTCAGGCCACACCACCCTGGTTGCTCTCTGCATTGCAAGGTCCCCATCCGTGATCACAGATATAGGATGCTTCTGTCCCATAGCATCAGAAAAGGTCCGTAACATCCACTCCTATGCATGGCTTGTTTCATGTAAAATGATACCACATGCAAAAATAACAGTGTTGTGGTGGTGATTCAACCCGACAAACGGCACAAATGGCGGATTGTACTTATTGGTTCTGTATGTGCTATCAAAAACAATAACGTCTCTGAAAGCCTCGTAGTCAAGTCGAGATTGACTATCACACAAGAACAGTCCCTTCAGATGACCAGCTTCATCAACCAAGTACTTGAAGAAAAAAAATCTGAATCTGAATCTTGCCTCGTCACCATGTGATTGATCACTGTTTAAGCATCCTTGGAAGCAATTGATTCCTGCACATAATATTGGTGTTTTCATAATGCATCCAACCTCATCATATCCACCGTATTGCATGCACATAATATCCATAATATGGTGTTTTCTGATCCCAGATTTTTCCATGTCTGCAATGTCCGATTTTTGCTCATCGCTAATTCTTCTGTGTGAACGCAAAAGACACGACAGATCGCGTGGGGCTAGAGGATGGTTGTGTTCATCGATGAAATCCTTCACAAACCACTGACATGTTTCCTCCTGTCTTGCAATCACCAATTTAGCTTTACACCCTACACGAGTTATACTCCGTGGCCTCCTCTTTCTATCTTCCATCTTCCTCTTCACAAACCCCTTCAGGACTACACACAATTTTCCTTAAAATTATATGGCAGTTGGATCCATCCCACTCGACATAGCTTCTCCGGACACTAATTAAAACCTTTCTCAAGACCATATTTGTTATAAAATCTATAACCTTCATCCTCACTATTAAACATCTTGTTGGCAATATGATAGTACTCCATCATTGACTCATCACTTACGTCCGCCATGTCTTCCTGCATCAGCATTCAAATGAATAAAAATCTGAAAGGACAAAAAAATTCATGCAAAATCCAGTATAAAATCTTGCGTGGAATTTTAAACTTTGGTCCTTGTACATGTTATGGCAAGCGATCATAAATGTCCATAAAACTGGGTCCCCCATAAACTAGTGAAGTGACCATGGATGATGAAAAATTCTAAATTGAATTGCATGCACTAGGGAAACCTAAATCGATGATGAATTAACAAATCTAAGTAGCAAGTGCAGGCTACGAATCAAAGTAAGTTGAGATTCGGGCGATTCATACCTTAGGATGCAAGTCCGGAAGCGATGGGATCGGCCGGGGGCCAGTTCTATAGCGTCGTCGCCTTCGCCGCCGACTCTGCCGCCGCAGATGTCATGGCTTATTTTTCTTCCTGCCACTGGGCACATCTTCTATAGTGAAAGGGACCAGGAGGAGGACGAGGACGATGCCGACGACGGTGAATTGGTTCCTCTCGCCAGGCTCATCGGACAGAAGGAAGGGGACGAGAATGAGGAATTGACCTACTAGATCTTGATATGGTTCTGGTCGTGGACGTGATCGGTTGAAAGCACAATATTTTACCCTGGACCATTATGCCCTTCTCTGATTAAACTAATTAGGTTTATTCATTTTTAATCCCCCACCAGATAGGACGGCTAATAAAAATCGGAGGGGTAAGTACTCGAAAGTACTCCCAGTACTGCCCCAATCACCGTAAAGGAGCTCTTCTCTAGCATGAGCGGTAGGCTGAATACCACTGGTTTAAGTTCCTACCGCTTATGTGAGTGAACATAACTTACAAGTCAGTATACATCATTTCTCGTTTGTGTCTTTATGATATATCACTTGTAGTAGAACATCTTCAGTGCAGCTAAATCCTCACCCAACTTAATATTGTTGGCATGCTCTTTTATGTTTTAGCGGCATTATGCTATAAATACTTGGGTTGATGGTCAATCGGTCATTCCAGTATTGTGCTATGCACACATATAATTGTACTTGCTATTCTATGTATTTATTTTATGACTTCTTGGTAAGATTCTATATACATGCCTTCGGGGTACTATATCTCTCCTACAAGCAAAAAAATAATATCAGTGGTCGAGTTCCCAAAGTATATGAACTTTATTTTGGTGAATTTCCTGGCAATATCACCAGTTTCTTAGGCATATCAATGCCCATACATAGTTTTACATTCATCTAGCATGTTGATACCTGCATCATAATGGTATACACTAAGCTACAATTATTGTGATAATTATTACATTGTTATATTTGGATCATACAATTATATTTATAAACTTGAAAGATGATCGCGTACTTCTAGATAGATATTTTACATTCCACATATAAGACATAATGTGAAACTTATTTATTACTGTTGCTTCTTTAGTCTATTTGCCACCTCCGCTTGACACAGGAGTTATTAAATCATGTTCGTAAGCGGAGGATGGAGGGAGAGCTAGTCGCCAAAGACCATAGGAGGTGCGGGCCTGGACAGCTCCGTGGGTTTTCTGTTCATCAGACGGGCAGGGGTAGCCCGTCAGTGTAGATTGCTTAATAGCAGGTCAGTAATATGCTGTTTTATTGTAGTGTTTGGAATGTCATGCATGCAGATACTCCATTCCAAACGAACTATGTAAATACTTGCACCCATATTTGTTTAGTATCTCCTTCTCCTTTTGTTTTTGAGAATAGTTCTTCGGAAGAAGAAATCAGAGTTCCAAACGTAACCCGTCTGAAAGAAAAATACTAGCTTGAACAACCACTTGGAGTTAAGCTTTGATTTAGTGTTGAAAATTGTATAGTTGGAGATTGAACCACTAACCTTCTACCAAGCTGACAATTAGAAAAAAAAACAATTGATATGCTATCTGACTGCATTGATGATCTCAATGGCAAAATGCAGACTTCAAGTGTCCAGCAGTTGCCCGAGGATAGACTCTATAGTAGAAGCAAACTGAATGATTGGCCCGCCCATCAACTGCAGCTACAATTAAGAAACGCCTAAACACATTGTTCTCCGACAACAAACCGACGGCGCTGCAGTTCTAGATGAAGAAGAAATCATACAAGGTATGGTTAGAACTGATGTTTCAGTAGTTCATCCACTAGCCTATGTTACTTCCAACATCTGTTCGCTGCTTACTGTTGCAGTAGTACAAGGACATTTTGAGCTCCTGATAGTCTACTTCTCTGGTTCGGTGATCAGGTGGACACACGGATTGTCTAAACAGGATAAAATCTTTGTAAATGTAGTACAAAAAAGATACAGAACCTACAATACCCTTGTAGAAACAGCAACGGCCAACTGTGTGACACATATTTATAAGCAGTGAACATCTTTAGTTTAGTTCTTTAACAACATTCATGCTGCAGATTGTTTTTCTTTAGTAATGCCCATAAATGCAATGAACAAACTACGTACAAATGCAACTAGTTCAAGGGACTCAAGCATAGACGCATTAGAGCATTACAAAAATAGATGAAACATTCCTTTCATACCCTGTTGTATGCCCAGGACACATTGTACAGCAGCTCGACAAACTGTCAGTAAGCAAATATAACACCATGTCTTGTACATGACATGACATTGCAAAGATGGTTCCATTGCAGGAGCAAAATCCAGAAGTTTTTTTGCGGGGGTAAAAGGGATTTGTATTACTCAAGAGCCAAGAAGGTCCTCCCTAGACAGGCTAGCAAAATCCAGAAGTTGACAAGGCCAACATTTACTACTGCTAGAAATTAAGCACCACATTGCATTTGCTAGGAAGTAGTAATACAAGAGAATAGCAAGTATACATATCTAAATAAGATAGCATCCATCAAGCACGATATATAATAGATGCCGCATTAGGTTGATACCAAATAGGACCAATTAAGACATCAAACTGCAGTTCCACTAAAGGTGATCTAACATAGAATCTACCTGTTTCTTACTCTTAACCAGGCAAGGCATAATAACCATAATAACTAAACGAAAGACTAGACGGGAAACAAGAAGAATTACTTAGCAAATGCATAGCCTTATTGTCAGATTGAAATCACTATCCTTAGGAATTAAACGAAGATCTGCCGACGCCTTATGGAATCTGTTGCAAGGCCAGTTGAGAATCTGGGTTGTTGATGGTGTAGCTGGTGAGAAGGTGGATCATGGTGTAAGGACGGTCAGCGACCAGGACAAATTTCTTGTCCTGCTTCACGAAATCTGCAGCTTAAGAGATCCTCTCTAGTTTGTTATCCTTGATGTTGCACTTGCAGATATGAGCGGATGAACCCAAATGTTGAGTGTAGTACACACATTCTGGCTCAGTTCCTGGGAACTCATCAACATCGACGGAGAAGCACCTGTGGTCACTGATGAAGATTGCATATCTGTCTGTGGTCTTCAGACGCTCGAGGTTACCTATCTCGGTGTCAAATTGGAAAGCAAAGAGAGCCAAGACTCCCTGTGGATTCAAGATCTTCATGATGATACATATATGCCCATGCAAATCCACTAGGAAACACCGCATGCCGTACTCATGTCCAGGAAGATCAAGGGAGAAAACCTCGGTCACGGGAGAAAGATTAACCGGAAGAAATTTTCCTAAGCATATAATCATCTCACGAACTACGGATGCTTCAGAAAAGCTTGCGTAGACACCACCCACGACTGCCTTTCAGAAGAAATCGTAAGCTGCTGGCTGCTTATGGTTGTATCTGACGAAACTTTCACTGTGAGGAGCTTCCGAGTAAGCCTTGCGAGATGAGTCGGAGAACACAGTGAGTCGGAGCGAAGAGCCATGGGGGAAAAGGACATCAGCGACTCCCCCCACATCGGGGGGCACGGGCGACGCGAAACGGATCACGACGCCAGTAAGAGGGTTGAGGACACGAGCAGCGTGAGGAGCGATCTTTTCCGCCAGAACGAAGTAGCCGTCGAGAGTGGTAGCCACGACGTGGTAATCGCCAAGCTGCGGAAGATTCTTGTGGAGGAAGCGACAGCGTCGGTGTTCAACAGGAGCAGATTCCCTTGCTCTGGAAAAACCTCGTCGAGGATGATCCACCGGCTCGGGTGAAAGCGGGGGTCGGAGGTGATGGACCAGTCAAAGAAGGAGTTCTTGCCTGAGTTGTAAGGTATGAAGTTAAGACTTAAAGCTCGACCACGGCAAAAGAAAGAGGAAGGACAAAGGTCGTCCCCTATGCTTTAGACGTAGGCTCTGCAGTATGCTATGTTGTGTACCGCACCTGAAGTGTGCCTTGCCATGAGTCAGTCAAGGGGTACAAGAGTGATCCAAGAATGGATCACAGGACAGCGGTCAAAGTTATCCTTAGTAACTAGTGGACTAAGGAATTTTCTCGATTATGGAGGTGGTAAAAGAGTTCGTCATAAAGGGTTACGCCGATGCAAACTTTGACACTAATCCAAATTATTTTGAGTAGTAAACTGGATTCGTATAGTAGAACAGTTATTTGGAATAGCTCCAAATAGAATGTGGTAGCTGCATCTAGGAGATGACATAGAGATTTGTAAAGCACACACGGATCTGAAAGGTTCAGACCCGTTGACTATAACATCTCTCACAAGCATAACATGATCAAACCCAGAACTCATCGAGTGTTAATCAAATGGTAATGTGAACTAGATTATTGACTCTAGTAAACTCTTTGGGTGTTAGTCACACGGGGATGTGACCTTGAGTGTTAATCACATAGTGATGTGAACTGGATTATTGACTCCAGTGCAAGTGGGAGACTGTTGGAAATATGCCCTAGAGGCAATAATAAATTAGTTATTATTATAATTCCTTGTTCATGATACTCGTTTATTATCCATGCTAGAATTGTATTGATAGGAAACTCAGATGCATGTGTGGATACATAGACAACACCGTGTCCCTAGTAAGCCTCTAGTTGACTAGCTCGTTGATCAATAGATGGTTACGGTTTCCTGACCATGGGCATTGGATGTCATTGATAACGGGATCACATCATTAGAAGAATGATGTGATGGACAAGACCCAATCCTAAGCATAGCACAAGATCGTGTAGTTCGCATGCTAAAGCTTTTCTAATGTCAAGTATCATTTCCTTAGACCATGAGATTGTGCAACTCCCGGATACCGTAGGAATACTTTGGGTGTGCCAAACGTCACAACGTAACTGGGTGGCTATAAAGGTGCACTACTGGTATCTCCGAAAGTGTCTGTTGGGTTGGCACGAATCGAGACTGGGATTTGTCACTCCGTGTAATGGAGAGGTATCTCTGGGCCCACTCGGTAGGACATCATCATAATGTGCACAATGTGATCAAGGAGTTGATCACAGGATGATGTGTTACGGAACGAGTAAAGAGACTTGCCGGTAACGAGATTGAACAAGGTATCGGGATACCGATGATCGAATCTAGGGCAAGTACAATACCGCTAGACAAAGGGAATTGTATACGGGATTGATCGAATCCTCGACATCGTGGTTCATCCGATGAGATCATCGTGGAACATGTGGGAACGAACATGGGTATCCAGATCCCTCTGTTGGTTATTGACCAGAGAACGTCTCGATCATGTCTGCATGGTTCCCGAACCCGTAGGGTCTACACACTTAAGGTTCGATGACGCTAGGGTTATAAGGAATAGATATACGTGGTTACCGAATGTTGTTCGGAGTCCCGGATGAGATCCCGGACGTCACGAGGAGTTCCGGAATGGTCCGGAGGTAAAGATTTATATATGGGAAGTCCTGTTTTGGTCACCGGAAAAGTTTCGGGTTTTATCGGTAACGTACCGGGACCATCGGGAGGGTCCCGGGGGTCCACCAAGTGGGGCCACAAGCCCCGGAGGGCTGCATGGGCTAAGTGTGGGAGGGGACCAGCCCCAGGTGGGCTGGTGCGCCCCTCCACAAGGGCCCAAGGCGCCTAAGGGGAGGAGGGGGCAAACCCTAAGGGCAGATGGGCCTTAGGGCCCATGCCTGGTGCGCCTCCCTCTCCCCCTCCACTTGGCCGCCACCCTAGATGGGATTGGGGCTGGCCGCCGCCCCTAGGGTGGAACCCTAGGTGGGGGCGCAACCCCCCTCTCCCCCTATATATAGTGGAGGCAAAGGAGCAGCCCACAGACGAAGTTTCTTCTCTTGTTGGCGCAGCCCTACCTCTCTTTCTCCGCATATCTCGCGGTGCTTGGCGAAGCCCTGCTGGGTCACCACGCTCCTCCACCACCACCACGCCGTTGTGCTGCTGCTGGATGGGGTCTTGCTCAACCTCTCCCTCTCTCCTGGCTGGATCAAGGCATGGGAGACGTCACCGGGCTGTACGTGTGTTGAACGCGGAGGTGGTGTCCGTTCAGCACTAGGATCTCCGGTGATTTGGATCACGACGAGTACGACTCCTTCAACCACGTTCTCTTGAACGCTTCCGCTTAGCGATCTACAAGGGTATGTAGATGCACTCTCCTTCCCGTCATTGCTGGTTTCTCCATAGATAGATCTTGGTGACACGTAGGAAAATTTTGAGTTTGTGCCACGTTCCCCAACACTTATCACCTTAGTAATCTATGTAATATTCATCTTACTGAGTCTTGCTCTAATCTTATAAGCTGATGTACTCCATCATCTCACAACGATAACATGGGCACGTCAGCATATGAGTCCCTCGTGCAGTAGATAAAAGTATGCAATTCTCTTTGAGCTGTTTGTGGTCTTTGCCAACATTAATTAGGGAGCAAATGGAAAAGTTTTCGGCTCTCAGCAACATCATGCAAAACTTGTTCCTAGTAGGAGGCCCTCAACAACATCCCTTCAGTCTACACCGTTGTTTTCGGCTCTACAGTCTGCCATGGTGTGTGTGAGATAACAGTAGAGCTCATTTTGTTTCCTAGCTGGGGAGTCTGAGCGGGCGCCTGGACCATGGTGTTGACACCTTAGCCGTGGCAGTCGTCACAGCGACACATGTCGTCGGCTATGGGAGAGTTTTCCTCCGCAATGTCCCCCTCCTCGAGCGGAGCGATCTGCCGACCTCCATGTGCATCCAGGACTATGTGGTTGTGTCGCACACGAGATGCAAGATAGGGATCCAGGCCCACTCACCAGCGATATGGATCCTCCACACCTCGTTCGGCGATGATCAGGCGCCCTTCGACCACAGTGTCGAGGTCGTGCACACCGCGGGCTTCCAAAACTGCGAGATTTGTCGTGAGTTCATCCACGTGATACTCGTCGATTGTCCGGTGAGCACCGAGTATGACGTCGCCCTAGCAACTCGCCAACCAGGGGATCTAGCTCACCCGCCAATATACTACACCATTGGATGTCACGGAGACACACGTCTACGACTATGGGAGAGTTCTCCTGCGCGTCTTCCACCACCGCAAGCCGACCCATGTCCAAGCTCCTTGCGCATTCACGGCGACGTGGTTGTGTCGCACGCGAGGCCTAGGATCGGGACCCACGCCAACTCGCCGGGTAGAGCATCGACGCCTCGTTCGATGACCAGGCGCCGTTTGGCCACCATGTTGAGGTCACGGACCCTGCCGTCTTCCGGAACTACGAGGACTGTTGCGACCTCATCCACGGCATGCTCGCTGATGTGCCGATGACCGGCGACTAGGACGTCACCCCCGGGAACTGGGGGGACCATGATCGCCCGCAACTGGACTTCGTAGACGAGATCGGCCGCAAGATCGATAGCCTTGAGGGCGTCGCCCCACGGTTCGACGTCGACATCCATGTGCCGTGACTGCTGGTATGTTTGGTTTACATCCATCGACATGCCCTAATCCGCGCATGCAAAGAGGCTGACGCTGCTGCAGGACATCTAGCGGCACCCAGTCAGGAATGCGTGATTTGCCATTTTGAAGTTGTAGACTGGTGATGAGGAGATTGTCAGGCTTCCACACTCACGCCTGCAACATCCTATGGATCAAAGGGTGGTTCTATCAAGAGTGAAAGTGCCCAATTTGCCATTGTTATGTGATGGATTACTTCGGCTTTAGATTCTGAGATTAGATAGCTGAAGGTGCTTTTCTCATACATCTCGGGATGCAAAGATGTTGATTGATTACATAGCCGGTGAATAAATTCAGAGATTCCGTAGCTGAAGATGGTTTCAATTAGTGAGCAGCAGTCCATAGATCTTGCAGTCCTAAGATGAGGGTTTTATGTATAACGTATCCGAAAATTAGCAATTGAGTTGGCCTCGATATGTATGAGTGGAGGACTTGTCACAAAATTTCAGTTATGATTTTTTTATCAACAATTACAGTTTATTGTTTCAATTATTTTTGAGAACATCCAGTAGAAAATGTATAGACGACACACAACACCCTGCAAGGATATCAAAAATTTCATCATCAAGCATCTCTTTACTTGTTTTGTTCCTCATATTATATGTACTATGATTTGAAATTTTTGGGAGAGGGAGGTGATCTTTGAAATGATGTATTTCTTCTCACCTTTGCTCTTCTGGGAGTACTTGTTTTGGATCTCTACACTTTGAAAATAGAAATGACTTAGAGATAACGACACACACATACATAACAGGTTAAAACACATGTACTTCAAAATTCATTTCTCTTCAAGTTTTTCGTACTCGCATAGGAATTCATCTTGATAAGTCACATGTAGGGGTGAACGTAATACTAAAATAATATACAACATGTACCAAACCAGCAATATCACAACTAAGAACGTGCGCTCATGTTCTCCACAGGTATATTGGGAAATCACGTACTTTAAAGATAAACATTTTTCTACTGGGACAGAATGCTACAACAATGATTCTTAACCAGTGAACTAAATTATTATTATTAACAAGGTATATTATCACTACTAGGAAAAGGGCTATAGATGGAATTGACACAAATGGCGCACCAGACATGTGGTGCGCCATTACTATATACTAATGGCGCACCATGTGTTGGTACGCCATTAGTGTCCAAATACTAATGGCACACCACATCCGCGGGTGCGCCATTAGTAAAAAAAAATTTAATTTTTTTCAAAACTACTAATGGCGCACCGTGGGAGTGGTGCGCCATTACTAGTTGAACTAGTAATGGCGCACCATATCCACGGTGCGCATTAGTAATTTTTTTTTAAATTTTTTAAATTTTTGTCAAAACTAGTAATGGCGCAACATGCCACGGTGCGCCATTAGTAACTTGGCCACCACTTCCACCGAATGCACCCCCCCCCCCGTGGATCGCCTTTTCAGTTTAAAAAAAAGAAAATGATGAAAATGTCAAAAAAATAAAAGAAAATAAGTTTCCCATGTGATATGTGGTCTAGTTGTTGGGAAAATTTGCAAATATGAATTTCGACTTCATTTGCAAAATCTCTCGAGAATTTGTAAAAATAGGCATACTAATTCGGATGAAAAAGTTTTTCATATGAAAAATCATCTACTCGAAAAGTTACATCCGAATTTAATTGGGGGAAGCCCGTTAAACATTTTCAAAATCCTCAAAAACCTAACAGAAAAAAAGATACAGGGCTTTTAAGATCTGAAGAGGCAAAAAAATTCAAACTCACTAATGGTGCACCTGCCCATGGTGCGCCATTAGTATCTTCCCGCCTTCAAAATTTAAAATAAGTCAAAAAAATAAAAAAAGTTACTAATGGCGCACGTGCCCATGGTGCGCCATTAGTATCTTTCCGCCTTCAAAATTCAAAATAAGTCAAAAAAATAAAAAAAAGTTACTAATGGCGCACCTACCCATGGTGCGCCATTAGTATCTTCCCGCCTTCAAAATTCAAAATAAGTCAAAAAAATAAAAAAAAAGTTAGTAATGGCGCACCTGCCCACGGTGCGCCATTACTATGTCGTATATATGGCTGGGCGCACCTCCTCCACTCCACCTCTCCTCCACTCCATCTCCTCCTCTCCTCTCCTCCACTCCTTCTCCTCCTCTCCGGCGACCTCCTTCTCCTCTCCGGCGATCTCCTCCTCCTCTCCGGC
>NC_041384.1:628803210-628810241 GCF_002162155.2 Triticum dicoccoides | reverse complement strand
CTCCTCTCCTCTCCTCCCCTCCCCTTCCCTCACGGTTTCTCCTCCCTCCTCTCCGGTGAGCTCCTCCTCCCTCCTCTCCTCCCATTCCCTCATGGTTTCTCCTTCCTCCTCTCCGATGCTTCGGTGAACTCCTCTCCGGCGACCTCCTCCTCCTCTCCGGCGATGTAGGCGAGCGCCTCTCCGGTGACCTCCTCCTCCTCCTCTCCGGCGAACTCCTCTCCGGCAAAAGAACACGGCAAAAGAACGTACAAGATCCAAAAATAGGAACAAAATTTGAAATAATATCGTGCCAAAAAACGAGCAAAAAATGGGAAAAAAAATCACGATCCAGATCCAAATTCAAAATTCAAAAATAGCAATGGCGCACGATGGGGGTTAGAAGGTGCGCCACTACTATTTTCCCGCCTTCAAAATTCAAAAATACTAATGGTGCACCGTGGCCTATACTAATGGTGCACCAGTGGCCTATACTAATGGCGCACTGTGGCCTATACTAATGGCGCACCAGTGGTGCGCCATTAGTATACCAGATACTAATGGCGCATCAGTGGTGCGCCATTAGTAAAAATTACTAATGGCGTGCTAGTAATGGCGCACCAGTGATGCGCCATTAGTAGGCAAAACTGGTGCGCCATTAGTAGGCCTTTTCCTAGTAGTGTATGCCCCACATATAAACAAAAAGAATCATCGAGGAAGTTATTTGCGTCCGAAATAAACAATAGATTCCATGGTAGAAGAAATTCCTTCTTAATGAAATTGCAAACTAGCAACTTTTTGGATTATAACTTCCAACGTTTTATTAGGTCCTCCTATGCACTAGGAAATATATCCTATGAAACAGCACGAAAACTTCATAAGCATATCCCACAGGTTAATAATGTAGCAACCTTTCTAGAATGTAGTAACAAACATAAGCAGCATAGTAAACTAATAGTTCGTAATTGACCTGAAGAATAAGATCACTGAAACTAAATAAGATCATGGAATTATTTGTAACCATCCCTTTAAGTTGACCTAGACCTAGTTCAACATGGAATTATGAAAACAACCCCTAAACCAATCTTTTCAGAAGTAATATTACTTTTGTATATAGGATCACAACTAGTGAATCTTAGAAGCTGCCAAAAAAGGAGAAGAATTATGAGCAGTGGTTACATTATTATAAACAATTTTAGTTATTCAATCAGAACACAACTTAGTGTTAATAGCTAGGTGGTATTTCCGCTTCCCTACATGTGGTGCCAATTGTAGAATAGGGTCATCAGAGATCTATGTATATATACAATATACATACTGATTATAGGCAACACATGCATTAAAATAATAATAAATAGGCTCTATGCACTACAAGGTTAATCTGTGCAAGCACTTGTCTAAAATGGGGGCGAGTAATGAACAAACAATCACCTGTGTTTATAGATATGAAACACTAACCGAAATGCAAAGTTCTTTCCTAGCACGAGCTACACGGTACCTGCTATCTGGACGGTCCATTTGCGTTGTGACATGTGCAGCTGGGAGCATCACATGCACTGCATCTGACATGTGCCAGAAGATTTGCAGCATGCATGCCGTTCAAGTGAGGTCTTTGACTCACAGTAATCTCTCTGCACATGTAGGTCCTGTCACTGTAGCCATGTGACATGGACCACACGTTGTCTGCCTCCTATTTCTTCACGCATGTGGGAGAGAGAGGAGAAAGGTGAGGAGAGAGAGAGCCTTTTCTTTTTGTGAGCATTTGTAAGAAGAGAGAGAGAGGAGAAAAGACACGAGAGAAAGATTATTCTTGTTTCTGAAAAAGGTTGAGAAATACTTCCTCTGTCCCAAAATATAAGAACATTTTTAACACTACACTAGTGTCAAAAACGTTCTCATATTATGGGACGGAGGGAGTAAGAGAGAGAGAAAGAGAGAGACTACGGTTTTCCATGAGAGAAAAAACAGCTACTGTGTTTTTGTACGATATTCAGGAAGAACAAGTAATGCACAAAGGAAGGTTGATTCTTGCTGAAAGGACATATGAATAGTAAAACTATCACACCACAACATGCGAACATATATATTGCACAAATTTACCCCTCTTCTTTTGTTTTTGTATGATTCTATATTTTCAACATGCAAATGTTGTTTCGGTACTGTACCACCCCCCTCCATAGTTCCTAATAATATTTCTGGTTTGTCTTAGCACACAAGAATGATAGTGTTTGTATAAAAAAAAGTTGAACAACGCTGCATTGCTGGTCAGTGTACAGGACCCTACTCATACAAATATATTGGACAAAAGCATCCATCCAGCTCGTCTGAGAAGTCAGGGTCATGTGGCATCTCAAGTGGCGAACAGTATAGCTAACGCGTCCCATCAAGATTAAGATTTTTGCAGGCCCCCTCTGGTGTAATATAAGCAATGATTACTCTGACATAGCTGCAAATTCTCAGAACACTGCTCATATCTCTATGCGTGGGAGTCCAGAGGGAACGGTCAGGATAGGGGGTGTTGTGTAGCTCGGGCTATGAAAAACCACACTCTGAAAACGTATAAACCACCAAAGAAGGTGCAATGTCGGCACTAATATATTCAATAAGCTATAATACATAAGAAACTATATGACAACACTTGGTTTTGAGTCGGATAATATTTCTGATCTTAAAGATCTGATCAAGCCCTCTAAAAACCCAAGGGCATGGCATACCCCTTTAATAATACAATGAAATCTGAGTGGCTAGTAAATATCCTAGGATACCTTGTCCATTTCCAAGAAGCAAACATGTAATACAATCAGGGGTCATTTTGGACTTGAGGAAGTATTTTGAAAACATCTCCATTTGCAAGAAGTTGATCTATCCTACCAAAGACCGAACCAAAATACACCCATAGATGACCCGGAGAGATCCATAGAGAAGATCACGAGGAGTGACACTCACTAGTCACCATCGTGATGAGAAGATTGTGTGCTCACCTTGGTTGTTGTGGCCCAACATGGTGGTGCCTGGTATGAAAAGTTTACCTCCCATGATATCTTTCTCCTTCTCCAGCTTCTCTTTCTTCTTTTTCTCTTTCTCTAGTTCCGCACGGAGAGTTTCTACTTCCTACATTGCCAAATGCTTGGATTCCAGTTCACAGTATTTATGCTCAAAAGACATAAGATAGCAGTTTGTAATATAGCGATCGAGAGAAACTATGAATTCAAAGAGATCGACCAAAATTTCAAAGACAAAGAATAATCCAATAATATAGACTCTAACTGGCTGTCAACAATCACCCGGAGACATGAATTTACGATATTGGTTCTAGATTTATGAAGACGGAAATAAACTAATCCTATAGACTCTAATTGATTGCTAGCAATCATCATTCTTGGAGGCAACACCTAGTATGTGCACTGAACGTGCCCCCACTAGAAGAAAACTTATCAGGCGCTACTCGGATGACAAGTCAAAAAGAAGAACGTCCGAGTGAAAATGATCGATACTTACTATGGTACTTTCTCGGGGATGAGCTTTCAGCTTGGGGTTCGTTAGCTCGGCCTGAATCATGTCCTCTTTGCTGGTACAAACCCCATCCTCTAGTGTCGGCCAACGGATACAATACATACAAAATAGTAGGAGGCGTTGCAGGTCAGGGTGTAGTAACCGCCAATGCACTTGAACTGGCTTGTAGAATATTGGTCAGCGCTCGGACACTCAGTCAGTGCATGGACTGGCTTGTACAATATCCACTGGATTTCTCCTTGGACTAAGAGCATCAACGACCATTTGAACGCGCTCTTTAGCACTACAAGAAATATGTCAACTTGTGACCACCACTATTGGTCACTGAAAGGTCACAAATTTCCATTTGCGACCTTTTTCTGACCAAAAACAGAAGGTCAAAAGCTGGCCATCATAAACTGACTATAGCGACCTTTCTTCTGGAATGGTCGAAGATTTTATGACCAAAATACGTCTACTGTGGTGTTTTGGTCACTAGCAACCTCCCCAGGCCACGTAGGCATCCAACGTGGCAATCTGACGTGGCACAAGATTCAGCCCGGTCCAATTCGATTTTCTACATGGGCCTAGCCCAACAATTCGGCCTATTTGTGTTTTTTCTCATATTAATTTTGGCTAGGTAGATGGGCCAAGCCCAACAATTAAGCCTTCTCATTTTTGGGCCGTGGCCTTTTCCGCTAGAAAGTTTTTGTTTTTTTGTAATATAAAAAAGGTCCACTAGTCAAATGGGTCCCAGATGTCAGGTTCAGGTACGTGGGTCCCTGCTAGCAAGTTCATATTCTTCATATTTCAATTTAACAGTAAATAAATAACCAGTATTTAAACTGGCACAAACAAAAAACACACATAATACTCCAAATATTATCAGCCAGATTCAGTACAGAGCTCCTATTGTACAAATAACATATACTTTACAAGCTCTACACATAATAAGCTCTAACATATACAAGCTCTACACGTGATACTCCAAACATTATCCATAAGCTCTACAAGTATGGCAATCACAGTTACAAGCTCCACATGTGATACAGTTACAAGCTATGTTCTTCAGCATGGAGCTCCTTCGATAACAATCACAAACTAGGCACCTACTCCTGTCAGGACTGGGCACAAACGGTGATATGCCTTCCACGGTCACCCTGATACATGAATCAACAGAGAAGAATTAGGAAAACTGGAGCCAATATAGCAAGAAGAGACCATTCAAAAAATAACAACTATTTATATTAGAATGACGACACAAATTCAGCTAGTACCATGATTTTTGTTCTCCAGCTAGTTAAAATGAGATACTCATTCATACAAGAAAACAGAGAAAAATATGAATATGTATTGCACAAGTGCGAGTCGTGCAAAAAACTTCACTACACCAAATTGCACCTAAACAATAATACCATTCTACTACCACAGCCATCCATTCAGCTAATAGCATGCAAAGTATCAATGTTCTGTTCTTATCAGCTTATTCTTATGCATAAAGCAACTAAGGAAACCAAAAGAGGAGCACTAACTAGTCTGGAGCTGGCCAAATATGCGAACGAATCATACTAGTTCGTAGAAATTAGGCTACAACAGATAATTGATGATAAATTACAGAAGAAAAAAGAACATCTACTACGGTGGAAAGGCAGTAAACGAGGCAGGCAGAGTAGAGCAGGGGACCTTCTGGATATCTCTCATAGCATACACTTATGATCTCAAGAAAACAGATCGATATAGCATCATTCATGCAAATGGAAGAAAAAGAGGGAGTTTGCGGCAACTTACAGCATATCGATCAACATGTCCGTCATCTCCTGCTCTGTGACATGAAATGTGACTGCACTATACATGGGAGAAGATCATGTTTCCGTAAACACTCCAGCAACAGCAATCCAGGGCCTTCTTCTCCTGCTCGTTGTTTTTCTCCGGGCTTGCTCCTTCTTCTCCTGGGTGTGCTCCTTCTTCTCGTACAACAGCAGCAACAACAGGTTAATGACAACAGTAGATTGACAACAGCAGCAGGTTAATAACAAAAAAACAGACCAGAATAAGATGCATCCAAACGATTCTCAACAGGAATAAGATGCATCTACAGAACAGAATACCTTGTCAAGTAGCCAAGCATGATCTAAAATGGAAAGGCAAGATTAGCAGGCAAGGCAAATACTTAACAAGGTAATTCTGGGTCAGAGCAAATTGGAGATGGAAGGGGTCGTCTGTAGAAGCACCCAACAATTTAATTTAAGCAAATTGGAGATGACACGGTGATCAAATGATCATACCATGACAGTATATAGAAACCATTGAAGCACATCATGCATGTTGAAAGATCGTAACATGGTTGAATTTTAATTGAAGCACATCATGGAAATTTTAATTGAATTCAGTTAAATTTGTGCTACTGCTGCTGTTATATGCTTTTTTATATGAGATAACAGTACATAAATCATCAGACCAGATATTGATTATATGCTTTCAATGAATGTAAATACATATATGAAGTTTCACAGAAGAAATCGCTAACAACAAAAATGCATCATTATTCTTAATCCCATATCATCAGTTTGCGCAAGTTGCAGCACCAAGCAACAATTTCCACTCCAATCCAGGAAGAGCACTACTACTTGCAGATAACCAGAGTTCAACAAAGATACACGTATCATCAGTTTGCCAAACATGGCAGTGTTCGGTTCAGAAAGATGCAGTACAAATGGCCAAACTTAGATGCGTTCAGTTTTAGAAGAACTAAAAAAGACATCATTAGTAAGATCATGTAGTACCACAACTGCAACATTTTATAGATAGATAATCAGTTTGCAAAAGCAACGCGTTCAGTTCTTACATCCAACCAGCCAACAAAGCGTTGGCAATCACTCAGTACACGCACTACGGCTACCACTACTTTCAGATAGAGACAAGCAGAGTCAACAACGACCATATATGCAAATCAACCAGAATTTTACCTGCCCCTTGTGGCGCCGGAGATGGATGCTTCTGCTGTTGGCCTTCACCGCCCCTGACGCTGCTGCTCATGGACGGAAACCGCATCGCGTCAGGGAAGAGGATGGAAGGGAATGCAATGGAAGAAGAAATCTAAAAGGAGAGGAGAGGAGAGGGGGCTGACCGTCGGGGTTCTCCATGGCGTCGGCGTCGAGGCAGCCTTCCCATCCATGCCATGGCGGCCCGGAGCACGAGCGACGACGACGTGCTGGATGGACCTGGTAGCGAGAGGAGACGAGGTGAGGAAGAGCGGATCTAGTAGGGATAGGAGACGAGGTGAGGAAGAGAGGGGACCAACCTTAGTCGCCGGAGACACGCCGACGACGCGGTGGACCAAACCCTTTCCACTGGAGACGTTCGCGCGTGGCCGCTGGAGCACGCGAGCACCGGATCTCGGTGGAGCGCGAGGCCGCCGCCGCCCCTCCCCCGCCGCGGGGCCGGGTGCGGGTCACCTCCCACGAAAGGAGACAGAGACGGAGCCGGCGCGGACATGGATGGGACTCGGATGCGCTCGCGGTCGGTGGTGGCGACCATGTCCACGACGACCAGTGAAGGGGTGG
>NC_041384.1:628793755-628802827 GCF_002162155.2 Triticum dicoccoides | reverse complement strand
GCGGTCCAATGGAGGGAAAGGGGAGATGGGTTAGGGTTTGGGCTGCGGGGAGAGGAATGGTGTGCGGGGGAGAGGAGGAGAGAGGGAGGAGTGGTGTGCCCGCGAGGGGGGAGGAGTGGGTGAGTGGTGGCATTTTGCCAATGACAGGTGGGCGCGCGAGGAATTAGGCCCACATGTTAGTGTCCTCAACGACATGTGGTGTAGGTGAGTGGAGCTGCTTTCGGGTGGGTGTGGGTGGGGAGAGGGTGAGGGGTGTGGGCCGTTGGATCTGGCAGGATCCGACAGTCTCTAATGCTTGATCCGCGTGACATGCCCATTGACCAATCAGAATGAAGTGCAGGCTTTGATGATGTTATGACCATCTAAAATGGTCATAATCAATTTTCCATTTTCCGAGTGCCTAAAATGAGTTTTTTTGTGAAGGATCTACCATATATTTGTTGCAAAATTGGACCTAATCAATTTTATAAAATACTAGGACATATTTAGTGCACAATTGACAAAATGGTTGGGTGTCAAAAGTTTTGATCCACCTCTTGTGAAAAAGACAAATTCCCGTCGATTCAGCTGGAAGCGGGTCAAATTTGAACTGTAGATGCATTATAGTTTGCTTTTTATTTTTCCAAAAATCATTTCTAGGTACATAAGTATCTATTTAATCAGAGAAACAACAAAAAAATTCCAAGATTCAACCACTAGCTAGGAACGGACAAGCCCGCCGTTTTGACCGCATTTTGAAACAGGCATAAAAAATTCAACAAAAATCAAAAAAATGGAAAACCTTCGCATTGTGTCATTATATGTGATCAAGTTTCCAGGAAAAATAACAAACTTGTAATACGACAATTATTTTAAAAAAGTGTTCTCAGAAACGAGCTATCAAGTGTGAAGATGAATGGCTTTCAACCCAAATGCTCAATCTTATGGCCACATACATGGCATAGTTTGTTTAAATGATCTCATATTGTGCACAAGGGTGCATATTGGAATGACAAACAATGTTGCCTAAGGGAGTTTTCATTTTCTTTTCACGGAAAATTCATTTTCCACTTTTTGATTGCCCCAAATGAGCTTTTTTTGTGAAGGACCTACCAAATAATTGTTGCAAAATTGTACCAAATCAATTTTCTAAAATACTAGTACATATTTAGTGCACAATTGACTAAATGGTTGGGTGTTAGAATTTTTGATCCACCTCTGGTGAAAAAGACAAATTCCCGCCGATTCAGCTGGAAGCGGGTCAAATTTGAACTGTAGCTGCCTTGTAGTTTGCTCTTTATTTTTTCCAAAAATCATTTCTAGGTACATAAGTATCTATTTAATCAGAGAAACACCAAAAAAATTCCAAGATTCAACCACTAGCTAGGAACGGTCATTCCCGCCGTTTTGACCGCATTTTGAAACGAGCATAAAAAATTCAAAAAAAATCAAAAAATTGGGAAACCTTCGCATTGTGTCATTATATGTTGCCAAGTTCCTAGGAAAAATAACAAACTTGTAATACGACAATTATTTTAAAAAAGTGTTCTCAGAAACGAGCTATCACATGTGGAGATCAATGTCTTTCAAGCCAAATGATCAATCTTATGGCCACATCCATGGCATAGTTTGTTCAAATAATCTCATGTTGTGCACAAGGGTGCATATTGGAATGGAAAACAATGTTGCCTAAGGAAGTTTTCACTTTCTTTGGACGAAAAAACCATTTTCCATTTTTCGAGTACTCAAAAGGATGTTTTTTTGTGAAGGACCTACCAAATAATTGTTGCAAAATTGGACCAAATCATTTTTCTAAAATACTAGGCCATATTTAATGCACAATTGACCAAATGGTTGGGTGTAAAAAGTTTTTATCCACCTCTGGTGAAAAAGACAAATTCCCGCCGATTCAGTTGGAAGCGGGTCAAATTTGAACTGTAGCTACCTCGTAGTTTGCTCTTTATTTTTTCCAAAAATCATTTCTAGGTACATAAGTATCTATTTAATCAGAGAAACACCAAAAAAATTCCAAGATTCAACCACTAGCTAGGAACGGTCATTCCCGCCGTTTTGACCGCATTTTGAAACGGGCATAAAAAATTCAAAAAAAATCAAAAAATTGGGAAACCTTTGCATTGTGTCATTATATTTGACCAAGTTTCCAGGAAAAATAATAAAGTTGTAATACGGAAATTATTTTTAAAAAGTGTTCTCAGAAATGAGCTATCATGCGTGAAGATTCATGGCTATCAAGCCAAATGATCAATCTTATGGCCACATTCATGGCATACTTTGTTTAAATGACCTCATATCGTGCACAAGGGTGCATCTTCAGATGACAAACAATGTTGCCTAAGGAAGTTTTCATTTTCTTTGCACGAAAAATTCATTTTCCATTTTTCCGAGTGCCCAAAATGAGTTTTTTTGTGAAGGACCTACCATATATTTGTTGCAAAATTGGACCTAATCAATTTTATAAAATACTAGGCCATATATAATGCACAATTGAAAAAATGGTTGGGTGTCAAAAGTTTTGATCCACCTCTGGTGAAAAAGACAAATTCCCGCCGATTCAGTAGGAAGCGGGTCAAATTTGAACTACAGATGCCTCATAGTTTGCTATTTATTTTTTCCAAAAATCATTTCTAGTTACCTAAAATACGTATTTAATCATAAATACATGGTTTGGTGGCGATACGTCGAGGTTTGGACGGTGGCCGAGGGCTCCAACTCTAGAGCGCGTAAACTAGCATGCCCAGCGCGTGGTCACCGCGTGACCGTGGCGTTGCCATGTGTTCTGGGCAGCCTATGCATTTCTAGTGGATTGGGCACTCCCCAGGTAGGTGCTAGGAAGAAAATCACAACATAATATTCTCACGAGGAGACCGATCGATGCTCAAACATGAATAAGCAGCCAAGTGTTTGATTAGTGGTACGGGAAATGCACATGGCCAATGGGCGTGAGGTTTGGCCGAGGATGATCATCTACTAAGGAGAATGTATTCATAAATTTTCAGCTCAAAAGGAGGATCCTAAGTGGTACTTGCTTTGTAAAGTACCACACTGGACAAAAATATGAATGTTGAAGCTGGGCTCAAAATAATGAATGGATTGAACTGAAATTTGGTGGAGGATGGTTATTTGGGCATAGGAAAGTATTGTAGAAAATTGATATCATTTTGACATGCCAAAGTGGTACTTCCTTCACAATACTCTTCTATGGACAAAAATTTGGGAAAACTAGTGAGAGAGATTGGATGAATGAAATTAGCTAAAAATTGTTGTCGGTAAGTTACATACGTATGGTCATGCGCTGGTAAATTTTCACATCATTTGGGTAAGCCTAGATAGTACTTACTTCACAAAGCTTCTCTCAAGGTAGAAACTTTGGAAATTTCATGAGAAAGATTTACTAGGAAAATTGAGCTGAATATTATCATGTGGCAATGATTTGGGTATGGAAGAGTGCCCGAAAAGTTTTAGGGTAATAGGAGGGGTCTATATAACACTTGCTTTGCAACGTGCCAATTTGGCCATAAAATATAAATTGAACCTGGGCTCACATAGATGATTTGACTAAGCTGCAATTTGGAGGAGGGTGATAATTTGGGCATATGAAGGAACTGTATAAATTTCATGTCATTTAGAGATACAAAAAAGGTACTTCCTTCACAATGCTTCTAGGTGAACAAAAACTTTGGAAATTTGCCGAGGAAGATTTGCTAGGCAAATGGAGCTGAATTTTGTCATGCAGTAATGATTTGGATAGGAAAGAGTGCCCAAAAATTCCGAGGGAAGTCAAGAATATATAAATAGCACTTCCTTCATAAAAGTTTGTTGTGAACAGAATAGGAAAATGAATATTGTTGAATTAGTTTTGAACTAGGCAAGCAAGGATTTTTACATATTTGATGAAGATATGCCCCAAAGAATTTATGAGATTTTATTGGAAATTTTGGGAATGATAGAAATATAGGTTGCTTCACAACCTAGGGCAAAAACTGCCATATGGACATGACACATAGGCAAAACTGATGAGATGGCGCCTAGTCATCACAACCCACCACAATCTACAAGGCTATGGCCATCTATATTGGTCATTAACAACTAGAAATAAGGCAGCGGACTAGCACTATTTGCTTTGTGACCATTTCGTGTAAGGAAATTACGACCTTTCTGACCAAAATGGTCGCAATGGTTTAGGGTTTGGAGCCCCCTGAATAGCTTTTGACCAATTAGTCTAAAATGGTCATAAATTTATGACCAATTCTTCAAGGGTCACTGACAAAAGGTCATAAGTTGATATATTTCTTGTAGTGTAGCATCATCCACAGTAATCGCTTCTTCAGTGACTACAAACATCGCAAAGCAACAGTTCATCAGTCTTGCTCTGTCTTTTCTACTGTGATGATTTTAGAAGAAATAGAACACCTTTCGAAGTGACAACAGCAGCGTCAGGTTGTCCTTTGGCTTTAGTTGCGGCCTGCTTAGTAGCTTGGCTGTTGTGACTTGCAGAAGTAGCAACCCTGCATCGGAAGAGGATATAAGCTGGTTATAACGTCCGAATGATCAAAGCAAGATTCAGCTACGTACAATACTTACTTGGAGACAACTGGCACTACATTCCTTATGTTACAGCTAAGCTAACAACAGCTGGTCAGAGGGCGTCGGGAGATCTCTAGCAGGACAAGTCGACAGAAGCCAAATCAGGTCCTAATGCAACATCATCCTGCGACACTGCAACAATATTGTTAGCAGACAGGTTCATATTAGATCTGGGCATGGGAGGTCTAGACAGAACTGCAGCAGATGTGGGGACAGACCAGGAGCTGATGGTGAGAGTGGAGACCGCGAATCAGAGTGGGATACTATAGCAAATCTTAAAGATCTGACCAAGCCATCTAAATACCAACGTGCTCCTCTTACTCCGCTTGCGAGCTGTAATACTTTTATGACTTTGTGGTACTTTGCGAACTTTTAATAAGATGGCTGCATGCATCGTTCTGATGCAGAGGCCAGGGGTAAACCTCCATTTCCAAAAAAAATACCAACGTGCATGCAATATACCCCTATAATCACACGAAGACATCTGAGTGGCTAGTGAATCCTACGGAAATATGTATGTTTCCAACAAGCAATCATGTAATACAAATAGGGCACATTTGAGTGGCGATTGGCCCTGAGATGGAATAACACTTCTCCCCCGCTATTGATCCCCTCTCTCTATTCTCCGCTTGTCAGATATTTTCTTCACCACAAGCAGCATTGAGCATCGCCAAAGGTCTCTTCTGTCGAATCCGTCAACAAGAACCATGGCGGCCGGCTTTCTCCCATCTCCCCCATGGGCAACGACACCAGCGAACTCCCTCCACCATGAATATGTTACCAGTGTCCCAACGAAATGTGTCGTGGGTATAGCCATTAACTGGCAGGAGAATGCAGATTTAGGAACTGGTGCTCACCTTGGTCACCATTGCCCTTGTCGCATCCGAGGCCGCCGACCAAGTCCTGGCCGCGGCAGCCATGGAGGAGGACAGAGGAGAACCCAGGCTGGCCGGCGAAGGAGAACTCAGGCGTGAAGGAGAACCCAGGCGGGGCGGCGCCATCACGCGCTGCAAGAATACATATATTGAGGTAATTAATATTTGGGTTTTGAAAACAACCACAGTTGAAAGAATAAACTTCAAATGTAAACATCTTGGATCCCTAACTTGCTGCTCTATTCGTCTTAACATTGTTTTTTCTTTCTAGTGCTCCTTCAACTTTTAATTTATTCAAAACAAGTAAATCTGATATTATATGATTTTTCTGAGAATGTGCCACACACTTTTTTAATTACATGATTTGGTAATGCCTGAATTTTTTCCGAGAATGTTCCTTGATCACCAAATGCATAAAATGCATCATGCCATTCACAAAGTCACATTCGGCAGTAAAAGGAGGATACTCCCTGGTATCCCCCAACTCACGGTTGTTCCGAGTCCATCGCCCAGTTTCGGACGAGTATATCGCCACATCGTCGTACAACTCTACCATGGGTGTAAACACCACAAAGCGGAACGGAACGACCATGTAAAAAAAGGCCAGGAAGGGCTGTGCCAGTTTGACATGCGCAGGTTCATCATCCTCTTCATCCTGCCATACCATAGGAGGCAACACGGTCCACTGTCTGTCATAGGATTGCACACGATATAATTGCATTCCTCGTCTTCTTGTGATTCCCAGCATTTGCAGATGAGAAGGCTGCTGCTGCATTACTTGAGCTTGACCCTAGCGTAGCTCCCGCGAAGGAAAGGGAGCGAAGCATCGACCAGAGAGGCAGCTCCCCTGGACAGATTGCTGAAACAGAGACCGCCGCCTGAGTGGCGGGTGTGGAAGAACCCGTAATTCTAGGGGTTGGACTTCACAAGCCGGAAAGGGCAATAGAGCCGCGGCTGTGTGTGCCTGGATCTGGATGGGCTTTACCACTTCTTTGAAAATTTTGCCCAAAGGTTGTGTATATCAGGAAATAGGGTAATAGAGCGGGGCGGCGACTGAGTATATCGGGAAAAAGGATTTTCTAACAAATTACCTTATATGGATGCAGATCATTATCTGTCCAATTTTTTGTAGGCTATATGTAAAAGGCATACCCAAATGTCCGTGTATACCTACTTCCATTTTAGAGACACACAAAGGCATCTCTTTCTTCACCGTTTTTCAAACTCATTTTTGTCATCTATTTTCAAGATTCAAGAATCACTAGTAGAAAAGGGGGCTTTGGTCCAGGCTGGGTAACCCCATTAGTCCCGGTTCAGTCCAGAACTAGGACCAATGGGGGCATTGGTCCCGGTTCGTGAGCCCAGGGGGCCGGCCGGGCCACGTGGGCCATTGGTCCCGGTTCATCTGGACCTTTTGGTCCCGGTTGGTGGGATGAACTGGGACCAATGGGCCTCGCTCCTGGCCCACAACCATTGGTCCCGGTTCGTGCCTCAAACCGGGACTAAAGGTCTTTAGTCCCGGTTTGAGGCACGAACCGGGACTAATGGGATGAGACCTTTAGTCCCGGTTCGTGCCACGAACCGGTACTAAAGGTCCCATTTTCAAACTCTACCCCCCCTTGTGGATCGCCTTTTCAGTTTAAAAAAAAATAAAAGAAAATGATGGAAATGTCAAAAAAATAAAAGAAAATAAGTTTCCCATGTGATATGTGGTCTAGTTGTTGGGAAAATTTGCAAATGTGAATTTTGACTTTATTTGCAAAATCTCTCTGAAATTTGTAAAAATGGGCATAACTTTTGCATACTAACTCGGATGAAAAAGTTTTTATATGAAAAATCATCTACTCGAAAAGTTACATCCGAATTTAACGGGGGGAACCCCGTTAAACATTTTCAAAATTCTCAAAAACCTAACAGAAAAAAGTGAAAAAAATTCAAACAGTGGGCAAACTATGGTCAAACAATGGTCAAACTAATTATTCTAGAATATTAGTGTTACTAAATAATTATTTCAGTTATTTCAATTATTGTCAAATCTGGTCAAACTGTGGTCAAACAATGGTCAAACTAATTATTCAAGAAATATTAGTGTTACTAAATAATTATTGTTTTTTAAAACAATAGTTTCAAAATAAAACTATGAAATGTGTCACTTCATGCTCAAGCAAAATTCCTGAAGGTTAATAGGATTGACATCTTAGTATTGTCAGGAAAACAACAAGTGCAGACTTGGAGCGAGGGAGAATAGAACCCGGAAGTTAAGCGTGCTCAGGCTGGGGGAGTGGGAGGATGGGTGACCGTTCGGGAAGTTAGATGATTTGGAATGATGAGGGGTGATTAGAGGATAAATTGAGAAGTGATGAGGGGTGGTGATTACAGACTAGAGGTTAAAATAATTCAGAAATTTGAAAATAAAAAAAAATTCAATTTTTTTTCAAAATAAAATAAAATTTCCTTTAGTCCCGGTTGGTAACACCAACCGGGACTAAAGGTGGAGCTCCACGTGGCCGCGCCCTTTAGTCCCGGTTCAATCCACCAACCGGGACTAAAGGTGGAGCTCCACGTGGCCGCGCCCTTTAGTCCCGGTTGTGGATTGAACCGGGACTAAAGGGAGAGGCATTAGTACCGACATTTTAGTCCCGGTTCCAAAACCGGGACTAAAGCCCTTATGAACCGGGACTGAAGTCCCTTTTTCTACTAGTGAATAAAACAACGATAGATGTAGCTTGCCAAACAATTCACAGTAACTTATGCTACATATATAGTGCATCCTAGAGCGGGCCGATGGGAAGGAAATGCCAACAAGCGCACCGCCTTACCACTCAAACCATAGAAAAACGGTTACTTGGTTCAATAGTTCATCACACAAAAAAAACGCTCCAACTTCCTCGTATAATGGGGGTTGCGACTCCTCCGGTACTTTCCCAATACCGCATGACCCATAATTTGACTCCATCGCCTTCACATCTCATGTGTCTTGTCACCCGCTCATCCCATCTAATCCCCTCTTCTGACACCAAACCGCTGAGCGTCCCATTCAATAAATATGTAATTATATGAATTTTTTAAGAATGTGTCTCACACTTTTTTAATTACATTATTCTGTGATGCTCGATTTTTTATTACATGAACATTTAAAAAATCATTGAACACTTTTTAATCACATGACCATCTAACAAAAAATGTATTGACTACATTATTACATATGGTTAGGTACGTAGCACCTGCCAGAATGGCGCTACAACACAACGCATAGCGCCTAGCGTTGGGCGCTACCTGAAGGTTTAGTTCTGTGAAATACTTTTGCGGATAGTTTACTATATGAATTTGTGTTCCGTTTTCGTTATATTTTCCATTTTAACCAGTATATCAGTTTATGATGCCCTAGGGCAGCAAATGAAATCACACCATTTTTGGTTTGTCTCTAAACTGTATCTAGTCTTCACCGACATTTATTACAGGGAGCAAAAGGGAAAGACTTCAAGCTAGTCATACATTACTCTTTCAACGGTAATAGGCAGTGGGCCCACTTTCCGTTTCCAGCCAGTCATGTGCGTGCCTTCCTTCCTTCCTTCGCCTATAAGAAATTGCGTCCGACGATCCGCCCTAGTGC
>NC_041384.1:628770620-628793365 GCF_002162155.2 Triticum dicoccoides | reverse complement strand
TGGGAGACTTCTCCTGCGTGTTTTCCACCACCGCAAGTCGACCCATCTCCCAAGCTCCCTGCCCATTCATGGCGACGTGGTTGTGTTGCACGGGTCATCCTGGACGGCGCGAGCGGGCTTTGCGGCCTGCTCGTGGCCCATTTAGGACCGGCCCATACGGTCCAGGCCTGATAGGAAAAATATGCCAGTCCGAGCCCAAAAAAAGAGACAGAAAAAAGTTCTATCCGGTCCGGTCTTTAACTGGGCCGACCGAGCGGACCGATGGCGCAAGGCCCATCACCTGTCCAATAGATCGAGGCACCGAGCCCCTGAGCCGAGCAACCCCCCTCCCCTCGTTCCATTCCCCCTCCCCGCTCGATTCCTTCTGGCTCTCCTCACAAACAGAGGCAGCGCCTCCTCCTCTCTTCTATCCCTAAGGCGACGACGCCGTTGCCCGTGGCCTCTCCCTTCATCGGCGGCGCCATCTCATCTGAGTCCGAGCTGGAGGAGCACGTGTACGTCGGGGAGGCAGCAAGGCCAGCACGCCGTCGGTCCGTCCTTCCCTGGTTCCTCACCGAGCGCCATGAAGAGGAAGAGGTAATCTGTCTCTAACCTGTAACCCTCGCCGAACTGAGATGATTCAGTAGATAATTATGTTTATTTGCACTAGTACTAGATGATTTTCTATGCTACAAAAGGAAGAAGATGAATTATTTGCACTTGATTGATGTACCGACTGCAGATATTATGTGCTATTTTCTGTAGATAATGGTGAAGGAGAAGGGGAATGAGAAGGGAAAGGGTGCCGGTAAGTAGAATGTGAAGGCGAAGGCAAAGGAGAAGATCGTGAATTACCTAATTAGGCAAGATTCGGCGCTGCCTCCGCCAGTTCCGAGGAAGAAGAGGAAGCCTAAGGTCCAGAATGGGAAGGCGAAGACTTTCCCAATGCCCCAACGGGAGAGTTGATTTGTAGGTTAAAAAAACACCCTCCACCTCCTCCGCACCTCCCGGACCGCACCGGTGCCGGCGTGCGTGCCGCGGAAGCCGCTACCGCCGGCTCCGCAACCTGCTCCGAGCTTCCTCATGCATCTACTATTGTATGATTGCTTTACTTGATGCTTGATGTAGCCATATTTCCATATAACCATATATGTGTTGTTTGCTTATTTGTGTCCTCATGTGTGTTAGGTGGTAGATGACGAGGAGAAGGAGGACGACGAGGACGAGGATGAGGACGTGGACATGAATGAGGACAAGGACAAGGACGATGAGGAATATGAGGAGAAAAATCTGTTTATAGTCCCGCCACAAGTGAGTGCTGATATGTTGGATGATGATACATCAGAAGGGTATAAGGAATCAGCTGATGAACTAGAAGGTGACACTATGTCCGAGGAATCACTCGTGCATGTTGTCTCTAGTGAGGAGGAGGCAAGAGAAAGGAAAAAGAACAAGAACAAGAGGCCAAGAGCCAATGCTCCTGTTAGGATGTCATCTGATATTTCGGCCCATTTTCACATGGTCAAAGAGCCAGGAGCATCCCGGAGAGATGGTGCTGAAGGCCGCTTGTAATTATTGTCCCAAAAAGAGGTATGCGTATACACAAGGTGGCAGCACCTCAACTATTGGAAGGCATATTTTCAAATGTGAAGGTTTAAGGGGCAAGATGGCTAGGAATGCCATCCAAACAACTCTTGAACTGCACAAAATCAATGGTCCAACAAGTGGCCCAACAATGCACCCCTCTATTCAGTAGAACCAAAAGGAATCGTCAAGGAGCTTATTGCTAAGATGATATGTGTGCATGAGTATTCATTTAGAATGGTTGGACATGAGTGGTTCAACATTCTAATGAAGTGCATGAATCCAAATTATAAACCCATTGGAAGGAAGGCAATACGAGCCGAGTGCATGAGGGTTTACAAGAACGAAAAAGAGGTGCCTAAATCTCTCATAAAGGGTGTGAACTCCATATGTCTAACTACAGATTTGCGCACAAGCAACCAAACCTTATCTTACATGCGTGTGATTGCACACTATATAGATGGGAATTGGAACTTACAAACCCGTGTGCTTGCTTTCATGGAGTTGGATCCTCCTCACTCTGGAAATGTCATTGCGGATGCTCTCTATGCATGTGTGACAGAAAGAATATTGAGAACAAAATTATGTCTATCACACTTGACAACCCTTCAAACAATGATGGTACGATCGATGCTTTGAAGGCCAAGTTCTTATTTCGGAGAGGTATGCTTGTATGCCTTCTGTTTTTACACATATGCTTGATGTTTTTTCTCATATGCTTGTTGCTATGCTCATATAGAAGCTCTCTGTGCTCATATGTTTGATGTTTGTGCTCATATGCTTGCTGTTTTTGCTCACATGCTATTATTTTTGCTCATATGCTTGTTGCTATGCTCATATATAAGCTCTTTGTGCTCATATGCTTGCTGGTTTTGCTCACATGCTTGCTGTTTTTGCTAATATAAAATTTGTCTTTTCTAGGTAAGGACTTCGAAGGCCAATATTTTCATATTCGTGTTGTGCACACATCCTCAACTTGGTCGTGCAAGATGGGACAGAGATCTTAGATAATTTGATAAACAGCTTAAGAGAGATGGTGAAGTACTTCAAGAGGTCACCTTCTCGTCTCCATGCTTTTGTTGCCACTTGCAAAAGCTTGGGTGTCAAAGTTGGTAACCATTTACACCTGGATTGTAAAACAAGGTGGAGTTCAACCTATAAGATGATTAGCACTGTCCGTGGATATAAGGAAGCCTTGACCTCTCATGTTGGTTCCAATGCCAACTATGCTTGGGCGCCGACAAATGCAGAGTGGGACATGTATGAGCTTATCTCTCTATTAATTGAGAGTTTGGCTGAGGTGACAAAAGCATTTTCAAGAAGTTTATATCCCACTTCGAACATCTTCCACCAATACATTGTTGGCGTCAAGCTTGCAATCAAACATGCAATGACTAGTGATAGTGACCACTAAAAGGAAATGGGTGAAGCATTGTTGGAGAAGTTTGACAGATATTGGGAAGAAAAGAACAATTCCATGGTGATCGCAACCATCTTTAATCCATGGTACATATGCTTGTTGTTTTTACTCCAATGATTGTTGTTTTTTACTTATATGGTTGTTGTTTTTACTCCAACGGTTGATGTTTTTACTAATATGCTTGTTGTTTTTACTTGTATGCTTTCTAATTCACTCCAATGCTATCATCTTTGATCCTAGGTACAAGATGAGTTACATAGAGTGGGCCTTTGGAGAACTATATGGAGAAGGAAGTGTGAGGTTTAGGACTGAGATAAAAATCATGGAGAAAGAGTTGGCGACCTTGTATGAAAAATGTGTTGCTCAAGATAAGCAAGCTGGAAATGGAGAAAGTTCATCTTCCTTTGCAAACATTCCTAGTATCCCGGTTCAAGCTGGGTACGAGTCCTTCTTATCGTCCCGTTCAACAAGAATATCAAAGAGTGAGTTGAGGAACTACTTAGAGTATGAGGTTGCCCTAGCAACAAGGCTCTTGATCTTCTTGGTTGGTGGAAAGACAATGCTCCTAGGTACCCAATTATGGCCAAGATAGCCATGAGGTTCCTTACTATCCCGGCTACCTCCGTGTCTTCAGAATCTACCTTCAGCACGACCGGATTTTAGGTATGTCAACTCGTACTATTTAACTTTGGATATAAACTTGTCAACTTCTCATCCTCAAACTAGTTTGTCAACTTGTGTTGTATTAGATGACTATAGGAGTTCGTTAAAACCGGTTATGGTGGAAGCATTAGTTTGTGGTGCAAGTTATATCAAGGGTGCTCATGTTGACTTGAATCTGGTGGTATGTTTGCCATCTTTTCCTTACCTTTTCGTTCTTTCTTTTTTGGTCTTGTTGTATGTGATGTGAGCATTTGTTTAACTTCCACACTTGTAGCCGAGGGATGAGAATGAAGAGGATGATGTTGAGAACATCAAGTTACCAATTGTGGTGGAGATCAACGATTGGTAACTATTCTTCCTACATGTTTCACTTGTCATACGATACCAAATATTATTTATGTGAATGTTGCTTACCTTACTTGTAGATGTTCGTCATGTGGATGTTGATCTTACTATTCTGGAGATGGATGTCAAAGTGGTATTTCTCATGTGAAGGCTACTTTTGAATTTGTGTTATGTTGGAATTTGTCAAATCATGAACTATGAATTGTTATTGCAATTTTCGAGATGAACCTCTCATTTGTGTTATGTTGAACTTGTCAATTGACACGAACTCGAAATTGTCATTGCAAGTTTGTAATCGTGTCGTTCAATGATGATAAGACCTTATGTTTGTGGATGTGATTTTTTGTACTATTGTTCTTCTCAGAATCAATTGTTCTGATGTCCAAAATACAAATAAAACGTTGTCCAAATTTAGTTGTGCCATACTAGTCATTATACAGAAACAGAGCACTCACTAAATTTGGACAACCTAAATTGTGACCAAAAAGCGCAACAGGGCACTCCCAGGAGAAGCTACTGGCTAAATAATGGCCAAAAAACTTAATATAGCACTCCCAGGGATAGCTACAGTCTAAATACGACAAAACAGCCTAAACAGAGTCCCAACCATCGGTCCCATTCGGTTCACTCGGGCTGACCGAGCTTTGCTCCTCTCGGTCCGGTCCTCGAAAATAGGATTGCTGGCCACCTCGGTCCGGTCCGGACCGAACCGGCCGCGTCCGGTCCAAAGGCTGGCTCAGTCAAAGCCCGGACCGGACCGGACCGCGTCCACCCTGATCCATGCTTCCGGGCGACCTCGTCCGCCGCATCGTCACTCCTTCCTTGACTACAACGACCTCGACTGGTACATGGAGTACCGCACTGTCTGCACCGGCTGGCACGCCGCCACCGACGATCCAAGGAGCGACGCCTCCAACCCCCGCTTTCACCCGAGCCGGTGGATCATCCTCGACGAGGTCTTTCAGAGCCAAGGGAATCTGCTCCTGTTGAACACCGACACTGTCGCTTCCTCCACAAGAATCTTCCGCAGCTCAGCGATTACCACGTCGTGGCTACCACTCTCAACAGCTACTTCGTTCTGGCAGAAAAGACCGCTCCTCACGCCGCTCGTGTCCTCAGCCCTCTTACCGGCGTCGTGATCTGTTTCGCGTCGCCCGTGCCCCCCGATGTGGGAACTGGGAATTGCTGATGTCCTTTTCCCCCACGGCTCTTCGCTCTCACTCACCGTGTTCTTCGACTCATCTCGCAAGGCTTACTCGGAAGCTCCTCACAATGAAAGTTTTGTCAGATACAACCATAAGCAGCCAGCAGCTTACGATTTCTTCCGAAAGGCGGTCGTGGGTGGTGTCTACGCAAGCTTTCCTGAAGCATCCATAGTTCGTGAGATGATTATTTGCTTAGGAAAATTTCTTCCGGTTAATCTTTCTCCTGTGACCGAGGTTTTCTCCCTTGATCTTCCTGGACATGGGTACGACATGCGGTGTTTCCTAGTGGATTTGCATGGGCATCTGTGACCGAGGTTTTCTCCCTTGATCTTCCTGGACATGGGTATGGCATGCAGTGTTTCCTAGTGGATTTGCATGGGAATATATGTATCATCATGAAGATCTTGAATCCACAAGGAGTCTTGGCTCTCTTTGCTTTCCAATTTGACACCGAGATAGGTAACCTCGAGCGTCTGAAGACCACAGACAGATATGCAATCTTCATCGGTGACCACATGTGCTTCTCCGTCGATGTTGATGAGTTCCCAGGAACTGAGCCAGACTGTGTGTACTACACTCAACATTTGGGTTCATCCACTCATATGTGCAAGTGCAACATCAAGGATAACAAAGTAGAGAGGATCTCTGAAGCTGCAAATTTCGTGAAGCAGGACAAGAAATTTGTTTTGGTCGCTGTCCGTCCTTACACCATGATCCACCTTCTCGCCAGCTACACCATCAACAACCCGGATTCTCAACTGGCCTTGCAACAGATTCCATAAGGCGTCGGCAGATCTTCGTTTAATTCCTAAGGACAGTGATTTCAGTCCAACAAGAAGGCTATGCATTTGCTAAGTAATTCTTCTTGTTTCCCGTCTAGTCTTTCGTTTAGTTATTATGGTTATTATGGTTATTATGCCTTGCCTGGTTAAGAGTAAGAAACAGGTAGATTCTATGTTAGATCACCTTTAGTGGAACTGCAGTTTGATGTCTTAATTGGTACTATTTGGTATCAACCTAATGTGGCATCTATTATATATCGTGCTTGATGGATACTATCTTATTTAGATATGTCCACTTGTTCTTCTCTTGTATTACTACTTCCTAGCAAATGCAATGTGGTGCTTAATTTCTAGCAGTAGTAAATGCTGGCCTTGTCAACTTCTGGATTTTGCTAGCCTGTCTAGGGAGGACCTTCTTGGCTCTTAAGTAATACAAATCCCTTTTACCCCCGCAAAAAAAACTTATGGATTTTGCTCCTGCAATGGAACCATCTTTGCAATGTCATGTCCTGTACAAGACATGGTGTTATATTTGCTTATTGACGGTTTGTCAAGCTGCTATACAATGTGTCCTAGGCATACAACAGGGTATGAAAGGAATGTTTCATCTATTTTTGTAATGCTCTGATGCGTCTATGCTTGAGTCCCTTGAACTAGTTGCATTTGTACGTAGTTTGTTCGTTGCATTTATGGGCATTACTAAAGAAACACAATCTGCAGCATGAATGTTGTTAAACAACTAAACTAAAGATGTTCCCTGCTTACAAATATTTTTCACGCAGTTGGACGTTGCTGTTTCTACAAGGATATTGTAGATTCTGTATCTTTTTTGTACTACATTTACAAAGATTTTATCCTGTTTAGACAATGCGTGTGTCCACCTAAGCACCGAACCAGAGAAGTAGACTATCAGGAGCTCAAAATGTCCTTGTACTGCTGCAACAGTAAGCAGAGAACAGATGTTGGAAGTAACATAGGCTAGTGGATGAACTACTGAAACATCAGTTCTAACCATACCTTGTATGATTTCTTCTTCATCTAGAACTGCAGCGCCGTCGGTTTGTTGTCGGAGAACAATGTGTTTAGGCGTTTCTTAATTGTAGCTGTAGTTGATGGGCGGGCCAATCATTCAGTTTGCTTCTACTATAGATTCTATCCTCAGGCAACTGCTGGACACTTGAAGTCTGCATTTTGCCATTGAGATCATCAATGCATTCAGATAGCATATCAATTGTTTTTTTCTAATTATCAGCTTGGTAGAAGGTTAGTGGTTCAGTCTCCAAGTATACAATTTTCAACACTAAGTCAAAGGTTAACTCCAAGTGGTTGTTCAGGCTAGTGTTTTTCTTTTAGACGGGTTACATTTGGAACTCTGATTTCTTCTTCCGAAGAACTATTCTCAAAAACAAAAGGAGAAGGAGATACTAAACAAATATGGGTGCAAGTATTTACATAGTTCGTTTGGAATGGAGTATCTGCATGCATGACATTCCAAACACTACAAAAAAATAGCATATTACTGACCCGCTATTAAGCAATCTACACTGACGGGCTACCCTGCCCGTCTGATGAACAGAAAACCCACAGAGCTGTCCAGGCCCGCACCACCTATGGTCTTTGGCGACTAGCTCTCCCTCCATCCTCCGCTTACGAACATGATTTAATAACTCCCGTTTCAAGCGGAGGTGGCAAATAACTACAGAAGCAACAGTAATAAATAAGTTTCACATTATGTCTTATATGTGGAATGTAAAATATCCATCTAGAAGTACGCGATCATCTTTCAAGTTTATAAATATAATTGTATGATCCAAATATAACAATGTAATAATTATCACAATAATTGTAGCTTAGTGTATACCATTATGATGCAGGTATCAACATGCTAGATGAATGTAAAACTATGTATGGGCATTGATATGCCTAAGAAACTGGTGATATTGCCAGGAAATTCACCAAAATAAAGTTCATATACTTTGGGAACTTGACCACCACTGGTAGAAAAAGGGCCTATAGTCCCGGTTTGTAAGGGCCTTTAGTCCCGATTCCTGAACTGGGACTAAAGTGTCGGTACTAATGCCCCGACCCTTTAGTCCCAGTTCAATCCAGAACCGGGACTGATGGGCCTCCACGTGGGCAGTGCGCAGAGCCCAGGCAGGAGACCCTTTGGTCCCGGTTGGTGGCACCAACCGGGACCAATAGGCATCCACACGTCAGCATTTCTGTGGCTGGGGTTTTTGTTTTTTTGAAGGGGGGGGGGTTTGGGGGTTTTGGGGGGTTAATTTAGGTGTTTCATATATTGTGTTAGCTAGTTATAATTAATAGAGGGAAGTGTCCTCTCTTACGTCCGTGCTTGGTCGACGCTACGTACTATACATACGTATAGAGAGGACTAGACACACTAGTTAGCTAGTAAGCAAACGAAGGAAACAGAAGATCGTTATGAACATATATGCATACAGAGAGAAGTGATATCGACCACCTCTCCTTCTCTCCAAGAGATTGGTCGAACAACAAGTTCTCATATATCTATCCGACACTACCGGCTACATATATACAATAATTATCTCTTACAAATATAATAATACGGACTCATGGTCCACATAGTATTCTCCGTCTTCAGCGATCACTTGGTCAAGAAAGAATGCCGCCAATTCCTCTTGAATTGCTCGCATGCGAGCTGGTGCTAGGAGTTCATCCCGCTTCCGAAACATCTAATTTGAAGAAGGGGGTCAATACATATATATATGAATGAATGAAACTCAATACAAATGATGGTAATGAAATAAAATTGTGAATGTTGTTATTTACGTACTTCATATTGTTCGTCAGAGTACCCGCCCCGCTCACAGGTCGTGTGGCGGATGGACTCGCAGACGTAGTATCCACAGAAATCATTCCCTTGTTCCTGCCACAACCACTTTACAAGAAATAGAGGTCAATCAAACTGATAAGCAAGAATGCTAAATGGTATTGATGAAACTAGCACTTCAATCACTAGGAGATGCGCGGAACATGCTACTATAGTACTTACTTTCGGGTGTCTAAATTCCAGCTCCTTCGGCAGTCCCGGAACTTTTCTGGTGAATTTTCTCCAAACCCCGCCGGACAAAGAAAACAATTACTTGATATCAGGAAATGAACAAAGTTGCTGATATGGTGGATAATGATCGATTTAACTTACTTCTTGAGGATTTCAGTCATGTCCGCATACTCCTGGGGATCTTTTCGTTTAGAGTCCAAGACGGTTACTACTCCCTCCTCAAGCCTAATCTCTAGGAGAATATAGTGGAAACTGCACACACGCATGCATAACTCATCAATTACATTACTATAACCTGGACTAATATATAAGGGAAACCGAATATGCACAAGACAGTAACACTCACTTGAAGTTGTAAGGAAAGAGTATTATATCTTTGTTTTCATTTTTTTGAATGATCATAGCAAGTTAGCCTCGGTATCTCCGGGACGATGTTCAACCTCAGTTGCATCTATGAGATATGTGTTAACAAACCCAATATCACCGATTTGTCTTTTCTTCAATTCGGCGATCTTCATTCTGCATAATATAGTGAGGATAATTATAAATACATGCAATGAAAGAGATGAGCTATATAGAGAGACTTAATGACAGAAGTAGTAGTACTTACAGACAGTAGCAGGTGATCGTTGTTTTATCGAGGGCCAATTGATTGAAAAACTGATAGAACTCCTCAAATGGAATAGGCAACAGTTCAATTCCAATGAGGTCATGCTCCAGTTTAACTCTCGCATACAAAGTACTCCTCCCCCAGACTCTCTGCAGATTTTCAAGTACCAATCATGTAATCTTCGCATCATCGTTGTTAAAGATTTTTCATCTTTGACGAGAGGCTTCCCGTACTCGTATCTGTGTATCTGCACCTCCATGGGATCATAATGTACATCGTCGGGCAGGTAATCGTCAACATTGCCGTAACCGGGCACCATCCTCGGATCGACGGTGTCGCTAGGCACCTTGAGGGGGGGGGCACGATTGCTTCGCTTGTTCGCCGAGCTGGGAAATTTGTTTCCCAGCTGCTCGTCGTTCTTTCAGCCTTTGATCACTGACTGTACTTCCCGACCGCTCCGCTTCGGCCCATGTCTTTGCAATAATGCGCTCATAGTTGCCTTTCGGCGGAGACTTGGGTGGTTTTGCCAGGGCAGCCAGAGTGCACTTCACTTTCACCGGATCTACCTTCTCCTCCGGAGGTGGATATCTCTTTGCTTTCAACCCTTGAAACCAGTCATCCACTTCGGTTCGCGCGATCTTCGCGTTCTCCTCCGGGGTCCTCTCGTATGGTAACTTCTCTGGAGTCTTCAGAGAAGGACCGAATCTGTATGTCCTCCCGCCTCTGGTTGTACTGCTAGACGCTGACCGAGCAGATGGAGCGGTTGTCTTATTTACTTGCTTACGAGGTGGAGGAAAAGGACTACGATGCGCCGGAGCAGCTGGAGCGGCGGCAGGTGGAGGCTGGCTGCTCGGGCGCGTCGACGCAGGCGGAGAAGGGGGCGGAGTGCCGCCACGCACCGGATAAGGAGCCGGCCGAGGGCCCTGATCGTCACTCGCCGGAGGAGGAGGCGGTGGAGGAGGCGGAGTGCCCTGACTCGCCGGAGGAGGAGGAGGAGGTGGAGGCGTCCAATTCGGAAGGTTGATGAGCTCCTTCCGCCATAGGCATGGAGTCTTCAGAGCAGACCCCAGCCGAGTCTCCCCTTCATCGGTAGGGTGGTCAAGCTGGAGGTCCTCAAATCCCTCCGTTATTTCATCCACCATCACCCTAGCATATCCTTTTGGAATCGGCCGACAGTCAAAAGTTGCGCCGGGTTCAGTAGGATAAACAGAGCCAACAGCCGCCTTGACCTTCAAATTCATCCATTGCGCCATAAGGTGGCAATTTTGAGACTCCGTGATAGCATCCACGGGATAGCTGGCAGGTGTTGGGGAACGTAGTAATTTCAAAAAATTTCCTACGCACACGCAAGATCATGGTGATGCATAGCAACGAGAGGGGAGAGTGTTGTCTACATACCAACGCAGACCGACTGCGGAAGCGATCACACAACGTAAAGGAAGTAGTCGTACGTCTTCCCGATCCGACCGATCCAAGCACCGTTACTCCGGCACCTCCGAGTTCTTAGCACACGTTCAGCTCGATGACGATCCTCGGGCTCCGATCCAGCAAAGCGTCGAGGAAGAGTTTCGTCAGCACGACGGTGTGGTGACAATCTTGATGTTCTACCGACGCAGGGCTTCGCCTAAGCACTACAACGATATGACCGAGGTGGAATATGGTGGCAGGGGGCACCGCACACGGCTAAGGAACGATCACCAAGGATCAACTTGTGTGTCTAGAGGTGCCCCCTGCCCCCGTATATAAAGGATCCAAGGGGGAGGGGTGGGCCGGCCAGGGAGAGGGCGCAGGAGGAGTCCTACTCCTACCGGGAGTAGGACTCCCCCCAATCCTATTCCAACTAGGATTCCCAAGGGGGGAAAGAGAGAGAGGGGGGCCGGCCACCTCTCCTAGTCCTAATAGGACTAGGGGAGGGGGGAGGCGCGCAGCCCTCCTTGGGCTTCCCTTTCTCCTTTCCACTAAGGCCCACTAAGGCCCATATGGTTCCCGGGGGGTTCCGGTAACCTCCCGGTACTCCGGTAAAATCCCGATTTCACCCGGAACACTTCTGATATCCAAATATAGGCTTCCAATATATCAATCTTTATGTGTCGACCATTTCGAGACTCCTCGTCATGTCCGTGATCACATCCGGGACTCCGAACAAACTTCGGTATATCAAAATGCATAAACTCATAATAACTGTCATCGTAACATTAAGCGTGCGGACCCTACGGTTCGAGAACAATGTAGACATGACCGAGACACATCTCCGGTCAATAACCAATAGCGGGACCTGGATGTCCATATTGGCTCCTACATATTCTACGAAGATCTTTATCGGTCAGACCGCATAACAACATACGTTGTTCCATTTGTCATCGGTATGTTACTTGCCCGAGATTCGATCGTCGGTATCCAATACCTAGTTCAATCTCGTTACTGGCAAGTCTCTTTACTCATTCCGTAATACATCATCTCACAACTAACATCTTAGTTACAATGCTTGCAAGGCTTATGTGATGTGTATTACCGAGAGGGCCCAGAGATACCTCTCCGACAATCGGAGTGACAAATCCTAATCTCGAAATACGCCAACCCAACATCTACCTTTGGAGACACCTGTAGTACTACTTTATAATCACCCAGTTACGTTGTGACGTTTGGTAGCACCCAAAGTGTTCCTCCGACAAACGGGAGTTGCATAATCTCATAGTCATAGGAACATGTATAAGTCATGAAGAAAGCAATAGCAACATACTAAACGATCGGGTGCTAGGCTAATGGAATGGGTCATGTCAATCAGATCATTCAACTAATGATGTGACCTTGTTAATCAAATAACAACTCTTTGTTCATGGTTAGGAAACATAACCATCTTTGATTAACGAGCTAGTCAAGTAGAGGCATACTAGTGACTCTCTATTTGTCTATGTATTCACACATGTATTATGTTTCCGGTTAATACAATTCTAGCATGAATAATAAACATTTATCATGATATAAGGAAATAAATAATAACTTTATTATTGCCTCTAGGGCATATTTCCTTCAGTCTCCCACTTGCACTAGAGTCAATAATCTAGATTACACAGTAATGATTCTAACACCCATGGAGCCTTGGTGCTGATCATGTTTTGCTCGTGGAAGAGGCTTAGTCAACGGGTCTACAACATTCAGATCCGTATGTATCTTGCAAATCTCTATGTCTCCCACCTGGACTAGATCCCGGATGGAATTGAAGCGTCTCTTGATGTGTTTGGTCCTTTTGTGAAATCTGGATTCCTTTGCCAAGGCAATTGCACCAGTATTGTCACAAAAGATTTTAATTGGACCCGATGCACTAGGTATGACACCTAGATTGGATATGAACTCCTTCATCCAGACTCCTTCATTTTCTGCTTCCGAAGCAGCTATGTACTCCGTTTCACATGTAGATCCCGCTACGACGCTTTGTTTAGAACTGCACCAACTGACAGCTCCACCGTTTAATGTAAACACGTATCCGGTTTGCGATTTAGAATCGTCCGGATCAGTGTCAAAGCTTGCATCAACGTAACCTCTTACGGTGAGCTCTTTGTCACCTCCATATACGAGAAACATATCCTTAGTCCTTTTCAGGTATTTCAGGATGTTCTTGACCGCTGTCCAGTGATCCACTCCTGGATTACTTTGGTACCTCCCTGCTAAACTTATAGCAAGGCACACATCAGGTCTGGTACACAGCATTGCATACATGATAGGGCCTATGGCTGAAGCATAGGGAACATCTTTCATTTTCTCTCTACCTTTTGCAGTGGTCGGGCATTGAGTCTGACTCAACTTCACACCTTGTAACACAGGCAAGAACCCTTTCTTTGCTTGATCCATTTTGAACTTCTTCAAAATCTTGTCAAGGTATGTGCTTTGTGAAAGTCCAATTAAGCGTCTTGATCTATCTCTATAGATCTTTATGCCTAATATGTAAGCAGCTTCACCGAGGTCTTTCATTGAAAAACTCTTATTCAAGTATCCCTTTATGCTATCCAGAAATTCTATATCATTTCCAATCAGTAATATGTCATCCACATATAATATCAGAAATGCTACGGAGCTCCCACTCACTTTCTTGTAAATACAGGCTTCTCCGAAAGTCTGTATAAAACCAAATGCTTTGATCACACTATCAAAACGTTTATTCCAACTCCGAGAGGCTTGCACCAGTCCATAAATGGATCGCTGGAGCTTGCACACTTTGTTAGCTCCCTTTGGATCGACAAAACCTTCCGGTTGCATCATATACAACTCTTCTTCTAGAAATCCATTCAGGAATGCAGTTTTGACATCCATCTGCCAAATTTCATAATCATAAAATGCGGCAATTGCTAAGATGATTCGGACAGACTTAAGCATCGCTAGGGTGAGAAGTCTCATCGTAGTCAACCCCTTGAACTTGTCGAAAACCCTTTGCGACAAGTCGAGCTTTGTAGACAGTAATATTACCGTCAGCGTTAGTCTTCTTCTTGAAGATCCATTTATTCTCAATTGCTTGCCGATCATCGGGCAAGTCAACCAAAGTCCATACTTTGTTCTCATACATGGATCCCATCTCAGATTTCATGGCTTCAAGCCACTTTACGGAATCTGGGCTCACCATCGCTTCTTCATAGTTCGTAGGTTCATCATGATCTAGTAGCATGATTTCCAGAACTGGATTACCGTACCACTCTGGTGCGGATCTTACTCTGCTTGATCTACGAGGTTCAGTAGTATCTTGTTCTGAAGTTTCATGATCATGATCATTAACTTCCTCACTTACTGGTGTAGGTGTCGCAGAAACAGTTTTCTGTGATGTACTACTTTCCAATAAGGGAGCAGGTACAGTTACCTCGTCAAGTTCTACTTTCCTCCCACTCACTTCTTTCGAGAGAAACTCCTTCTCTAGAAAGGATCCATTCTTAGCAACGAATGTCTTGCCTTCGGATCTGTGATAGAAGGTGTACCCAACAGTCTCTTTTGGGTATCCTATGAAGACACATTATTCCGATTTGGGTTCGAGCTTATCAGGTTGAAGCTTTTTCACATAAGCATCGCAGCCCCAAACTTTAAGAAACGACAACTTTGGTTTCTTGCCAAACCACAGTTCATAAGGCGTCGTCTCAACGGATTTTGATGGTGCCCTATTTAACGTGAATGCGGCCGTCTCTAGAGCGTATCCCCAAAACGATAGCGGTAAATCAGTAAGAGACATCATAGATCATACCATATCTAGTAAAGTACGATTACGACGTTCGGACACACCATTACGCTGTGGTGTTCCGGGTAGCGTGAGTTGCGAAACTATTCCACAATTTTTCAAATGTACACCAAACTCGTAACTCAAATATTCTCCTCCACGATCAGATCGTAGAAACTTTATTTTCTTGTTACGATGATTTTCAACTTCACTCTGAAATTCTTTGAACTTTTCAAATGTTTCAGACTTGTGTTTCATTAAGTAGATATACCCATATTTGCTTAAATCATCTGTGAAGGTGAGAAAATAACGATATCCGCCACGAGCCTCCATATTCATCGGACCACATACATCGGTATGTATGATTTCCAACAAATCTGTTGCTCTCTCCATAGTACCGGAGAACGGTGTTTTAGTCATCTTGCCCATGAGGCACGGTTCGCACGTACCAAGTGATTCATAATCAAGTGGTTCCAAAAGTCCATCAGTATGAAGTTTCTTCATGCGCTTTACACCGATATGACCTAAACGACAGTGCCACAAATAAGTTGCACTTTCATTATCAACTCTGCATCTTTTGGTTTCAACATTATGAATATGTGTATCACTACTATCGAGATTCATCAAAAATAGACCACTCTTCAAAGGTGCATGACCATAAAAGATATTACTCATATAAATAGAACAACCATTATTCTCTGATTTAAATGAATAACCGTCTCGCATTAAACAAGATCCAGATATAATGTTCATGCTCAACGCTGGCACCAAATAACAATTATTTAGGTCTAATATTAATCCCGAAGGTAGATGTAGAGGTAGCGTGCCGACCGCGATCACATCGACTTTGGAACCGTTTCCCACGCGCATCGTCACCTCGTCCTTTGCTAGTGTCCGCTTATTCCGTAGTCCCTGTTTCGAGTTGCAAATATTAGCAACAGAACCAGTATCAAATACCCAGGTGCTAATACGAGCTCTAGTAAGGTACACATCAATAACATGTATATCACATATACCTTTGTTCACCTTGCCATCCTTCTTATCCGCCAAATACTTGGGGCAGTTCCGCTTCCATTGACCAGTCTGCTTGCAGTAGAAGCACTCAGTTTCAGGCTTAGGTCCAGACTTGGGTTTCTTCTCCTGAGCAGCAACTTGCTTGCCATTCTTCTTGAAGTTCCCCTTCTTCTTCCCTTTGCCCTTTTTCTTGAAACTAGTGGTCTTGTTAACCATCAACACTTGATGCTCCTTCTTGATTTCTACCTCCGCAGCTTTCAGCATTGCGAAGAGCTCGGGAATAGTCTTGTTCATCCCTTGCATATTATAGTTCATCACGAAGCTCTTGTAGCTTGGTGGCAGTGATTGGAGAATTCTGTCAATGACGCAATCATCTGGAAGATTAACTCCCAATTGAATCAAGTGATTATTATACCCAGACATTTTGAGTATATGCTCACTGACAGAACTGTTCTCCTCCATCTTGCAGCTATAGAACTTATTGGAGACTTCATATCTCTCAATCCGGGCATTTGCTTGAAATATTAACTTCAACTCCTGGAACATCTCATATGCTCCATGACGTTCAAAACGTCGTTGAAGTCCCGATTCTAAGCCGTAAAGCATGGCACACTGAACTATCGAGTAGTCATCGGCTTTGCTCTGCCAGACGTTCATAACATCTGGTGTTGCTCCAGCAGCAGGCCTGGCACCCAGCGGTGCTTTCAGGACGTAATTCTTCTGTGCAGCAATGAGGATAATCCTCAAGTTACGGACCCAGTCCGTGTAATTGCTACCATCATCTTTCAACTTCGCTTTCTCAAGGAACGTATTAAAATTCAACGGAACAATAGCACGAGCCATCTATCTACAATCAACATAAACAAGCAAGATACTATCAGGTACTAAGTTCATGATAAGTTTAAGTTCAGTTAATCAAATTACTTAAGAAGTCCCACTTAGATAGACATCCCTCTAATCCTCTAAGTGATCACGTGATCCAAATCAACTAAACCATAACCGATCATCATGTGAGATGGAGTAGTTTTCAATGGTGAACATCGTTATGTTGATCATATCTACTATATGATTCACGCTCGACCTTTCGGTCTCCGTGTTCCGAGGCCATATCTGCATATGCTAGGCTCGTCAAGTTTAACCTGAGTATTCTGCGTGTGCAAAACTGGCTTGCACCCGTTGTAGATGGACGTAGAGCTTATCACACCCGATCATCACGTGGTGTCTGGGCACGATGAACTTTGGAAACGGTGCATACTCAGGGAGAACACTTCTTGATAATTTAGTGAGAGATCATCTTATAATGCTACCGTCAATCAAAACAAGATAAGATGCATAAAAGGATAAACATCACATGCAATCAATATAAGTGATATGATATGGCCATCATCATCTTGTGCTTGTGATCTCCATCTCCGAAGCACCGTCATGATCACCATCGTCACCGGCGCGACACCTTGATCTCCATCGTAGCATCGTTGTCGTCTCGCCAATCTTATGCTTCCACGACTATCACTACCGCTTAGTAATAAAGTAAAGCATTACATCGCGATTGCATTGCATACAATAAAGCGACAACCATATGGCTCCTGCCAGTTGCCGATAACTCGGTTACAAAACATGATCATCTCATACAATAAAATTTAGCATCATGCCTTGACCATATCACATCACAACATGCCCTGCAAAAACAAGTTAGACGTCCTCTACTTTGTTGTTGCAAGTTTTACGTGGCTGCTACGGGCTTAAGCAAGAACTCATCTCACCTACGCATCAAAACCACAACGATAGTTTGTCAAATAGACTCCGTTTTAACCTTCTCAAGGACCGGGCGTAGCCACACTTGGTTCAACTAAAGTTGGAGAGACAGTCGCCCGCAAGCCATCTATGTGCAAAGCACGTCGAGGGAACCGGTCTCGCGTAAGCATACGCGTAAGGTTGGTCCGGGTCGTCTCGTCCAACAATACCGCCGAACCAAAGTATGACATGCTGGTAGGCAGTATGACTTGTATCACCCACAACTCACTTGTGTTCTACTCGTGCAAATAACATCAAACCATAAAACCTAGGCTCGGATGCCACTGTTGGGGAACGTAGTAATTTCAAAAAATTTCCTACGCACACGCAAGATCATGGTGATGCATAGCAACGAGAGGGGAGAGTGTTGTCTACATACCAACGCAGACCGACTGTGGAAGCGATCACACAACGTAGAGGAAGTAGTCGTACGTCTTCCCAATCCGACCGATCCAAGCACCGTTACTCCGGCACCTCCGAGTTCTTAGCACACGTTCAGCTCGATGACGATCCTCGGGCTCCAATCCAGCAAAGCGTCGAGGAAGAGTTTCGTCAGCACGACGGCGTGGTGACGATCTTGATGTTCTACCGACGCAGGGCTTCGCCTAAGCACTACAACGATATGACCGAGGTGGAATATGGTGGCAGGGGGCACCGCACACGGCTAAGGAACGATCACCAAGGATCAACTTGTGTGTCTAGAGGTGCCCCCTACCCCCGTATATAAAGGATCCAAGGGGGAGGGGTGCGCCGGCCAGGGAGAGGGCGCAGGAGGAGTCCTACTCCTACCGGGAGTAGGGCTCCCCCCCAATCCTATTCCAACTAGGATTCCCAAGGGGGGAAAGAGAGAGAGGGGGCCCGGCCACCTCTCCTAGTCCTGATAGGACTAGGGGAGGGGGGGAGGCGCGCAGCCCTCCTTGGGCTTCCCTTTCTCCTTTCCACTAAGGCCCACTAAGGCCCATATGGTTCCCGGGGGGTTCCGGTAACCTCCCGGTACTCCGGTAAAATCCCGATTTCACCCGGAACACTTCCGATATCCAAATATAGGCTTCCAATATATCAATCTTTATGTATCGACCATTTAGAGACTCCTCGTCATGTCCGTGATCACATCCGGGACTCCGAACAAACTTCGGTACATCAAAATGCATAAACTCATAATAACTGTCATCGTAACGTTAAGCGTGCGGACCCTATGGTTCGAGAACAATGTAGACATGACCGAGACACATCTCCGGGCAATAACCAATAGCGGGACCTAGATGTCCATATTGGCTCCGACATATTCTACGAAGATCTTTATCGGTCAGACCGCATAACAACATACGTTGTTCCCTTTGTTATCGGTATGTTACTTGCCCGAGATTCGATCGTCGGTATCCAATACCTAGTTCAATCTCGTTACCGGCAAGTCTCTTTACTTGTTCCGTAATACATCATCTCACAACTAAAATCTTAGTTACAATGCTTGCAAGGCTTATGTGATGTGTATTACCGAGAGGGCCCAGAGATACCTCTCCGACAATCGGAGTGACAAATCCTAATCTCGAAATACGCCAACCCAACATCTACCTTTGGAGACACCTGTAGTACTCCTTTATAATCACCCAGTTACGTTGTGACGTTTGGTAGCACCCAAAGTGTTCCTCCGGCAAACGGGAGTTGCATAATCTCATAGTCATAGGAACATGTATAAGTCATGAAGAAAGCAATAGCAACATACTAAACGATCGGGTGCTAGGCTAATGGAATGGGTCATGTCAATCAGATCATTCAACTAATGATGTGACCTCGTTAATCAAATAACAACTCTTTGTTCATGGTTAGGAAACATAACCATCTTTGATTAACGAGCTAGTCAAGTAGAGGCATACTAGTGACTCTCTGTTTGTCTATGTATTCACACATGTATTATGTTTCCGGTTAATACAATTCTAGCATTAATAATAAACATTTATCATGATATAGGGAAATAAGTAATAACTTTATTATTGCCTCTAGGGCATATTTCCTTCAGTAGGAGCCGTCAAGGCATCCTCCAGCTGAAGCAGCTCGGTGGAAGCCACGCTGCTTCTGCGCTGAGATGGCGGGGTAGCTTCAGGGGAGGCTTCGGCAGTATGTTTGCTGCGATTTGCTTCTCGTTCCTCTATCGCGTCTACCCTTGCTTGCAGCGCCTGCATTTGGGTCTGCTGCACTTTTTTCCTCCTCTCATGGGATTTGTAACGGCCTACGTCCGGAAACCCAACCTTCCATGGAATGGAGCCTGGCGTGCCTCGTGTCCGTCCAGGGTGCTCAGGATTCCCGAGGGCCATTGTGAGCTCGTCGTTCTCTCTGTCTGGAAAGAATGTCCCTTCCTGCACTGCTTCGATATACTGCTTAAGCTTCCTGACTGGTATGTCCATTTGATCGTTCGTCCAAATGCACTTCCCTGTTACAGGGTCCAAGGTTCTGCCAGCCCCGAAGAACCAAGTCCGGCAAAGGTCTGGCCAGTTAATTGTCTCATTATTTTCCAATGTCTTGTGGGCCACAAATGCGGGCCAGTGATCTCTGATCTTCTCATATCTGTCCTTGAATTCTGGTGTCTCATTATTTTCGACAAACTTATTCAGCTCTTTCTTCCACCTCCTGAATAGTTCTGCCATCCTCTTAAGAGCAAAAGACATGATTAATTTCTCTTTAACTGGGTTCTCTGGATTATCCTCAGGCGGTAGGGTGAAATTTGACTTCAGCTCAGTCCAAAGATCATTTTTCTGCATATCATTGACATAAGACACCTCAGGGTCTTCTGTAGCCGGCTGAAACCATTGCTGGATGCTTATCGGGATCTTGTCCCTAACCAGAACCCCACACTGAGCAACAAATGCGCTCTTTGTTCGGAGGGGTTCAATCGGTTGGCCGTCGGGCGCGATTGCTATGATCTCAAACTTTTCATCCGAGCTCAACTTTTTCTTCGGGCCTCGTCTCTTTACCGAAGTTGTGCTCGATCCGGAGGGCTAGAAAAAAGAACAAAGACTTAATTAATATGTGTACATACCAAAACAATGAATGCATCAATCAGCTAGTCAGCACAGGCTTAACTAATATATATACCTGGCCGGACTCGGTTCGGTCACCGGAGCCGTCATCACGGTCTCCTTCTTGCACCGGCATTGGGTCACTGGAGCCGTCCTCATGTTCTTCTTCTTGCACCGGCATTAGGTCACCGTAGCCAGCTTGTTCACCCTCTCCTTCCAGACCATCGGTTTCGTTGAGAAACAACGAGATGGCATCACTTCCTTCTGCGATTATGTCCCTCAACAACGCTTCTTTTGCTTCGTCTAGGGCGGTGTCCATAGTTTCTACAAATATTTACAACATGGCAATTATTATTCAAACATGACAGATGGATATATTAGTGCCAAACATAGAACTAGCTACCTAATCATAGTAAGCTATCGGGAGGGGGTATATATCGACAACGACGACACTACATCTATGTCCCTCGACGACCCTCGTTCCCGATAAAAAAAAGAGGAAGAAGAAGAAAAAAAAGAGGAGAAGAAAGAATAGAGGAGAAGATCTCCTCTATTCTTTCTTCTCCTCTTTTTTTTCTTCTTCCTCTTCTTTTTTTATCCTCTTCTTTCTCTCATGTTCGAGAGGATCGCCGAGGGGTCGGGAGGTTGCGTAGTGTCAAAGGATTCAACAAAACCATGTCTTCATCATTAGGCGAAAGTAACATGTGCATGATGGTACAAAGCTCTTCAAAGTTGTTCTGGAACGGAGTCCCAGATATGATAATTCGCTTTTTGGTACAAAGTTCAGCAAGAGCCTTCCGAATATCGCTATTTGGAAGGCCTTTGCTGAATTCGTACCAAAAGGCGGATTATTCTATCCGGGACTCCATTCCAGAACAACTTTGCAGAACTTCGTACCAACATGCCCTGGTTACTTCCGGCTAATGATGAAGGCATGGATTTCTTCAATACTTTGACACTAGGAAACCTCTCTCGACCCCTCGGCGATCCTCGACCCCTCGAACCCTCGACGACCCTGGAACCCTCGACCCCTAGACGACCCTGGAACCCTCGACCCTCGACCCTATAGAACCCTCGAACCCTCGACCCTGAAACCCTCGACCCTTGACCCCTTAACGATCCTCGACCCTCTACCCTAGTTCCCGACCCTCGACCCCTCGGCGATCCTCGACACCCTCGTTCCCTATAAAGATTAAGAAGAAGAAGAAGAAGAAGGAAAAAGAGGAGAAGAAGAAAGGAATAGTGGAGAAGAAGAAAAAAATAGAATATATTCTATTTTTTCTTCTTCTCCTCTTCTTTTTCTTCTTTTTTCTTCTTCTTATTTATTTCTCTTCTTCTTCCTCTCCTCTTCTTCTTTTTATTTAGTTCTCTCGACCCCTCGTCCCTCTCTCGACCACTCGACGACCCTCGTCCCTGATAACATTTTTTTTCTCCCCTCGACACCTCTCGACCTCTCGTCCCACTCTCGACCCCTCATCATCATCTATCACCCCCCTCGTTTCCTTTTTCCACTCCTTCCTTTTCTTCTTCTTCTTCTTCTTCTTCTTCTTCTTCTTCTTCTTCTTCTTCTTCCTTCTTCCTCTTTTCTTCCTTTTCCTTATTTTACTTTTTCCTCTACACTAACCTAATTAAAATGCACTAACCTAAAATCGATATCTACTAACAAACTAAATAAAAAATTAATACATATATGAAAAAACATATATAAACAAAAAATGCTATGAACACTATATTCATACATACATATATAGCCACACCCATTCATCATATAGCTATAAACAAAAAAATTAATACATATATGAAAAAACATATATAAAAAACAGAGCCTCGACGGCGGCGGCTCACAACGGGGGCGGCCGGCGAGGGCGACGGCGGCGGCGGGCTCGGGCGGCGCGGGGCGCGGACGACGGCGGGGGCGGCGACGACGTCGGGGTGGCGCGGGCGACGACGGGGCGGCGTGGGGCATCGCCTGGCGGCGACGGGGCAGGGGCGACGAGGACGGCGGGCTCCGGGCAGCGCGGGGCGCGGGCGACGGCGGGGGCGGCGACGACGTCGGGGCGGCGCGGGCGACGACGGGGCGGCGCGGGGCGCGGGCGAC
>NC_041384.1:628769151-628770217 GCF_002162155.2 Triticum dicoccoides | reverse complement strand
GAGCCGGCCGGGCCGGGTTGCACGAAGGTGGGAGGCCCGCGCGAGCGAAGCTGGACGGGCGGGCGAGTCGGCGCGCGCGCGGCCGCGGGAGGCCGGGTGCTGGATGGCAACGTGACCAGGTGCTAGATGGCGGACGCAAAGTCGGCGCACGCGGGGTCGGAGCCGCATGTTGGAGCCGGCCAGGCAGAACGCGGACCCGGCGCACGGAGCAGCTGGCACGGAGCTGGCTGGAGGGCGAAGTGCAGCCGTTGAGGAGCAAGGCCAGAGCGAGCGAGAGGTAGCCTGCCGCGCGCATGGCCACTGGACGGCACTACACCCATGAACCAAGCTGGCTAGCTATGTTAGCATGTACGCAGCCGAAAACCATTCGGTTTGCTAGCTAGCTAGCTATGCACGAACGCGTGCATGCACAGGAGCGACAGCGAGGCGTGGCAGTAACTGTAGATACATCGTAACACCGCGCGGCAGCAACTGCGACTACAGCAAAGCATGGGCGCAGCTACAGCTACAACGAGACAGGCGGGCTAGCAGCGAAGGTGTGGAGGAGGGCAACATGCAAAGCGGCGGCCACCGTGAAGAAAACATCGGCAACGCAGCTGGCCGGAGCGAAGCGGCACGGCGGAGCGGGTGCACGGCTGCGGATGGAGCAGCTGGAGGTGGATGAGGCCGGACGCACGCGCGCGCGGATGGGAGGAGACGGCAAGGACGCGCCGCCCCGCGCTGGGAGCGTGTTGAAGTCGAGCTCCCCTGAGCGCGACCGAAGAGACGACGGCGATGCTGCAGTGATGACGGCGAAAAATGGTGAGGCCGATGACGCGGACGCGCCATCCCGCGCAGTTATCCTGGAGCGTGTCGATGTCGAGCCCCGAGTGCTACCGGAGAGACGACGCGACGCCGCGGCGACGAAAATGAAGGTGGAGAGGCCGCCGACGACCCCGTCGCTGCCCCGCGCGGTTGCCCCGAGGGTGTGTTGATGTCGAGCCCCCAGCGCTACTGGAGAGACGATGGAGACACTGCGGCAATGATGACGAAAGGGTCCCGCCCGGACCGTGATTCCAACAACAGC
>NC_041384.1:628625464-628768938 GCF_002162155.2 Triticum dicoccoides | reverse complement strand
GGTGGCTTAAGGTGAGGGCAAGACTGCCGTGGAATATCCGGGGACGGTTATGCGAGTAGCACAGGCTAGTTTACCCAGGTCCGGGGCTCTCCGGAGAGATAATACCCCTACTCCTACATGTATGAATATATGTCGTATATCTGGTACAGGATGCTCCTGGAGCTGTATCTGAGGTCAGTGCCATAGGCATCTAGCCTCGTATCTATGAGCACAGATGCTTGGGCATGCATGCCTGTGGCCGGGCGGCCGTATGAGCTAGTGGCCATGTGTGGCCATGAGTGAGCATGTGTGTGCTCATGCGTGGGTGTGAGTCCATCCTGGATGGATGGATGCTCATATATATAGTGTGCGCTAGCTTACTTCCTAAGCTAGGTAGTGGCATGGGAGCAAGTGGGCATGGTGGGGGTGTCATGCTTGTCTTCTAGGTCACTTCATAAATAGTGCATAGGGACAAGTGACACTGTACATGATGGCTTGAGGTGACACGTACACAGTGTTCTACTATTCGCCAGCAGTGCCGGGTACGGCCATCTCGTCGGGGTCTTGTCAGTGTCAGGTCGGAGCAGCGGTTGACTCTACGCAGCAGGCCGGCAGGAGCAGTCGGACAGTGAGCAGGCCGGGTGGAGAGTCGGCCCGGGCAGTCGAACAGGAGGCCGTCTGGGGCGCCTGAGCAGTCGGACTGAGGGGCTTTGCTAGCCCCGATGTCTTGAAATATTGTCTTGCCATCTTCGGGGTACCCGTGGTCAATTACCCCGACACTTATTGTAGTATCTTGAGTCAGCAATTTGGCCATTCTTCCATGAGGAGTTGGTATGACTTTGTATATAAGTTGTTCTTTATGGGTTCCTTAGCTCCCGAACTCAGACCTTTACTTGATGTTCCAGATACCGAATAGTATTGGGTTAAGCTGGTACATCAAGGGGAACATTAGAAGCGGAGTGCTAAATGTCTCTCGGTCGAACACCCAGATTTCGTTTCCTTGGCATCGCTAAGGTGAAATCTGAGAAAGTGTTGTCTTCCGTTGCATCTACATCATCCATCACTATTCATCATGGTAGTATGATATGTTGCCAGGATCCTCGGCACGGATGTTGGTAAGATCTTGATGAGTATGGAGATGCTCAAGTTCTTGAGAGCACGCTCAGTCACTGGGTTATATCCTTGGCATCATCTGGAATGTGTTTTCCGTTTGCTGAGTTGTCTTATAACTCTAGTTTTCTTTCCAAACTGAGTATGCCATTTCTCCAAACTCCTTCAAACGATCGTTTGTGATTGCCTTAGGCCGGTATAAAGAGTTTCAATGATCTTTGCATCAAAAGTAATTCTTTTTGCCACTTAAGGGAATTGTCGGATCATGGGTTCCGGCAGACCCTTAAGGTTCGAACACTGGGGTGCGCGCGGAGATCACGCCTTCTACCTCACCGTCTCGCAAAGATCTAGACTACTAAAAGAACTGCACAAGAGACACAAGGTTTATACTGGTTCGGGCCACCGTTGTGGTGTAATACCCTACTCCAGTGTGTGGTTGGTGGATTGCCTCCTGGGGCTGGTGATGACAAACAATACAAGGAAGAACAGCCTCGCGAGGGTCTGTTCTTGGCTGGGGCGATGAACTGCTAGGAGGAGTTCAGTCACCCTTCTCTCTCTCTCTGATTTCTATCCGATGTCCCTTCCAGATGCCTCTACCCTGGGGGTGGCTAGTCCTATTTATAGGCAAAGGCCCTGGGCCTCTTCCCAAATATTGAGCGGGAAGGGCGCCAACAGTTGGCCAATTCGAAGGGGAACATCTAGTACACTTATCCTGACTAAAGTTGGTCTTCGCCTGCCAAAGGCTCTATGGTGACACCGTGCTGGGCTCCATGGTGACATCCGTCTCGTAGTCCTCCTGGTCTTGGTCTCGTTGCACCGAAATGGCAACCTTTGCCTGACGCCTCGGTACTCTGCGGCTGCGCTTGCCCCCTTTGCACCAAAGAGGAAAGAAGGACGCTGCGCGCGCTGGCGCCCTGAGTCGTCATGGCTTGCGTCATGGGCACCTTGCGAGGTACCCGGCCTTGATCTCTCCGCCTCCTCGCAAGCCAGCCTGATGAGGCTGCACCTGAGGATGCGCCGTGTCGTCCGCCCCGCGAGGCTTGGCCCCTCGCGAGGGTCTTGAGTCTTGCGTTGATGAAGATGGGCCATGCTGGGCCCCCTTTGAGCCACGCCGCAGGCCGCAGGCAGACAAGTCTGGGGACCCCCATTCCCAGAACGCCAACAGTAGCCCCCGGGCCCAAGGCGCGCATGGACTTGGCCGTGCCGAGAGGCGAAAGGGCAAGGGCGAAGCGCCGCGGGCCCTAACAGCCTGCGGCCTTGAGCGCCGCGTGGCGGTTGATTGGACGTGGGCGGTACTGTTCGCCCACGCTACCTTATTTTGCGCCCTGCTAGGTTGCCCCGCAGTTGTACATAGCCGCCCCTCTTCCTGTTGCTCGAACGTCCCTTGTTCTTCCTCCCTTCGAACTTCGACTCTCGCCTCCAATCCCATCTCACACTTCCCCTCTCTGGTCCACCGCCATGGCTCCGACGAGGAAAGAGAAAGGGAAGAAGCCTGTGTCTCCATCTCGCCCGCCGCTGTCGGTGGCCCCCACCGTCGGCCGCTCAATCATACTCAATCTGGAGTGCCTGGATAAGCTTAGACCGGCTCTGGCCACCGTCTTCAACGAGTGTGGGAGGACGACGGCCTGGCCTATGTCTCACTTCCCCACTGACAGGATAATCACCGATGTTCATTACTTTGCCGATGCCTTGTGGGCGGGTCTGGTTCCCCCTTCTCTGATTTCTTCAACGCCGTCCTCTCCCATTACCAGATCCACATGATGCATCTGGGTCCTGAATCCATTGCCATCCTCTCGGTCTTTGCTTTTGTTTGCGAGGCGCTGATGGGCATCCCTCCTTCTGTTGCCTTGCTGCGCCATTTCTTCTCCTTGCGCCTTGCCGACCCCACTCAATGCTCGGCGTGCGTGAGTTTCATCGCCACGCCCGAGACCGCGGCCTCGGGTATTGACTTCAAGCTCCCTCCGCCTTCAGCTGGGTTCCGCGAGCGATGGTTGTACGTCGATGTCGGGGTGCCCAGCCCCCGGCTGGCGAAGCCAACTTCGCCTGATGTACCTAATTCAGGCTGGGGCCAGGAGACACTTAAGAGCCCCCAGCTCGCCTTCGTCTGGCGCCGCTTCACGTTCTTGAGATCACTCAACGTGATAGCGCCCAAGGTGCTGAAGGAGTTCCTGCTGCGCCGCATTGCCCCTCTCCAGTGCCATTCTCGTCGAATGTGGGCCTTCAGCGGGCATGGTGATCACATGAGGCTTCAGGAAGAAGACTTGATGCCCGCGGCGCTAAGGACGGTGCTCTTGGTCCTGACTGGCGACCCCAACCTCGGCAGTATCCAGCGGGGAGGAGCTCTGCTGTACCTCTGCCAGAACAGGGATGACTTCGTGAGGCAGATGTCCTCCTTTGACGACTGGGGGCTACGTCCTGTCGGCCTCCAAGGGCTTCGCGGGAACCCTGTGGCGGTGACTGCCCTTCCGGTTTGTCCAGGTGAATCCTCCTCGAGTGGTGGAGCAGGGAGGCAGGAGACAGCGGGGGTCGAGAGAGCTACTGACGAGGTGACCGCACCCGGCGGTGCTCTTGATGGGGCAGCTCCTGAGGCCCGTGCTGCCGAGGCTGCGGGCGAGGTGCGGCCACTTCCGACGCTTAGGGCCGAGGCTCCTGAGCCCCCGGCCGTACCTTCTGGCGAGGCAACTGACTGTGCGCGTCAGGCATGCGTCCTCGACGCAGGTCGCCTTGGTGCTCCGTCCTCCTCGCAGGTTGATTCCTGTGCACCTCTCCTGGGCCGCTTCCGTGTGGACTTTGAGGCCCTCCAGAGAAAAAGGGAGGCCCTGGGTGATGACTTCCCTTGCCGCTTGCTAAAGCGCCGGAAGTACTTTGCTACCGATGAGTAAGTCTTCTCCTTTCCTATCTCCTGACCCACTTGTTGCGTCTACTGATGCTTGCTCTGCAGGCCCCTTCCGACTGAGCTCACGGAAGTCGTCGAGGTGCCGCCTCCCTTGGCTTCGTCTCCTCCGTCGCCCCTGAGTGCCCCGAGCAACACTGCTCTTGTGGTGAGGGCGAACGACGAGGTGGACCGTCATGTAACGCACGGCGGCCCTTCTATCCCCGCGATCTCCTTCCGCGGGCCCTCTCTTGGCATAGCCAGCCTGCCATGGGCTTCTCGTCTGGTCGCGGGCTGCGACTGGCTGAGGCACCCCCTGCATCCTTCTTCTGGGGGTGGGCTGGCCCCAGGCCGGGCTTCTGGTACGGCGCGCCCGACCGTCGCGAGGGCGCCAGCCCCCAGCCTCCTGCCCGGAGTGGGAGCGATGGTCCGCGGTCCTTGGCGCTCGCTTGGGGCGGACGATGGTGTGGAAGACGTGCTCGAGCGTGCTCGGGAGCGCCGTGCCCGTCGCCACGAATTCCTTCGAAGGGCGAGTGGCGCGGTGGACATGCTCGGGCAGGAGCTCGCCGATGAAGACGCGCGCCTGGAGACCGAGGGCCTGTGCCTGGCCGCAGAGAGGCGCGAGCTAGAGGCCGCCATTGCCCTCGCGCGTCATCAGCGCGACCTCGATGACGAAGAGGCGAAGGCGTCGCTGGAGGCCTCTCGGGCGGCCCGATCCCAGGCTGCTGAGGAGGCCCGGGGAGCAGACCGACGGCGGGAAGCAGCAAAAGAACGGGCTCGGGAGCTCTTGGCCCGGTGCCGCTCGTTGGAGGAGCAAGCGGAGCTGCGCGAGGCAGCCCTTGCATCGATGAAGGTGGCTTCTGGCGACCCGGTTGAGCTTTGGAAGCGCGAGGAAGCGTTGGTGCTGGAAGCCGCCGAACGCACCCGTGAGTACGAGCGGCTGGAGACGAGGGAGCACCTAGTGACGCAGGCGGAAGACGATGTCGCTGTGCGGGAGGCGCGTGTCCTGGAGGAGGTTTGTTGTCGGGTGGCGACGGCGCGCTAAGGCCTCGAGCGTGAGTTCGAGGGGAAGCTGGGGATGATCCAGGTCGAAGCCGAGGGCAGAACTGCAGCCCTGAGGGCCCAACGGGATGAGGCGATGCGGCGGGTCGACGCCTCCCGGGCCGCCCTTGAGGCAGCGCAAAAGGAGTTGGCCGCCTCCCAGGCCGAGGTGCTCCGTCTTCGCCAGCGGATGGAAGAGGCTGAGGCCGTTGAGCGTCAGAATGCCGACGAAATACGCCAGTGGCAAGTCCTGGAGCACGTGCACGGCCCCATTCTCACCACGCTCAGGGAGAGGGCTAACGCTGCCTTGGGCAACATCTGTGAGGCAGCCGTCGGCGAGCCGCACACGATCAACTATGCCGGCAACCTGCAGTTCTTCACCGCTGTGGTGACACAGCTGGAGGCACGTTCGGTCAGGGCCGACAGGTTGGTGGAGGAGAGGAGCCGCGCCCTGCTTAGGCGCGCCTTTTCCCGTGTCTTCAGCCATCTCCAGAACATGGATCCCCACTTCGACTTTGATGCCGCCATCGCCCCAGTTCCCCAGGCCGTCCGAGGCGACCTGGCGGATTGGGTGGAGAACAACGTGGATGCTCTCGTCCGAGCCTTCACTTCGGATGACGACGACGTGATCGTGGCGGCCGACGAGGGCGGTGTGGTGGATGGCCCCGACGCCGCTGGTGGTGATGCAGACAACGAGGGCGAGTTCAGTGATGCCAGCGACAGCTTGAGAGGCGCCCCCGAGGATGCGTTGGGGGATTTGTCAGACTGACCATGTACTACTCCTGTCTTTTTACCCCGCATGAATAGAACTCAGGTGTTTGGCCTGATGGTCGTGAGAGCATTTTGGGAGGGGAAACCCCTCATGTAAAAACTTGTGTCCATCATATCAGTAGTAGTCAAATTGCGCGCGTGCCTGACGGTGGGCTGGTCCTCCGAGGCGGCCTGCAGGAGGGCGCGACGCCTTGGGTGCTCTCTGGTTGGGTCCTCAGGATGTGAGATCATTGCTGATGATAAACTTCATAGGCGTTGGCCTTCTTCACAGGCTCTGGGCCTTCTCCCGAGCGGGATTGCTTCACAGGCGTTCGCCTTCTTCACAGGCTCCGGGCCTTTTACTGAACACGAGAGCTTCACAGGCACTCGCCTTGCTTCACAGGCTCTGGGCCTTTTCCAGAACGCGAGAGCTTCACAGGCACTCGCCTTGCTTCACAGGCTCTGGGCCTTTTCCAGAACGTGAGAGCTTCACAGGCACTCGCCTTGCTTCACAGGCTCTGGGCCTTTTCTAGAACACGATAGCTTCACAGGCACTGGCCTTGCTTCACAGGCTTGGGCCTTTTCTAGAACGGGGCAACCTCCGCAGGCACCCGAAGATCCTCCCGAGAGCGAGCAACAACAGCAATTTAGGTTGCGCATGAGCCAGGCCTGACCGGACTCGCGAGGGGCTCGCGAGGGGAGGCAGCTGTGGCGAAGCGGTAACCAGAACGCGAGAAATGGCTCGAGCGAGAATAAGCACCCCTTCCCCGAACACACGCAAATCTCAAATTCGAATCCAACTTAAATCCAGCGAGGGAAAAGCTACAGCCAAAGGGAAAGGCAACGAAAAGCAGACAAAAGGCCGCGTCTGGCACCTAATCTAGTCTTGGACGTCTTCTCACCAGCGCGGAGCTAAGTGCTGTCCACTGGGCGTGGGAGGGAGCCCCAGGGCCTGAGGCCGGCACCCCTGAGACTCTGGGGCGTGTACAACCCCACTCATTATTACGTGACAGTGTCACGGGGCGGCGAGCTTCACAGGCACTGGGCCTTCTTCACAGGTACTGGCCTTGCTTCATATCGCCAGACGAGGGCCCCGCCTTGTGCCACACTCTAGTGCCATCAGCAACGACCGGAACCCAGGACGCCGCCCGATGGGGTAGAGCGGTCGCCAGCGGTTCCCCCGACAACCACGGGTCCTCTGCCAGGGGCAGGCCCTGAGGCACCTCCCCACCAGAGGGCCTACCTCCTGAGAACGCCTTGCTCCGAACGTCGCGGTGGTGATGTTGGATCCCGGCCCCTCTCCTGCAGCCCCCTGCGCCCTCCTCCCGAGGTGTAGGAGACTGTGGGAGCGGGGCAGCTGCTTGCCGCGGCAACCTGCACCTCCTGCGATCCATGGTTAGCGTATACCTGCCCCTGAAGAGTTGGCGGTGCCCGATAATCGTTGCCTCCAGCGTGGTCAGCGGGTTCGTCCCAGGGCTCCTGGAAGGGCTCAGCTTCCATCGCTTCGTCCCCCCAGCTTGGGCCGAGGAGCGAGCCTTGTACGTTCTCGTGAGGGTGTCCTTGGTCCATCATGAGGGGCACGTATTCCTCCGTCGCCGTCATCCCGAGTGCCACGCCGTGATGCCTCGCATGCCACGCGGTCCCACCTGTCATGCCTACTGCGGGGCGGCAACGCGGCCGCCCTCCGGGGCCGCGGGTCGCGTCGAGTCCTTCGCCTTCGCGGGCTGGGGGCGGGGGCAGTGCCGCTGTAGGACCTTGAAGTAGATGTGTCTAGAAGGGGGGGGGGGTGATTAGACACTTAATGCTAAAGTTGCAATTTTTAAGCCCTTTTTGGTTTAAGTGTAGTTTAGGCATAATTTCAGCATTCACAATACATATCAAGCAAGCATGCAAAGAGTGAATAGGCAGCGGAAAGTAAAGCATGCAACTTGCAAGAATGTAAAGGGAAGGGTTTGGAGAATTCAAACGCAATTGGAGACACGGATGTTTTTCCCGTGGTTCGGATAGGTGGTGCTATCCTACATCCACGTTGATGGAGACTTCAACCCACGAAGGGTAACGGTTGCGCGAGTCCACGGAGGGCTCCACCCACGAAGGGTCCACGAAGAAGCAACTTTGTCTATCCCACCATGGCCATCGCCCACGAAGGACTTGCCTCACTAGCGGTAGATCTTCACGAAGTAGGCGATCTCCTTGCCCTTACAAACTCCTTGGTTCAACTCCACAATCTTGCCGGAGGCTCCCAAGTGACACCTAGCCAATCTAGGAGACACCACTCTCCAAGAAATAACAAATGGTGTGTTGATGATGAACTCCTTGCTCTTGTGCTTCAAATGATAGTCTCCCCAACACTCAACTCTCTCTCACAGGATTTGGATCTGGTGGAAAGAAGATTTGAGTGGAAAGCAACTTGGGGAAGGCTAGAGATCAAGATTCATATGGTAGGAATGGAATATCTTGGTCTCAACACATGAGTAGATAGTTCTCTCTCAGAAATAGGATGCTGGAAGTGTAGGCTTAGTCTGATGGCTCTCTCTTGAAATGAAGAGGAGGTGGAGGGGTATTTATAGCCTTCACACGAAATCCAACCGTTACACATAGTTTTCCAATCTCGGTGAGACCGAATCACAAACTCGGTCGGACCGAAATAGTAAACCTAGTGACCGTTAGTGATTCTCGGTGGGACCGACTGGAACAATTCGGTGGGACCGATGTGCTAGGGTTAGGGAAAAACCAAAACTCGGTTTGACCGATTACTCAAACTCGGTGGGACCGATTTGGGTAATAAGTGAAACAGAGAGTTGGCCAGGTAAACTCGGTGAGACCGATTGCATATCTCGGTGGGACCAATGATATTGCAACAGGTAACAGAGAGTTTGCAAGCCCATCTCGGTGAGACCGAGATCCTTATCGGTAGGACCGAATTGCTAGGGTTTGGCAGTGGCAAATGACAAGTAAAACTCGGTGGCGCCGGATTGAAGGAATCGGTATGACCGAGTTTGGCTTAGAGTTTAGGTCATTTGTGGAAGTGGGAAAGTAGCTGAGGATTTTGGAGCATATCATTAAGCACTTTGAGCAAGAGGCTCATTATCAACACCTCATCCCTCCTTGATAGTATTGGCTTTTCCTATGGACTCAATGTGATCTTGGATCACTAAAAGTGTAACATGAAGAGTCCTGAGCTTGAAGCTTTAGCCAATCCTTTGTCCTTAGCATCTTGAAGAGGTTCCCACAACCTTTGGTCCATACAACTCCATTGTTGAACTTATCTGAAATATACTAGATAAAAGTATTAGTCCAACAAGAGATATGTTGTCATTAATTACCTAAACCACCTAGGGAGCACTTGTGCTTTCAATCTCCCCCTTTTTGGTAATTGATGGCAACATACATCAAAGCTTTAGATAAAGATATAAAGAACAACAAGTAAAGCTTTGGAAGGACATGTAACAAGCATAGGCTCCCCCTACATGTATGCACTCATGTGAATATGAAATATAGAGGCATGTGAGAGCATAACCATGATAGAGTGGGCAATGTGTTACATGTATCTTGGCCATATGCATCAGAGCAAAAGATTGTTAAGGAAAATACCTTCATGCTCATGAGTTCTTCTTGCAAACAGTATGTACATAAGCAAGAACTCCTCATACTCATGATGTTGATGCATACACTTACCTTGTAGTCTTTGGTTGTCTTAGGATGGAATGAACCTGCACAAACAAGGTTAGATAACACAGGTACATCCACTAGCCAAAGCAAACTAAAGAAACCACAAGAATACCAAGACTGGGATGACATGTAGAGAGTAAGTACTAGGTACTATATTGAATTCAACATGTCCCCAAGAGTAAATATGTGCAGTGAATTTGACTGATTTCTTTCCCATAGGTGTCTTGCTCCCCCTGAATCTTATATGGGATATTGGGAGAAGATAAGGAACAGAAAATCAGAGCCGAAAGAAACAAATGAACATGTCTTTCCCCCTAAAAAGACATGTGACATCTCTCCTCTTGAACATCAAGCATCTGGGATCCTTGAGTATTGTCTCTCCCCCTAGAGATCTCTTTCTTTGGGATCATTGAGACTTTCTCTTCCCCTTTAGTGTGTGTTCTCTCTCTCCCACAAGCTTTGATGTGATCTCTCTCTCCCCCTTTGACATCAATTTCCAAGAAGGGTTTTCTGGAATCCGTCGTATAGGTTTGGTCCTTGAGATTCAGCACAAAGCAATGGATAAACTTGGGATGCTTGCAGAGGACAAGATTCATTGAGTGGAGTTGGATCAGAGGAAAAAAGAATATGTGACAAACTGTTTCTCCTGTTGCTAAATCGGTGGCACCGAGTGGTATGTTTCGGTGGTACCGAAGGAATTCGGTTGGACCGAAAATTACAATTCGGTGAAACCGAGTTTACACAGAGAGAAACACTTGTCACCTCAGCTTACTAGACATTTAGGATCTCACAAAGATTTGCAATGAATTACCTGAAGGATTCACAAGGAATTGAATGCAGAAAAAGCAGAACAAAAACAGAAAGAGAAGAAACTAAAAGATATAGATGAAGTTGAAAAAGAGAAAGAAAAAAATAAATATGCAAGAGACAAATGCAATAACACAAAAAGAACACAAGAGAACTTCATCTAGAGTTGGGCGGTGACATAGTCACCTATGTTAGAGTATATTGACTTAGGAGTCAAGTGAGAACACTTGATCATAGGTCATACTCATCATTTAAGCTCAAAATGGGGTTACCATTTTTGTTTAAGCATCTTGATGTATTCACATCTTGTTGAGTTGCTTTGACTCATGTCTCGGAGTAAATCTTCTCTAAGATGGAATAACATACCTTGGGTGGTGGTGTGGTTCTTGCTCATGTAGTGTGGGTGCTCAAAGTTGATGTAGCTCATCAAGAGTTGGGAGCACCGCTTGGAGTTTGAGTTCATCTACCTACATGGGTTAGTTCTTGCAAGGAAGAGCACTTGTGTATCCAAAAATGACAAGCACCACTTGGAGCTTAACATAGAATTTGTCAAAGGATGTGTTTGAATGGTTTTGTGCTTCCTTGTCTTCAACCACCATTGTGTAGAGACTTGGTGATGTAGAGATTGCTCAAGATTTGAGTGAGTCGCAATCTCATGGAATTAGATTCAACCAAGCACCTACATGGGTTAGACAACATGCAGGGCACAAATATATCCAAGACATAAGATAGTCATTATAAGAGATATATCATGGATTAGTCATAAGCTCATGTCTTGCATGTATCCAATGGAGTTCCTACTCCAAGTTCGAAGCATCAATAATGTTCAATTCACCTCTCAACCTGCAAAATACTTTCTCATCAAGAGGTTTAGTAAATATATCTGCTAGTTGCTTATCGGTACGAACATGCTTAAGATCAATGTCACCCTTAGCAACATGGTCTCGAATGAAATGATGACGAACTTCAATATGCTTAGTTCGAGAATGTTGTACAGGATTATGACCAATTTTGATAGCACTTTCATTGTCACAAAGCAGTGGAACATGTTTCACATAGATTCCATAATCTTTAAGAGTTTGGGTCATCCAAAGTAATTGAGCACAACATGAACCAGTGGCAATGTATTCCGCTTCGGCGGTGGATAATGATACCGAGTTTTGTTTCTTGGAGGACCAAGAGACAAGTGATCTACCAAGAAATTGACAAGTACCCGAAGTGGACTTTCTATCAACCTTGTCTCCGGCATAATCCCAGTCGGAATAGCCAACAAGATCAAAAGAAGACCTCTTAGGATACCAAATGCCAAAGTTTGGTGTATGAATTGAGTATCTCACTATCCTTTTCACGGCCTTAAGATGAAATTCTTTAGGAGCAGCTTGATATCGTGCACACATGCACACACTTAGCATAATATCGGGGCGTGAAGCACATAGGTATAGCAATGAACCAATCATAGAGTGATAAACCTTTTGATCAACCGGTTCACCATCTTTGGTCAAATCATTATGTCCACTAGTAGGCATGGGTGTAGACATACCTTTGCATTCTTGCATATTGAACTTCTTGAATAAGTCCTTGGTGTACTTCGTTTGAGAGACAAATGTACCTTCCTTAGTTTGCTTGATTTGCAAACCAAGAAAGAATTTGAGTTCACTCATCATAGACATCTCAAACTTCTCTGACATTAGCTTTCCAAACTTTTCACTAAAGAGAGGGTTAGTTCAACCAAATATGGTATCATCAACATAAATTTGGCATACAAATAGTTCTCCATTAACCCTTTTAGTAAAAAGAGTAGAATCAATTTTACCAATTTCAAAACCACTTGCAATAAGGAACTTGGTCAAGCATTTATACCATGCTCTAGGAGCTTGTTTAAGACCATAAAGAGCTTTGTGAAGTTTGTAAACATGATTTGGTTTCTTAGGATTGATAAAGCCGGGAGGTTGCTTGACATAAACTTCCTCCTCTATTTCGCCATTTAGAAAAGCACTCTTAATGTCCGTTTGGTACAAGGTGATATTATGGTGATTAGCATAGGCAAGTAAGATGCGAATGGACTCAAGTCTAGCAACGGGAGCATATGTCTCACCATAGTCCATACCTTCGACTTGTGTGTACCCTTGGGCGACGAGACGTGCTTTGTTGCGAACCACTTGTCCATCTTCATCTTGCTTGTTGCGAAACACCCATTTGGTACCAATGATGTTGTGGTTGTTGTCGGGCTTCTCAACCAATGTCCAAACTTGGTTTCTCTCAAAGTTGTGTAGCTCTTCATGCATAGCGTTTATCCAATCCGGATCTTCCAATGCTTCTTCAACCTTCATAGGTTCAATACTAGAGATGAATGAATAGTTTTCACAAAATTTAGCTAAACGAGTCTTTGAGCGAGTGATTCTCCCGGTTTGTATATCATTGAAGATTTGCTCGACGGGATGATCTTTGGCAATTCTTGCTCGAACTCGTGAGAGCTTTTGCTTGGGTCTTCGTTGAGCATCTTCTTCATCTTGTTCTTCTTCTTGGCCTTCTTAATTGTTGACGTTATCATTCTCTTGTCGTGGTGGAGAAGGAGGTTGTTGATGTTCCTCTTGATGCACTTCCTCATCTTCTTTATCTTGGCGTGTCCCACTTGTGGATGCTTCCATATCAATTCTTGGTTCGCCTTGTTGTGAAGTAGGGGCTTCCACTTGGATGGATGAGGTACTCTCCTTCACCTCCGTTGGACGAATTTTGCCAATGGACAAGTCTTGGATTGCTTCTGAAGGGTCTTTGTCTCCTACATCAATTGGCAATTGCTCTACTTGCGAGCCATTAGATTCATCAAACTTCACATCTACCGTCTCTTCAACCTTTCGGGTGAAATTGTTGTAGACACGGTAAGTGTGAGAGTTTGAGCCATAACCAAGTAGGAAACCTTCATGAGATTTAGGAGCAAACTTTGAACGACGATGCTTATCAAGAATGTAGCACTTTGAGACGAATACTCGAAAGTATCCAACTTGGGGTTTGTTACCGGTGAGGAGCTCGTATGCCGTCTTGCCGAGTAGCTTGTGAAGATACAAGCGATTTGTTGCGTGACAAGCTGTCTCAACCGCTTCTGCCCAAAAGTGCTTCGGCGTCTTGTATTCATCAAGCATCGTTCTTGCCATTTCGATGAGCGTCCGGTTTTTCCTCTCAACAACTCCATTTTGTTGAGGTGTGTACGTAGCCGAGAACTCGTGTGAAATCCCTTCTTCATCAAGAAAGGTGTCCACATTTGCGTTCTTGAACTCCGTTCCGTTGTCACTCCGAACCTTCTTGATCTTCACGTCAAACTGATTTTGGGCCTTCCTAGCTAAGTTTTTGAAGATCTTCTGGACCTGCGACTTATCATTAAGAAAGAACACCCACGTAAATCTTGAAAAATCATCAACTATAACTAGACCAAAAGAATTTCCACCGAGACTCTTGTAGGCGTTGGGGCCAAAAAGATCCATATGAAGTAGCTCGAGTGGCCTCCTTGTGGTCATGATGTTCTTCACGGGATGCCTTCCTCCAACCTGTTTACCTGCTTGACAAGCACTACAAAGTCTATCCTTATCAAATATGACATCATTAACTCCAAGGATATGATTTCCTTTAATAAGCTTGTCAAGGTTTCTCATGCCAACGTGACCTAGTCGTCTATGCCACAACCAACCTTTTGAGGATTTAGCAATGAAGCAAGTTTTAGGTTGTGCCTTTTTAGAGAAATCGACAATGTAAAGATCACCTCTACGCATACCGGTAAAGACCATTTTATGATTGTCTCGACGAAATACTTGGCAATCTACCTCAGTAAATAGGACATTCAAACCAAAATCAGCAAGTCTAGATACTGAAAGTAGGTTGTAACCGAGAGATTCAATGAGCATGACATTTTGAATGGAACTATCATGTGAGATGGCCACCTTACCAAGGCCAACCACTTTACCCTTTGAATTATCACCAAAGGTGACATATTTTCGAGGGCCGTCATTTTCAGCAAGCTCACGGAACATTTCTTCATCTCCGGTCATGTGATCAGTACATCCACTATCGAGAACCCATTCCTTTCCACCTGACGCCTATCCCCGAAGATTTGCCGTAAGACCAAAATGTCTCATTGCATCATCAAGATCGAAGTCACTATCATCATCATCATAGTATCCATGTTCATCGTGATCTTGTGACTCATCATTTCCTAGAGAGGGTAATTCATTAGATAAATGTTCATAAAAGTGGTCACTTTTATGAATTCTTATAGCTTCAAATATAATATCACTAATGATTCCAGCATCTCCTTTAGCATGCTTGAGATTGGTAAGCTCAAATAGACAATCACCAAATTTAGGATCACTAGAGTTCATCTTACTCAATGCAATAGATTTATGGAGAATTTCATCCAGATTTTTCAAGGAATGATCGGGAAATCGTTCCTCAAGAAATTTCCATATAGTATAGGCACAATTAAGAGTAGGCAACTTAGCAATCAAATTTTTGGGCTATCCTCTAATGATGAGCTCAATGGTTCTAAGATTGCGAATCATGTCAATATCTTCATCTAGGGTAGGATGCAAAGGATCAATACGAGGTGCACAAGGGTTAGCAATATACTTGTTTAGATGATATTGATTGAAGATTGCAAGCATCCCATTTTTCCACTCATGAAAATACTCTCCATCAAGAATAGGCACTCTATGTCTAAGACTCCCTAAAGTAGACACATCCATCTTCCTCCAATGGTGATTAAACCAAGGTAATGGAGACCAAAAGCTCTGATACCACTTGTAGGACCTTGAAGTAGATGTGTCTAGAAGGGGGGGAGGGTGATTAGACACTTAATGCTAAAGTTGCAATTTTAAGCCCTTTTTGGTTTAAGTGTAGTTTAGGCATAATTTCAGCATTCACAATACATATCAAGCAAGCATGCAAAGAGTGAATAGGCAGTGGAAAGTAAAGCATGCAACTTGCAAGAATGTAAAGGGAAGGGTTTGGAGAATTCAAACGCAATTGGATACACGGATGTTTTTCCCGTGGTTCGGATAGGTGGTGCTATCCTACATCCACGTTGATGGAGACTTCAACCCACGAAGGGTAACGGTTGCACGAGTCCACGGAGGGCTCCACCCACGAAGGGTCCATGAAGAAGCAACCTTGTCTATCCCACCATGGCCATCGCCCACGAAGGACTTGCCTCACTAGCGGTAGATCTTCACGAAGTAGGCGATCTCCTTGCCCTTACAAACTCCTTGGTTCAACTCCACAATCTTGTCGTAGGCTCCCAAGTGACACCTAGCCAATCTAGGAGACACCACTCTCCAAGAAGTAACAAATGGTGTGTTGATGATAAACTCCTTGCTCTTGTGCTTCAAATGATAGTCTCCCCAACACTCAACTCTCTCTCACAGGATTTGGATCTGGTGGAAAGAAGATTTGAGTGGAAAGCAACTTGGGGAAGGCTAGAGATCAAGATTCATATGGTAGGAATGGAATATCTTGGTCTCAACACATGAGTAGATAGTTCTCTCTCAGAAATAGGATGCTGGAAGTGTAGGCTTAGTCTGATGGCTCTCTCTTGAAATGAAGAGGAGGTGGAGGGGTATTTATAGCCTTCACACGAAATCCAACCGTTACACATAGTTTTCCAATCTCGGTGAGACCGAATCACAAACTCGGTCGGACCGAAATAGTAAACCTAGTGACCGTTAGTGATTCTCGGTGGGACCGACTGGAACAATTCGGTGGGACCGATGTGCTAGGGTTAGGGAAAAACCAAAACTCGGTTTGACCGATTACTCAAACTCGGTGGGACCGATTTGGGTAATAAGTGAAACAGAGAGTTGGCTAGGTAAAATCGGTGAGACCGATTGCATATCTCGGTGGGACCCATGATATTGCAACAGGTAACAGAGAGTTTGCAAGCCCATCTCGGTGAGACCGAGATCCTTATCGGTAGGACCGAATTGCTAGGGTTTGGCAGTGGCAAATGACAAGTAAAACTCGGTGGCGCCGGATTGAAGGAATCGGTATGACCGAGTTTGGCATAGAGTTTAGGTCATTTGTGGAAGTGGGAAAGTAGCTGAGGATTTTGGAGCATATCATTAAGCACTTTGAGCAAGAGGCTCATTATCAACACCTCATCCCTCCTTGATAGTATTGGCTTTTCCTATGGACTCAATGTGATCTTGGATCACTAAAAGTGTAAAATGAAGAGTCCTGAGCTTGAAGCTTTAGCCAATCCTTTGTCCTTAGCATCTTGAAGAGGTTCCCACAACCTTTGGTCCATACAACTCCATTGTTGAACTTATCTGAAATATACTAGATAAAAGTATTAGTCCACCAAGAGATATGTTGTCATTAATTACCAAAACCACCTAGGGAGCACTTGTGCTTTCAGCCGCCGCCGGTCCGGTGCTGACAGCTTCGCTGGCGTCGGAGTAGCCTTGGAGTCCGCGGGCGCGTGCGGAGCCCCCGCGCGGGTCGCCCTGGGCTTGAGATGGGAGCTGGATGGAGAAGGGGTGAGCCCCCGAGGCGGCGGAGCCCAGGAGCTCCGCCACTCGCTCCAGCAGCACGTTGTGGCCGCCCTCCAGCAGTCTGCACCGCAGCAGCTCTCGGGCCACCGTGAGCGCAGCCCTCGAGTTCGCCTGCTCCCGGCGGGTGTAGGGTGTCGTGGTTGCGGCGTGATTGGAGGCCCTCGCCGCCGACCGCGCTTGCCGCGGTGTGAGGGTCGCGGAGGCCTGTCCGCGTCGCCCGCGGCCCGCAGCGCCCTGCGGACCACGAGCTTCCTGGGGCGCGGGGTCACCCGAGGCGGGCGGCTCCGCGCAGGTGGGCCACGCCGCCCATGGACCTTGGTTGCCCGCCTGGTCGCTGGACATGGTGATGACGATGCGATGGGAGACAGAGCGGTAACAAGGCAAATTCCGGCGCACCCCTACCTGGCGCGCCAAATGTCGGATCACGGGTTCCGGCAGACCCTTAAGGTTCGAACACTGGGGTGCGCGCGGAGATCACGCCTTCTACCTCACCGTCTCGCAAAGATCTAGACTACTAAAAGAACTGCACAAGAGACACAAGGTTTATACTAGTTCGGGCCACCGTTGTGGTGTAATACCCTACTCCAGTGTGTGGTTGGTGGATTGCCTCCTGGGGCTGGTGATGATGAACAATACAAGGAAGAACAGCCTCACGAGGGTCTGTTCCTGGCTGGGGCGATGAACTGCTAGGAGGAGTTCAGTCACCCTTCTCTCTCTCTCTCTCTCTCTCTCTGATTTCTATCCGATGTCCCTTCCAGATGCCTCTACCCTAGGGGTGGCTAGTCCTATTTATAGGCAAAGGCCCTGGGCCTCTTCCCAAATATTTAGCGGGAAGGGCACCAACAGTTGGCCAATTCAAAGGGGAACATCTAGTACACTTATCCTGACTAAAGTTGGTCTTCGCCTGCCAAAGGCTCTGTGGTGACACCGTGCTGGGCTCCATGGCGACCTCCATCTCGTAGTCCTCCTGGTCTTGGTCTCGTTGCACCAAAATGGCAACCTTTGCCTGACGCCTCGGTACTCCACGGCTGCGCTTGCCCCTTTTGCACCAAAGAGGAAAGAAGGACGCTGCGCGCGCTGGCGCCCGCCTGGCGCCCTGAGTCGTCATGGCTTGCGTCATGGGCACCTCGCGAGGTACCCGACCTTGATCTCTCTGCCTCCTCGCGAGCCAGCCTGATGAGGCTGCGCCTGAGGATGCGCCATGTCGTCCGCCCCGCGAGGCTTGGCCCCTCGCGAGGGTCTTGAGTCTTGCGTTGATGAAGATGGGCCAGGCTGGGCCTCCTTTGAGCCACGCCGCAGGCCGCAGGCAGGCAACTCTGGGGACCCCCGTTCCCAGAACGCCGACAGGAATAATTCTACGATTCACCTCTCTAAGGTGTCCCGTTATGAAATCATGGTAACTATCTCCTCACTACATTGAAACTGTCACCATCATATCTAAGCGTGGAATTTTCGCCTACCCAATTGAACCCTTGTCATCTACTTCTCCCCATTTCACCTGATGTGTGTTTTATGTCTCAACTCAAGAGATGTTCCTATGTCTCACTCCATGAGTTGATCTTCAGTGCTCGATCTTTGAGAAGATCGATTCCTGTAGAGTTTCTTCTGTCGTCACTATGTTGGACAAAGATCTCGAAGGCAAGGATATCAAGATCAACATGATGCAAGCAATCAACGCTCTTATGAAGTGCAATCTGGATCATGAAGATTGTGTTGACTTTGTGTCCCCTCTGTCTTCTTACCTCACATCTTGAATCTCCGGACAATATTCTTGTTTAGTGGGGGTGAGTTGCACAGCCCTAGCTCAGCCCCTGTTGTCTTTGCTTGACCATCATGTCATCATGTTTAAAATTCAAATGAATTTGAAATGGGGACTATTAAACCCTAGCAGCAAATGAAATTCAACTAGGGTCAAAATTAAATCTTTTCAATGAACCCAAAATGCCCTTCATAAATGTTCATCATTTTTGAATTGGTCTAGAACCTCTGCCAAAAATGGTGCACACTTCTCTAGGACACTCTGGATTTTTGAATTAAATCATAAGTATTTGAACTTGGACATTTAAATCCTATACAGTATTTTAAATGTCCAAATAATCTTGAAAGCATTTGAGGGCTGTTGGAAATAATTCTACAAGTGCCCACAAATATTTCCAGGATTTTATGAAATGATTTAGTATTTTTACTAAATCAAAATAGAGCAAATAAATGGAAAACATAAAGAAAAAAGAAAGAGAGAGAGAGAGAGAGAGAGAGCACTAACCTGGCAGCCCACTTACCTGGCCAGCTGGCGGCCCGGTAAGACAGTCCAGCCCACCAGGGGTAGGGGCGTCTTCCTCCCCGCGCAAGTAGGACGCCGCGCGCGCGAGGCGCCACGCCTCCTCCTGCTTGCCGCCGACTGCCTGGAGCTGTCTAGGGACGCCACGCACGTCCCCAAGCCCTACCTTCTCACTCTCGTCCCCGTTCCCCGCCTCTCTTGCTCCGCACCTCGGACCGGAACGCGTCCGTCGTCGGCGCTCACTGCCACCGCGCTCATCGGCCTCCCTCACCCTGACGTCGTGCACAAAGGCTCCGCCTTGTTGTCCTCGAGCTCTCTGCCAGCCCACGCAAGCCGGGACGCCCTGCAGAGCTGCCCTTGGCGTCGTCTTCTTCTTCGGTGCCGTGGATCGCTGCCGTCAAATTCGTCGCCGTCCGGCCTCCCCCGAGCTCACCGAGCATCTCTTCGTGACCATGGTGAGCCCCCGGTCATTTTCCCCTACCCCCGCCTCTGTTTGGTTGCCGTAGCCGTCGCCCCCTTGCTTACCGTAGCCGCCGCCGCACGGGCTCGTCGCCGACGAAGCCCGGTTGACCAATTGGTCCCGGCCGTGCGTCCGTTGCACTCGCAACACCCCGTAGAGCAAAACTAGCACGACAGTCAACTCGTTTACAAGCCGCAGCGCTCACCCCGCACCCACCCGAGCTCTGGCCGCCGCCTCGCTCGCCGTTGTTGCTATTTCCGACCGCCCTGGCACTACCCATGGCCACCACCCGATGTGCCTTATCATGCCGCAGCCATAGAGCCCAACCCCGCCCCCTCTCGTCACTGGAATCACCGGAACGAGCGACATCGACGCGTCTGTGTGCCACCGGCGGTTAGCCGCCGACGTGGCCACCTAGTTAGGGTTAATCACCCACTAATTAACCCCCTGACCCACTTACACATGGGCCCCATGCCCATAAATAACTAGAGTTTAATTTGTGACTAATCACCATGGCCCCACGCATTAGCGTTGACCTTGCTGACGTGGCCCTTGACTGACCCCACCCGTCAGTGACCCAAGTGAGCAACGTGACATGGACCAATGGGTCCCACATGTCAGGTTTGACCTGGCCGACCCAGTTGACCTGCCGACGTCACACCGACATCATGCTGACGCAGTAAATATTCTCTGGGATTTAAAATAAATCAGAAATGATTTATTTATTTCAAAAAATATCCAAAACTTCTAAAATTCATAGAAAATCAAGCGTAACTCCAAATGAAATAATTTATATATGAAAAATGACCAGAAAAATCCAATCTTTCCATCTGTACCGTTTTCATGCATGTTTGAACAACCTAAGGTTCCTGTATATGACAATTTGCATAATTGGCATTTAAATGATCACATATGGAGTTTGAATTTGAACCTTTGGTTCAAACCATCTTCATTTAATCTGGTTGCTAGTTGCATTAGCTCGATAAACAACATATTGCCATGTCACATTCATGCATCATACTCTTGCATCGCATTGGTTGTGTTTCCTCTCTGTTGCCGGTAATTGTCCCCCCTCAATAGACGTGGTTCCGACGATGAGTTCGATGACACCGATGAAGAGCTATACTATCTTTAGAAGTGCCAGGCAAGCAAAACCCCCTTGTTCATTCTGATACAATCCCACTCTCGCTTCTGCTCTCTTTTACTGCATTAGGACAACAACCATTCAACTGTTACATCCTGCGGTAGTTGAACCCCTTTTCTCTGCATGACCTGTCATTGCCATAGTAAATAGATGAAACCCACTAGCATGAGTAGGTGTTGTTTGAGCACTGATGTGCCTACTCATTCATGCTTGTTGTCATGCCTGCTACTGCTTAGAGTTGAGTCATGTCTGATTCATCAGGGATGAATTGGAATGTAGTGAACATGTCTTACCGTTGAGAGCTAAGTGAGGGAGTCCTGGACTAAGGGGTCCTCGGGCGTCCGACCTGTTAGCCATGGGCCGGAGTTATGGGCTGTGAAGATACGAAGATCGAAGACTGTACCTGTGTCTGGATGGGACTCTCCTTGGCATGGAAGGCAAGCTTGGCGACCGGATATGTAGATTCCTTTCTTTGTAACCGACCTTGTGTAACCCTAGACCCTCCCGGTGCTTATATAAACCGGAGTACTTAGTCCAGAGGGGGATATTCATTACCATAGTCATACATGCTAGACCTCTAGGGTTTAGCCATTACGATCTCGAGGTAGATCAACTCTTGTAATAATCGTATTCATCAATATCAATCAAGCAGGACATAGGGTATTACCTCCATAGAGAGGGCCCGAACCTGGGTAAACATCGTGTCCCTTGTCTCCTGTTACCATCGACCTTAGATGCATAGTTCGGGACCCCCTACCTGAGATCCGCCGGTTTTGACACCAACATTGGTGCTTTCATTGAGAGTCCTACTGTGTTGTCGACAACAAGATCGATGTATCGCCTTGTTCTCAAGGATAATATCACCACCGAAGGAACACTGGCTCCAGGCCAAACCCTCCGGCTGGGCGGCTTTACCATGACCGTCCGTTCGGTCATTAAGCCGACGATGACCTCTCGGGTCATCAAAACCCCCTTCGTATCGACTCTGAACACTCCAAGCAGATGGATCCGGCGAAGCTTTCGTCCTTAAACGAGCTCCTAGATCGCATTGCCGCCCTGGGGGTCACTACAGACTACGATCAGATTGGGCTTAAACCCGATCAGAGATAAATCAAATCTCCATCGATCACCCACCAGATAGCGGTAGTCGAAGAGCGAGTCGACAACTCTTCCTCAATATTAAGGACGTACTATGTCTGGATCTCCGGTCTCAAAGAGCCGGACACCTACCCGTGAGGTGATGCATCCCGCCCTCCAAACATAGAATCGGACGACAGGCCTAAGAAATTAGTGGACATCCCGGAGCCCGATCTGCTAAGTTCGGAAGACCTTCAGACTCCGGATCCAAAACTGGGGCAGGGTTCTGATTTAAATCCACCCACCCACCCGAATACAACCACTCTCATGAGCATAAAACAGCAGTCTCAGGAAATGGCCCACCACTTCTGGGCCAGATTCCTTCTTGTCAAAAACAAGATTAAAGATTGCCGCGACGAGGAAGTGATCTCAGTGTTCCACAACAATTGTAGGGCGAAGGAATCCTCAACGCCATCAACCGCCGTCGCATCCTACACTTCGTTGACTTGGAAACTATCGTATAGAAGTACAGTGCAATTGAAAGCGCCTGAAAAACTCAAGCAGCTCGTTGGGAATCATCGGTCCCCACTCAAGTCCTCATTTAGGCGAAAAGGGCGCACCCTTGCAACATGCCCAGTTCAATAGCAAAGAAATACAAGTCCAATATGGGGCGCGGAACCGTTCTGGAAGGATGGCTTGATGGGCCATGCAAAATACACTGAACACCGGATAACATACCAACACATAGCCTTAGAGCATGTTGGATACTCCGGTAAGTGGCCAAGAGCGGCGAGGATATCCTCACCAAGAATAACCCAGAACAACACCCCCTAGAGGACAATGACGCCAACGTACTGACGGTCTTCGAGACATTCACCTCAAACAATAGGCGCAAAAGAGCACTATGCGGACTCGCCGAAGTCTGTCAAATAGCAGCAATAAACCCTTGGAATGACACGACTATAACTTTTAATGCCGACGACGAACCAAAATACAGGACAATCCGAGCACCAGCCGCCTTGGTTCTTAGTCCAATTGTGGATGGCTTTCGGCTCACCAAGGTCCTCATGGACGGCGGCAGTGGACTAAACCTCATCTACAAAGATACACTCCACAAAATGGAAATAGACAGGAGCCGCATTGAGCAAAGCAGCATGACCTTCCGAGGAATTATCCCCAGTCGGGAGGCGCGGTGTGCGGGAAAAATAACACTCGACGTGGTATTCGGCACGCCGGAGAATTATCGGTCCGAAGAAATAACCTTCCTAGTGGCCCCTTTCAACACCGGATATGACGCCCTCTTAGGGCGAGATGCATTTACGCACTTCCAAGCGGTACCCCATTATGGATACATGAAGCTTAAGATGCCTGGGCCCAACGGTATAATCACTCTAGCCAGTGATTCAGACATAGCACTCCGCACCAAGATTAAAACCGCATCCTTGGCCCTCGAGGCATTATCTGAATCCCTCGCGGCCGAAGAATTAACCGCGCTGCGCTCCACGGTGGACAGGGATGATGTGGTCCTAGACAAACGACCCAAATCCACCTCCTTCAAACCAGTAGAAGAAATAGTCAAATTCCAAGTCCATCCAACGGACCCCAAGAAGATAGCATCCATCGGAGCACAACTAGACCCAACGGTTGACACCGCTACGAGAGTTCCAGCGCGAGAATTGGGATATATATGCCTGGTACCCTTATGATATGCTAGGAATCCCACGCGAGTTGGCCGAACATGACCTCAATATATTAAAGGGATATAAACCGGTCAAGGAAACACTGCGGCGCTTTTTTGAACCCAAACGTCAAGCTATGGGGGAGGAGCTAGCCAAGCTAATTGAGGCCGGATTCATCAGAGAAATAAAACATCCGGACTGGCTGGCAAACCTGGTGATGGTACCAAAGAAGGACAAATCCTGGCGGTTGTGCGTCGATTTTAAAGACCTCAATAAGGCTTGCCCTAAGGATCCCTTCCCCCTCCCCCGCGTTAATCAAATCATTGATGCTACCACATGACACGACTCACTGTGTTTCCTTGATGCATATTCCGGATACCATCAAATCAAAATGAAGGAGTTCAATCAAGATGCAACAGCATTCATTACCCCATATGGGCCATTCTGCTTCAACACCATGCCCTTCGGGCTCAAGAACGCCAGCGCCACATACCAACGCATGATTCAAACATGCCTGGAGAAATAGATCGGCAAGACAGTTGAAGCTTATGTGGACGATGTCGTCATCAAAACTAGGCGCGTCGAAACATTAATAGACGATTTACGTCTCACATTCGATAACCTCTATGCGTATGACATTAAGCTCAATCCTGAAAACTATGTTTTCGGCGTCCCAACTGGAAAACTGCTGGGCTTCATCATTTCCAACAGAGGAATTGAAGAAAATCCAGGAAAAATTCGAGCTCTGTCACAATTGGCTACGCCAACAGACCTTAAACAAGTCCAAAAGCTCGCGGGTTGCGTGGCAGCTCTAAGCCGCTTTATCTCTAGATTGGGAGAAAAGGCACACCACTCTATCGCCTTCTATGGCGAACCGATCACTTCAAGTGGACGGACGCGGCAATAGCCGGACCCTTCTTGCGAGCAACCCAATCCTGGCCACGCCAAACATCGGCGAACGGATGTTATTATACATATCGGTAACACATCAGGTGGTGAGCGCCGTGCTCGTCGTTGAACGAGAACAGGACGGACACAAATTCCCGCTTCAGAAGCCAGTATACTACGTATCCACTGTCCTTACACCATGCAAATCCCGGTACCCCCATTATCAAAAGATAGCATACGCGGTCTTCATGGTATCCCGAAAGCTCCGTCACTACTTCCAGGAGTGTTCGATCATGGTGGCTTCCGAAGTACCACTCAATGACATTATAAACAACCGCGATGCCACGGGCCGGGTTACCAAATGGGCCATTGAGCTCCTTCCATTTGATATTACATACAAACCACGTCGAGCTATTAAATCCCAAGTACTGGTTGACTTCATCGCCGAATGGACAGAGGCCGAATTCCCTAAAGAGTATGGCGCATATTCCAATTGGGTTATGTATTTCGGTGACTGCAAAATGCTGGCACGGCTAGGGGCGTGCGTCATCTTAACGTCACCAACTAGAGACATCATTCAGTACGTACTCCAAATACTATGCACAGACTCCAACAATGCAGCTAAATACGAGGCCTTATTGCATGGTCTCCGAATGGCTGTCTGCATGGGCATACAAAGCCTAGAAGTGCGCGGGGACTCAAACCTTGCAATATCTCAAATAAATGGACACTTCGACACCAACGATCCGAAGATGGCAGCTTATCGTAATGCCGTCATAAAAATGTCGGCCCAGTTCGAGGGGCTCGAGTTCCACCATGTGGCTCGAGAAAGTAATCAGGCAGCGGACGTTCTTGCTCGTATCGGCGCTGAGCGCGACCCCGTTCCACCTAATATCTTTCTGGAAAGACTTTTTAAGCCATCCGTGGTGTGGCAGGGGGAAAACGGCAACACTAGTCCGGATCCGAACATAACCCCATATTCTGAAAACACCGACATCATCAAAGGCTCAGCCACCGAAATAACACCGTCGGTGCATCTCATCAAGGTAGTCATTGCCCCATGGACTGAACCCTTCCTGGCCTACCTTAATAGGAAGGAGCTTCCCGAGGACCAGAACGAGGCCCTCTGCATTGTCCGGCATTCGAAGGCCTACAAGGTTCATGACAGAGAGCTCTATAAGAAAAGCGCTACCGGAGTTCTTCAAAGATGTATCTTCGAGGAAGAGGGGCGGCAGCTCTTGGCTGAAATTCATGCCGGACTCGGCGGTCACCATGCCGCAGCTCGGACCCTTGTTAGCAAGGCGTTCCGTACATGGTTTTATTGGCCGACGGCCCGAGCAGATGCACATGACCTTGTCCAACATTGCGTCGGATGCCAACTCTTCGCCAACCAAAGCCATATGCCCCCCACTGCCTTACAAACAATCCCCATCACTTGGCTTTTTGCGGTATGGGGACTCGATATGGTCGGACCCCTGAAAGGAGGAAGCCATAAGAGAAAGTATCTGCTGGTCATGGTGGATAAATTCACTAAGTGGATAGAGGCCAAACCAGTCAAAATGGCTGAAGCGGGGACGGTAATAGATTTCATATCCGGTGTGGTACACCGTTATGGTGTCCCACACAACATAATCATCGATAATGGCTCTAATTTCACAGCCGATGAAGTGAAAACCTAGTGTGCTAATCTGGGCATTAAGCTTGATTACGCCTCTGTCTATCACCCGCAGACAAACGGTCAAGTCAAATGGGCTAATGGTCTTATTACGAGCAGCATCAAACCTAGACTAGTGCGGTCTTTGAAAGAATCAGACAAGCACTGGGTGGAGGAACTTGACTCTGTACTCTGGGGGCTGCGGACCACACCCAACCGCACTACTGGATATACACCTTTCTTCATGGTGTATGGTGCATAAGCAGTGTTACCCTGCGATATTATTCATGAACCACCTCGAGTGCGCACGTACGAAGAGAGAGAAGCCGAGCTTGATCGGCAGGATAGCTTAGATGCCCTGGAGGAGGAGGGCGACGTCGCAAAAGCCCATTCCGAATTTTATGAACAACAGGCTCGCATGTATCAAAGCAGAGAAGTGCGGGCCAAGACTTATAACGTTGGTGAACTCGTTCTACGCCTGTCGGAGAAGAAAAAGGACAAACTCAAGCCCAAGTGGGAGGGTCCTTCATCATTGACGAAGTCCTCACCGGAGGAGCGTACCGCCTGCGTGATGAGTCAGACAATCACCTGGAGCCGAACCCCTGGAACACGGCCAGACCCCGATGATTTTATGCCTAGCATCAAACTCTGTGTTCGTCTCCTTCCTCCTGTTATTAATGTTATTTTTTTCTCTCTCTTTTCATTTTTTATCTTTTTTCATTTTGCTCTTTAGCCCTATGACTTTAGTACGCTAGACCGTCCTCCCCTGATGCGTACATCTCCACATATGTACGTTCATTATACCTGGGGGCTTCTCGTACAGAAGCTTGCTATTATTCTTTGAGCATCAAGCTCACCACATATGCGTTTTTCCATATGTACCTTTTCTTCGCCATTATATGCATCAATATGACTTAAGTTCTGGCCAAGCTAGGTTGCCTGGCTCCTGTGCTTATGCCCTATGTTCCCGTTAGTTCGGCTAGGGCATAAAGGGAGCACTTCTGCGATTGTTACTGCTGGGTCATCCGGATGTCTACCTCAGACTGGGTGAAGCCGAAAGCTAGCATTCTTAAGGGAATATTCGGTCGGTGAATTAAAGATGTTTCCGCATTCACTCCATTGCGCAACCCCAGAAGTTACTTACTCTGTGATTTTTCAATCACAGTTCGGACATGCACATTAAACTCATGCACACCCAGGGAAAGGAACCCTTAACGAAACCATTCTCTCTGGAAGATGTTTCTTACATAATGTAATATAACATAACTAGCCGGATACACATTGTCTGTTCAAGCAACTATGACCCCTATGCCTGGTTCCCATGTATACCCCGGTATATTCTACCGTTAGGGTATTCGGAAACACTCCGCACCTTCGGGTCCAGAGGTTGAAGTGAAAAGGTCGGACATGTCAATTGTTTTTATTATCCAGCTAGAAGGAAAGTACATAGTCACTTAGGACTCAAAAACTTCCTCCTCTATACCGTCCAACAGGCGGTCTAATTTACAATCCTGTTGGGAGTATCTAGCAGCCACCTCTACTTGGCCATATACTAAACTAACGGGAATTTCTTACCCATTTGACCCTAGTGGTCCGACCCAGGCCATGTGATTCGGATCCAGCTTAGTATATCGTGTTTTTACCATGGCCCAAGCCTCTCGCGCACCCTCTCGGTAGGCCGATATCTTCCATAGTCGGATACGCTGCCGCGCTCCCTTGAGTAGCTCTACAAGCTTCTCCATACTCCCTGGAGGGCAGTCGGATGGCCATAAGGCCTTGGCTACACTCTGCATTGCTAGTCGAGCTTGCTCGTGCAACTGCGACATCCCTTGCAGAAGATCACTTGATGATCCGGACACCTCCTCTTCGGGACGGCCCGTAAATATATCTGCAATCACAGCTATATCAGCTACTTTTACTTTCAAACTGTGATAAGATAAATACGGCCACATATTGAATATGCCGCCTCGTAGTTTTTTTGTTCTCCTTCACGGAGTCGGCTAGCTGGGGCCGCACATCCTTTAGCTCTTCGCCTAGCTGGGTGTTTGCATCTTGGAGTTTGTTTTTCTCCTGTCTGACACGGGTCCAAACCCGCTCACCTACGGCATGCAGTCTTTTCGACTCTTTTTCCTCCAATTGATCCGATGATCCTGTTATGAGATAAAGCCGCAGTGTTAACACGGTCACTATGCAATAATTGTTTCTCGATGGAGGGAAATATCACCAGAGGATGCCGCTTTGGATTTTTCTAGTTCGGCGGTCACTGTGTTCAACTGCGTCTGGCACTTTGCTAGCTCTTGGGCTAGCACGTCGTTCTTCTTTGACAGAACCTGGTCATGCAGCGATCCTCAAATCAGTTGTCCCAACTACTTTAAGTCTCGGGAGCTACTTGCATATGGTTATCATAGTCAGACGAAGTAAACTTACCTGCACATCTTTTAAATGCTGCTTTGTGGCTCTGTTAAGCCCATCTCGAGCAGCTCGGATATATGCATCAGCCGAGCTAAAGGCCTTAAATGCCACTTCTTAAAAGCCAGGGTCTTGTAAAACGGCCCTGCGGCGCCGATGATTCATGGCGCTCTCCACTTCCGAGTTGGTGACGGATATGTCATCCGAATCCTTGGCTGGAGGACTGTCCGGCGTCACCCCCGCATCAGCCCCCATCTTCACGGCAGGATCTGGATCCTGGTTGTGGGAAGTATGGCCGGCCAGACCCCTGGATACAGTCCGGCACACGTTTTTCCTGATACAGGGTAAACAGAAAGGTCACAGTTGGATGTGACTGCCAAGGTGCATATTTGCAAATTTATACCTCTTTGATGAAGGCTTGTCCGTAACTTTGTTTGCCTTCCTCTTCGAAGGCTTGCCTGGTGTGGGGGATGCTCTCTTCGGAGATGCCCCCGGGGCAGCATGGCGCGCCGAACGCCTCCCCTTTTGAGCATAGGACAATGCAGTGGGTGAGGAGGAATGAGAAAACTCTCTTGGACAAGGTATCTCCGGATTACTTACATGAGAAGCAGGAAGGAGACCGGGGTAATCGGCAATGATGGGTACATCTATACCATCATAGCTCATCTGATAGAATATTCCATCCTCGAGCTCCACAAATATGTCCGGATCCACTTCATATCCGAGGTCAAGATCCCGGTTGTGATTCTCCAGCTGAGGAGCAGGGTCATGGATCCCCTTGACAGCCTTTTGCCATTCCTGTTATAAGCGGATAAGATACTACCTATCAAGAATGATTCAGGGACATGAGTAAAATAGTGGAGCGGAAGCTTACCCAGCTGGGAGGATTATACATGGAAAATCTATCTCGATATTGGAGATGGGTGAACTCCTCTTTCTCCCCTTTATACAGCTCGACCAGTATTTTGCCCAGGGCAGCGGGGGTCTTCGGGCCCTTCCAACCATAGCATGAGGCGTCGTCTTCCCCGTTATAATGCCACATGGGCAGCCCTCTGGATTGGAGTGGCTGGACCCCCCGCGCTATAGAGGTCGCCATTACCTCGACAATTGACAATCTGGACTGGGCAAGCGTCTTAATTTTGCCCAGCAGCAGGCTGATCTCTGCACTATCCTCTTCCTCGAGGCTCCGAGGACGCCAGCTATGGCGTTTCTTCAGCGGAGCACTTGAAAACTCGGGGAGGCCCATATGGACGGGGTCGGGTAGAGCGACATCGTCGATGTAGAACCATTCAGAAGGCCACTCTTCGGAAGCTTTCTTCGGCGTGTCAGACAGGTATCCAGTCCCGATGATATGCCACACTTCGGCGCCTCCCACTTCAAAAATTGACCCACCTTGATTACGAGGGATGAGGCAGAACAGTCTTCTCCATAAATCGAAAAGGGCCTCACAGCCCAGGAATAGCTCGCATAGAGCGACGTAACCCATAATATGAAGGATAGAGGCGGGAGTGAGACTGTGCAGTTGGAGGCCATAATATTCTAGCAGACCTCAGAGGAAGGGATGGATTGGAAATCCGACACCTCTTAATAAGAAGGGGACAAAGCACACTCGTTCTCCCGCAGACGGATTGGGGAAATCCTCCGCCTGAGTTTTGCCGTTGAAGGAGGCCAATCCTGCTCAAACAAGGACCAAGTCCACAAGGGGGAAGAAAGCCCTGTGTTTGCAGCTTCGCCAGCTGACTGTGGGGTACGAAACATCTCTCCCAATCACCCTTTTTTGAGCCGTGGGGACGAGAGGGAGAGCTGGGAGCGCTAGCCATGTTGGGATGGTTCTTCTTAGCAATCTCTGAGGATTTTTCACGGGGTGTGGAATGGATCTGAGATCTCTTCTCTTTAAATAAGCTCCTTTGTGGTACGGTCGGGGTGGTATATGCAAAAATACCCTGACCTCTCGCATTCGCTCGACACGTGGAAACTGAAGTTGTTGATGCACAGAAGCCGAGGAGTACAACATTAAATGGAAGGCCAAACACACTACTCCGAAGTCATCGGTGGAGGAACCCGCCTTGCAATGCCGAAGATAATCTATGTGCCGAACACCTCTTCATTGAAGACTGGTTCGAGTGCTACTGAGGGAGTCCTGGACTAAGGGGTCCTTGGGCGTCCGGCCTGTTAGCCATGGGCCGGAGTTATGGGCTGTGAAGATACAAAGACCGAAGACTGTACCCGTGTCCGGATGGGACTCTCCTTGGCGTGGAAGGCAAGCTTGGCGACCGGATATGTAGATTCCTTTCTTTGTAATGGACCATGTGTAACCCTAGACCCTCTCGGTGCTTATATAAACCGGAGGACTTAGTCCGGAGGGGGATATTCATTACCATAGTCATACATGCTAGACCTCTAGGGTTTTGCCATTACGATCTCGAGGTCAATCAACTCTTGTAATACTCGTATTCATCAATACCAATCAAGCAAGACATAGGGTATTACCTCCATAGAGAGGGCCCAAACCTTGGTAAACATCATGTCCCCTGTCTCCTGTTACCATCGACCTTAGACGCACCGTTCGGGACCCCCTACCCGAGACCCACCGGTTTTGACACTGACACTAAGTGTGTGAACACGATTTGGTAAAGGTAGCGGTGGGAGGCCATGTAGGAGTACATGGTGGGTTGTCTCATTGAAACCGTCCTCAGGAATTGAGTTCTGTGTTTGTGATCCATGAACAGCTGCTACCACATCTTGGGCCCTAAAATATGACCCCGCTCGACTTATTAACCCCCTATCCTCTGTCCAGGAGTTGCAAGTAGTTTCTGGTGTTTGTAGTATTCTGGAGGTCATGCGCAGCGCTGACCCGAGGGGTGGGCTATGATGCGGTAGGCACGTGGCATGGTGTACCGGGACGCCCGTTTGGTGCCTCAGGAACCATGCACACATCATTCGGGTCTGTAGTGGAAACTGAAGGAAATATGCCCTAGAGGCAATAATAAAGTTATTATTTATTTCCTTATATCATGATAAATGTTTATTATTCATGCTAGAATTGTATTATCCGGAAACATAATACTTGTGTGAATACATAGACAAACTAAACGTCACTAGTGTGCCTCTACTTGACTAGCTCGTTAATCAAAGATGGTTATGTTTCCTAACCATAGACATGTGTTGTCATTTGATTAACGGGATCACATCATTAGGAGAATGATGTGATTGACATGACCCATTCCATTAGCTTAGCACCTGATCATTTAGTATGTTGCTATTGCTTTCTTCATGACTTATACATGTTCCTATGACTATGAGATTATGCAACTCCCGTTTGCCGGAGGAACACTTTGTGTGCTACCAAACATCACAAAGTAACTGGGTGATTATAAAGGAGCTCTACAGGTGTCTCCAAAGGTACATGTTGGGTTGGCATATTTCGAGATTAGGATTTGTCACTCCGATTGTCGGAGAGATATCTCTGGGCCCTCTCAGTAATGCACATCACATAAGCCTTGCAAGCATTGCAACTAATGAGTTAGTTGCGAGATGATGTATTACGAAACGAGTAAAGAGACTTGCCGGTAACGAGATTGAACTAGGTATTGAGATACCGACGATCGAATCTCGGGCAAGTAACATACCGATGACAAAGGGAACAAAGTATGTTGTTATGCAGTCTGACCGATAAAAGATCTTTGTAGAATATGTGGGAGCCAATATGAGCATCCAGGTTCCGCTATTGGTTATTGACCGGAGACATGTCTCGGTCATGTCTACATTGTTCTCGAACCCGTAGGGTCCGCACGCTTAACGTTACGATGACAGTTTCATTATGAGTTTATATATTTTGATGTACCGAAGTTTGTTCAGAGTCCCGGATGTGATCACGGACATGACGAGGTGTCTCGAAATGGTCGAGACATAAAGATTGATATATTGGACGGCTATATTCGGACACTGGAAGTGTTCCGGGTGATTTCGGAGAAAACCGGAGTGCTGGAGGGTTACCGGAACCCCCCAGGAGAAGTAATGGGCTTTATGGGCCCTAGTGGAGAGAGAGAGGGGCGGCCAGGGTGGGCCGCGTGCCCCCTCCCCCTCTGGTCTGAATTGGACTAGGAGAGGGGGGGGGGGCGCCCCCTTTCCTTCTCCCTCTCCCCCTTCCTTTCCCCCTCCTAGTAGGAGTAGGAAAGAGGGGAGTCCTACTCCTACTAGGAGGAGGACTCCTCCTCCTTGGCGCGCCCCAAGGGCCGGCCTGCCTCCCCCCTTGCTCCTTTATATACGGGGGCAGGGGGCACCTCTAGACACACAAGTTGATCTTCAAGATCGTTCCCTTAGCCGTGTGCGGTGCCCCCCTCCACCATAGTCCTCGATAATATTGTAGTGGTGCTTAGGCGAAGCCCTGCGACAGTAGAACATCAAGATCGTCACCACGCCGTCGTGCTGACGGAACTCTTCCCCGACACTTTGCTGGATCGGAGTCCGGGGATCGTCATCGAGCTGAACGTGTGCTAGAACTCAGAGGTGTCGTAGTTTCGGTGCTTGATCGGTCGGGCCGTGAAGACGTACGACTACATCAACCGCGTTGTCATAACGCTTCCGCTGTCGGTCTACGAGGGTACGTAGACTACACTCTTGAAAGTGCAACTATCCCTAGGTGGTTTTGGTAATTCATAACAACATATAGCTCATTGAGCTAATGATATTTCAAGATGACTATTTCAGGAAAGCTCAATGATTGGCATGGCATGGATGTGAAAGTGGAACCCTCAAAATGCTAAGGACAAAGAATTGGCTCAAGCTCAAAAGTTCAAGACTCTTCATTTTATATTTTAGTGATCCAAGATCACATTGAGTCTTTAGGAAAAGCCAATACTATCAAGGAGGGATGAGGTGTTGCTTAATGAGCCTCTTGCTTTATGTGCTTAATGATATGCTCCAAAATCCTCAACCACCTTTCCATATCCACAAATGACCTAAACCCTAAGCCAAACTCGGTCACCGATTCTGTCAATCCGGCGCCACTAAGTTTCACTTGTCATTTGCCAATGCCAACCCCTAGCAATTCGGTCCTACCGATAAGGATCTCGGTCACACCGAGATGGGGTTGCAAACTCTCTGTTTCCCTTTCGTAGCTTTCGGTCTCACCGAAGGTGCGAATCGGTCCCACCAAGAATGCAATGTAAACTCTCTGTTTCCTTCTTGTAACTTTTCGGTCTCACCGAAAGAGCGAGTCGGTCCCACCGAGTTTACCTGACCAACTCTCTGGTTAGCTAATTGCCAAACTCGGTCTCACCGAGTTTGTGCAATCGGTCTCACCGAGATTACGTTATGCCCAAACCCTAACCGAATCGGTCCTACCGAGTTGCATATCAGTCCCACGGAAATTCCTAACGGTCACTAGGTTTACTATTTCGGTCAGACCGAGTTTTCTGATTCGGTCCCACCGAGATTGGTAGATTGTGTGTAACGGTTGGATTTTGTGTGGAGGCTATATATACCCCTCCACCACCTCTTCATTCGTTGAGAGAGCCATCAGAACACATACATCATTCCAACTCACATGTTCTGATAGAGAACCACCTACTCATGTGTTGAGACCAAGATATTCCATTCCTACCATATGAATCTTGATCTCTAGCCTTCCCCAAGTTGCTTTCCACTCAAATCTTCTTTCCACCAGATCCAAATCCTATGAGAGAGAGTTGAGTGTTGGGGAGACTATCATTTGAAGCACAAGAGCAAGGAGTTCATCATCAACACACCATTTGTTACTTCTTGGAGGGTGGTGTCTCCTAGATTGGCTAGGTGTTGGGAGCCTCCGACAAGATTGTGGAGTTGAACCAAGGAGTTTGTAAGGGCAAGGAGATCGCCTACTTCGTGAAGATCTACCGCTAGTGAGGCAAGTCCTTCGCAGGCGATGGCCATGGTGGAATAGACAAGGTTGCTTCTTCGTGGACCCTTCGCGGGTGGAGCCCTCCGTGGACTCGCGCAACCGTTACCCTCCGTGGGTTGAAGTCTCCATCAACGTGGATGTAGGATAGCACCACCTATTCGAACCACGGGAAAAACATCTGTGTCTCCAATAGCGTTTGAATTCTCCAAACCCTTCCCTTTTTATTCTTGCAAGTTGCATGCTTTACTTTCCGCTACCAATAAACTCTTTGCATGCTTGCTTTAATTGTGTGATGATTGCTTGACTTGTCCTAAAACAGCTAAAATCTGCCAAGAACTAAAATTGGGAAAAGGCTAAGTTTTTATTTGGTCAAGTAGTCTAATCACCCCCCCTCTAGACATACTTTCGATCCTACAAGTGGTATCAGAGCTTTGGTCTCCATTTGCCTTGATCTCCATAGCTTTTGGTGGTCATAGCCTTGGTTTCACAACCTAGGAGAGTATGGCGTCTAGCGAGGGAAATTATCACCGTAGAGGTCCTTACTTTGATGGCACTAATTTTGCTAGTTGGAAGCATAAAATGAAAATGCATATTCTTGGACATAACCCCGCCGTATGGGCTATTGTTTGTGTTGGTTTGCAAGGTGAATTCTTTGATGGGAGAGAACCAAACCGTGAAGCTATCACGGATGAGTTGAAGATGTTGCCATACAATGCTCAAGCTTGTGATATTCTCTTCAACGGATTGTGCCCCGAAGAATTCAACAAAATCAGCCGCCTTGAGAATGCAAAGGAAATTTGGGATACTTTGATTTATATGCACGAAGGTACCGACTCCGTCAAGGAATCCAAGTTGGATGTGCTCCAAAGTCATCTTGACAAGTTCAAGATGAAGGATGGTGAAGGTGTTGCTGAAATGTACTCTAGGCTTGCTCTCATCACAAATGAGATTTCCGGCTTAGGAAGTGAAGAGATGACCGATAGATTCATCATCAAGAAGATCCTAAGAGCCTTGGATGGGAAATATGATACCGTGTGCACATTAATCCAAATGATGCCCAATTACAAAGATCTCAAGCCAACGGAAGTAATTGGAAGGATTGTTGCTCATGAGATGTCACTCAAGGATAAAGAGGAACTTCACAACAAATCAAGTGGTGCCTACAAAGCCTCATGTGAAGTCCCCACATCATCAAGTGAGAAACAAAACTTCAATGAAGAATTTAGCTTAATGGTGAATAAATTAAACAAGTTCTACAAGAGTAGAAGCAAAGATAGAAGCTTCAAGTCAAGGTCCTACAATGACAAGAGATCTTCTAGTCGAGAGCGAAACTGCTATAATTGTGGAAGACCCGGACACTATTCCAATGAGTGTACGACTCCCTACAAGAGAAGAGAAGATTCTCCAAAAAGAAGAAGCAAAGAATCTCCACCAAGAGAGAGAAGGAGTAGAGATGATCGTTATGAACGAAGATACTCACGGAGAAGCAAGGATTCAGAAAGGAAGGAAAAATCATCAAGGAGCTATACAAAACGAAGACATCAAGCTCATGTTGGTGAATGGGTATCTGGCTCCGACTCCGACAGCCACTCCGAGAGAAGTTATCACTCTGACTCCGAAGATACTCAAGATGAAGGTGTTGCCGGTCTAGCACTTGTGTCAACCAACTCCTACGACATATTTGACTCACCAAATGAAGGAATTGGAAGATGCTTCATGGCCAAAGGTCCTAAGGTAACACACCCCGAGTATGTTGACTTTAATAGTGATGAAGATGACTTGTTAGGCGATGATGATTTGCTTGTTGACAACTCTAGTGATGAATATTATGGTGAAATATCAATTAATAATGCTAAAACGAATGACAATGATAAGGAGAAGATTGAGGCTCTAACTAAAGAACTAAACACTCTTAAGTTAGCCCATGAAACTATCTTCGAAGATCATCGAGAACTTTTAAGAGCTCATGAGAAACTACGCTTTGAAAAGCTCAATCTTGAGCAAGAGCATGAGTTCTTAAAAGCAATCAATGATGATCTCCGCAAGAAAAGTTCTTCTCACATTGCCAAGCGTTTACTTTTATCCACCTACATGCCTCAAGTCAAGACTAGTAACAAGTATAAGAAAGATTCTTCCTCTAGTAGTAACAATGATCATGCTAAATCCAATGTTGTTGCTTCTAGTAGTTCTCTTGATTCCACTAATGATTCTCTTAGCCAAGTTACACTTGAGCAAGAAAATAGCTTATTGAAGGGAATTATAGAGAAAGGTGTTTACAAGAGCCTTGCCGGGAGTAAGCAATTCGAGGAAATTGTGCGCAAGCAAGGAATGCACCGGAAGAATCAAGATGTTGGTTTTGAACGAAAGTTCAATGCCAATGGAGTTGAATGGGAAGAAGATCAATACCCCAAGACAAAGTTTGTCCCTCAACAAGAGAAGTATGATACTTCTTTCAAGGGGATACAAGCTCAAGATGATCTTCCACCACAAGACTACAAGCAAAAAGGCAAGGACAAGCTTCAAGAGGAGATTGATGCATTTGAAGAAGCTCCTAAGACCTTAGTCAAGTGGATTCCCAAGACTACCTCAAGTTCCACTACATCAAGTACGACTCCAACTCCAAGGATTCCCATCAAGATGGTGTGGATCCAAAAGAAGAAGAACTAAAGAGTTCTTGAGGGTGACTCCGCCAACATACTTCACTCTTATCATTTTGGCAAGAACAAGTGCAATCAACTTCCACATCTTGCACTAGTTCAAGGAGTCACAAACCCTCTTGTTGGTAATACAAGGGACAAGGTAACCTAAAGTTTTCATGGACATCATCTTGTGTGTGCATCACTCTATGTCTATGGATATCCTTGTTTGTTCCTTGTGGGACTAACCCATGTAGGTATTGAAAGTGCAATTCACTCAAATGGATAGCTCCAAGTGATCTACATCAACATTGAGCATCCACATCTTCAACATCTACATGAAGTCATCATTGAAAAAACCCAAGGTTAGTTCATCCCTCTAAGGGGGGATATCACATATAGGGGGAGCTTTACTCTAAGACTTGAGCCAAAGCAACTCTAAAGATGTGAATACAACAATGCTTTATGTAAAAGTGGTAACCCCACTTGAGCTTAAACGATGAGTATGACCTACGATCAAGTGTTCTCACTTGACTCCTAAGTCAATATACTCATATATAGATGACCTAGTCATCGCAAATTGCTTGATAGATGCTGGAATTAGTTGTGCATGCTTTGCCACATATTTCATTTGCCATCTTATTGTGTGAGCATGTTGGTTGCATATTTTACTCATTCGAGGACATCCACTTGTTGTTTTGATTGTTTGGCTTTCCTCTTTTGCCAAGTGGATGAACAAGAATGCCTAAGAACCCCCTCTAGCTATCTATGCTTTTCTTGTCTCAAACTCTATTCATGCTGCATCATAAAATTTGATCAAGTCAGATTCGAATCACTCTGTGTGAGGAGCGCTCGGAGTCCCCGATTCGTCATAGACTTGAACTTCCAAAACCTCTTTATGCATCTCGGTCTGACCGATACTCCACTTTCGGTCCTACCGAGTTCATTAAGTTGATCTAGGTTTTTGATCTCGGTGCAACCGATTTGAACTTTTCGGTCACACCGAGTTGCAATAACTGCACACAGTTTTGCATCTCGGTGCCACCGAGTTGTTCCACTCGGTCACACTGACAGGGTCGGGCTATATATAGTGACGGGCAAAATTTGGAAATTTCTCCGAAACCTCTTCGCCCGCGCGATAGCCTGCTCTGCCTTCGTGGTCTCCGGATCGTCTTCTCGCCGCCAGCAGCCTCCAATCGCTGGTCTCCGCCGCCGTCAACGGAATTCTGCCGCACCGTTGCCGCCGTAGCGAGTCTCCGCCGAACTAGGGTATGGACTCGATCTTTGTGCTATTCTTCACTCCGATTCTTAGCACATTGTGATCATCATGATTCTTGCCACGATTGAAACACTCCTATCCAGTCAATGAACTCATAGATTAGGTTTAATTCGAAAAATTTAGGGTTAGGTTTCCGCCGAAACCATCTCGGACCCACCGAGTTGAAAAACTCGGTCCCACCGATCTGGCTTTTGCCATTGCACAAGTGAAACTCGGTCTGACCGAGAATAACTTATCGGTGCGACCGATTTTGGAATTCTGTGAAACCCTAGCAGTCTCGGTGCCACCGAACTGTGACTCGGTCTGACCGAGTTCACCAGTTCTGGTGCCAAAACTGCTTCGGTGTCACCGAGTTTGAAAATCGGTAGATCCGAGATGCTTTCTGTGGGAAACTAAAACTAAGTTTTTGAATTAATCTTTTGCAAAAATCTCTGCTTTTTGTGATGCTCATCCACTCTATCTCATCTATAATCTATTCACAGGGTCAACAGTCAGTTTGCAACATGTCTGATCAAAGTGACAGCCAAAACTTGTCTGAGCAATAAGTTGTGATGAGTGAGGGCACTAGCCTCTCAAGCTCTTCTGATGATGGCAGCAGGAGTACACCCAGCAATCTGCCTAAGGCTGTCACACGTCAAAGGAAGAAAAGAACCTCAGATTCTGAGGATGAAGACTATGTCGCAGAGGAAGAGGCCACATCCAAAAGAGTTGAGCCAGCTCAAGGCACAAAGCCAGGGCTGAAAATTAAAAGGCCAGCAGGAAGGCAGCCAATGTCAAAGGCCAGAATATCAACTGAGAAGCCTGCCCCTGCTCCCATTGAGCCCATTGCTGTTGAGGGCAAGAAGAGGAAAGAGAGGGTGAAGAAGACTGTGGCTAGAGTCCTTGGCAAGGCATCCATCATGGATGAGGAGGAAGAAGAAGAGGTTGCTGCACCAGCACCCAAGGCAGCCAAACTCATGGGAGATGCTATAAGGTCAGGAACAGCTGCATCCAAGCCCAAGGAAGCACCTAAGGCTGCATCTAAGCCTAAGAGTGCACCAAAGAGAAACACACGAAGCATCCCAGCTGCAGAAAAGAACAAGGCCCCAGTGCCTGAAGCTATCGAAGAAGAGGAAGAGAGTATCCTTAGAAAGCTCAAGCCCAAGATCCCAGACCACAACGATGCTCATCCTATGGCTGAGGACATGAAGCTCAGAAGAGACTCAGGGCTAAAGAAGTGGAGAGAAGCAGATCCGTATGCTTCTAGGAGAAGGACTGCCGTGGATTACAGGTTTCATACCAAGGAGCAGCAAGATTTTTACGAGACTGTTTTGCTTGACAAGAAGCCAATCGCTTGTGACATGAGATGGGTCGACTGGACCTACATAAAGGAACATGAAGAGCACTACCCCGGAGTATTTGACAGCTTTAGTGCATGTGGAGTTGCAGACTTTGTTGGGCAGAAGCTCACAAAGTGGAATGAGGAGCTGATCATGCAATTCTACTCCACAGCACACTTTTATCCGGATGGAAGGATCACTTGGATGTCTGAAGGTACAAGGTACCAATCCACTGTTGAGGAATGGGCGAAGTTGATAAATGCCCCAGAGGAGCAGGATGATGACTTGGACATTTATGCCAAGAAAAAGATGGATCACAACTCCATGTCCAACATGTACAAGGAGATCCTGAACGAAGCGCTCGACATGTTCAAGTTTGGCTCAGTGCACTATCTGCTCTCAGGATTGCCTACGATCAACTGGATCCTTAGGCACACCCTTCTGCCCAAATCTGGAGATCACAAGATGATCAGAGGTCACGCGATCAACTTGCTTCATGTCTTTGACATGCCTCACAAATTCAGGGTTATGAGTCTCATTGTGGAAACCATTAAGAGGACAGCTGCTGATCAGAAGAGGAGTTGTGGGTATGCCCCACAGATTCAGGAGCTCATCAACTCCAAGATGGGCACGGGCGTGTATTTATTGGATAAGGAACACCTGCCCATCCGTCCGGATTTTGAGGATAATCAAGTGGTTATGACTGAGAATGAGCCCTCATCTGTCCATGCACAAGCTAAGAAGGAGAAGGCAAAGAAGGAGAAAGCTCCCAGGATGCCTACTCTAGCGGAGGCATCTGATTACTTCTTAAAGACCAAACAAGAGCAGCTCGGTTACCTGATAGCGTCCTCCCTGCGGATTGAGCAGAGTATAGCCACCCTGACTCAGAACCAGGCGAGCCTAGAGAGGATCATGGAACAGAGATTCTATGACTTGGACATCAAAGTGACTGAGATACAGACTACCGTGGAGCAGCTCCAGGACGACATGAACGAGAGGAGAGGCAGAACCACAACTGATGCTTTTGCCAGGGTGCCACGAGGTCCGAGGTCGTCTGCACTGCCAGTTGCTGACACTAGAGCTACAACGTCTGCACCAGCTACAGCCTCCGTTCCACCAGCTCCAGCATCCACCACAGCCTCAACTCCTACCACATCTACTGAAGGCTTCGTCCTTGGCGTGCTCCGGACTCCACCACCACCTGAAGATCAAGCCTGAGCGTCGACTTAGCACTATGCATTTTCTAGGAACTTTTTGGTAACTTGTTGCCAAAGGGGGAGAAAATGTATAGATCATAGGCTTCGAGAGAGAGTGTTGCTTTTATTCTCTCTTGTTTTATTTGGTGGTTTTTTGAACTTTGTTTGCTTGCGTGTGCGATACTATGTCATTATTCGTGAGACATCGATGATCAAGTGTTTGATCATAAGCTACACTTAATGTTTGCTTAATGCTTGCTTAAATATTATCATTCCATCTATTGTCTGTGATCATTCACTGTTCTTGGTGATGAGTGCATGTATTTCAATCTTATCATCTTTGAGCACTCCACCAAGATGTATGTGACATGGAAGAGTAACCCATGACTCTAACTCCTTGTGCATTTGCAGTCCAAAGCAAATTTTTTAAATATGCACAAATTTAGGGGGAGCTCTTACTTATCACATACTTCTCAAAGCGACGATGTATTTCATGATTATTATTATTTGTCGAAGCTTTGATCTATATGTTGTCATCAATTACAGAAAGGGGGGAGATTGAAAGTGCAACTATCCCTAGGTGGTTTTGGTAATTCATAACAACATATAGCTCATTGAGCTAATGATATTTCAAGATGACTATTTCAGGAAAGCTCAATGATTGGCATGGCATGGATGTGAAAGTGGAACCCTCAAAATGCTAAGGACAAAGAATTGGCTCAAGCTCAAAAGTTCAAGACTCTTCATTTTATATTTTAGTGATCCAAGATCACATTGAGTCTTTAGGAAAAGCCAATACTATCAAGGAGGGATGAGGTGTTGCTTAATGAGCCTCTTGCTTTATGTGCTTAATGATATGCTCCAAAATCCTCAACCATCTTTCCATATCCACAAATGACCTAAACCCTAAGCCAAACTCGGTCATACCGATTCTGTCAATCCGGCGCCACCGATTTTCACTTGTCATTTGCCAATGCCAAACCCTAGCAATTCGGTCCTACCGATAAGGATCTCAGTCACACTGAGATGGGGTTGCAAACTCTCTGTTTCCCTTTCGTAACTTTTGGTCTCACCGAAGGAGCGAATCGGTCCCACCGAAAATGCAATGTAAACTCTCTGTTTCCTGCTTGTAACTTTTCGGTCTCACCGAAAAAGCGAGTCGGTCCCACCGAGTTTACCTGACCAACTCTCTGGTTAGCTAATTGCCAAACTCGGTCTCACCGAGTTTGTGCAATCGGTCTCACTGAGATTACGTTATGCCCAAACCCTAACCGAATCGGTCCTACCGAGTTGCATATCAGTCCCACCGAAATTCCTAACGGTCACTAGGTTTACTATTTCGGTCAGACCGAGTTTTCTGATTCGGTCCCACCGAGATTGGTAGATTGTGTGTAACGGTTGGATTTTGTGTGGAGGCTATATATACCCCTCCACCACCTCTTCATTCGTTGAGAGAGCCATCAGAACACATACATCATTCCAACTCACATGTTCTGAGAGAGAACCACCTACTCATATGTTGAGACCAAGATATTCCATTCCTACCATATGAATCTTGATCTCTAGCCTTCCCCAAGTTGCTTTCCACTCAAATCTTCTTTCCACCAGATCCAAATCCTATGAGAGAGAGTTGAGTGTTGGGGAGACTATCATTTGAAGCACAAGAGCAAGGAGTTCATCATCAACACACCATTTGTTACTTATTGGAGAGTGGTGTCTCCTAGATTGGCTAGGTGTCACTTGGGAGCCTCCGACAAGATTGTGGAGTTGAACCAAGGAGTTTGTAAGGGCAAGGAGATCGCCTACTTCGTGAAGATCTACCGCTAGTGAGGCAAGTCCTTCGTGGGCGATGGCCATGGTGGAATAGACAAGGTTGCTTCTTCGTGGACCCTTCGTGGGTGGAGCCCTCCGTGGACTCGTGCAACCGTTACCCTCCGTGGGTTGAAGTCTCCATCAACGTGGATGTAGGATAGCACCACCTATCCGAACCACGGGAAAAACATCCGTGTCTCCAATAGCGTTTGAATTCTCCAAACCCTTCCCTTTATATTCTTGCAAGTTGCATGCTTTACTTTCCGCTGCCAATAAACTCTTTGGATGCTTGCTTGAATTGTGTGATGATTTCTTGACTTGTCCTAAAACAGCTAAAATCTGCCAAGAACTAAAATTGGGAAAAGGCTAAGTTTTTATTTGGTCAAGTAGTCTAATCACCCCCCTCTAGACATACTTTCGATCCTACAACTCTCCCCTCTCGTTGCTATGCATCACCATGATCTTGCGTGTGTGTAGGAAATTTTTTGAATTTACTACGTTCCCCAACAGTGGCATCCGAGCCAGGTTTTATGCGTTGATGTTGTGCATGAGTAGAACACAAGTGAGTTGTGGGCGATATAAGTCATACTGCTTACCAGCATGTCATACTTTGGTTCGGAGGTATTGTTGGATGAAGCGGCCCGGACCGACATTACGCGTATGCTTACACGAGACTGGTTCTACCGACGTGCTTTGCACACATGTGGCTGGCGGGTGTCAGTTTCTCCAACTTTAGTTGAACCGAGTGTGGCTACGCCCGGTCCTTGCGAAGGTTAAAACAGCACCAACTTGACAAACTATCGTTGTGGTTTTTGATGCCTAGGTAAGATTGGTTCTTGCTTAAATCCCGTAGCAGCCACGTAAAACTTGCAACAAACAAAGTAGAGGACGTCTAACTTGTTTTTGCAGGGCGTGTTGTGATGTGATATGGTCAAGACATGATGCTAAATTTTATTGTATGAGATGATCATGTTTTGTAACCGAGTTATCAGCAACTGGTAGGAGCCATATGGTTGTCGCTTTATTGTATGCAATGCAATCGCCCTGTAATGCTTTACTTTATCACTAAGCGGTAGAGATAGTCGTAGAAGCATAAGATTGGCGAGACGACAACGATGCTATGATGGAGATCAAGGTGTCGCGCCGGTGACGATGGTGATCTTGACGGTGCTTCGAAGATGGAGATCGCAAGCACAAGATGATGATGGCCATATCATATCACTTATATTGATTGCATGTGATGTTTATCTTTTATGCATCTTATCTTGCTTTGATTGACGGTAGCATTTTAAGATAATATCTCACTAATTATCAAGAAGTGTTCTCCCTGAGTATGCACCGTTGCAAAAGTTCTTCGTGCTGAGACACCACGTGATGATCGGGTGTGATAGGCTCTACATTCAAATACAACGGGTGCAAAACAGTTGCACACGCGGAATACTCAGGTTATACTTGACGAGCCAAGCATATACAGATATGGCCTTGGAACACGGAGACCGAAAGGTCGAGCGTGAATCATATAGTAGATATGATCAACATAGTGATGTTTACCAATGAAACTACTCCATCTCACGTGATGATCGGACATGGTTTAGTTGATTTGGATCACGTGATCACTTAGAGGATTAGAGGGATGTCTATCTAAGTGGGAGTTCTTTAGTAATATGATTAATTGAACTTAAAATTATCATGAACTTAGTACCTGATAGTATCTTGCTTGTTTATGTTTGATTGTAGATAGATGGCCCGTGCTATTGTTCCGTTGAATTTTAATGCGTTCCTTGAGAAAGCAAAGTTGAAAGATGATGGTAGCAATTACACGGACTGGGTCCGTAACTTGAGGATTATCCTCATTGCTGCACAGAAGAATTACGTCCTGGAAGCACCGCTGGGTGCCAGGCCTGCTGCTGGAGCAACACCAGATGTTATGAACGTCTGGCAGAGCAAAGCTGATGATTACTCAATAGTTCAGTGTGCCATGCTTTATGGCTTAGAATCGGGACTTCAACGACGTTTTGAACGTCATGGAGCATATGAGATGTTCCAGGAGTTGAAGTTAATATTTCAAGCAAATGCCCGGATTGAGAGATATGAAGTCTCCAATAAGTTCTATAGCTGCAAGATGGAGGAGAACAGTTCTGTCAGTGAGCATATACTCAAAATGTCTGGGTATAATAATCACTTGATTCAATTAGGAGTTAATCTTCCAGATGATTGCGTCATTGACAGAATTCTCCAATCACTTCCACCTTGCTACAAGAGCTTCGTGATGAACTATAATATGCAAGGGATGGTTAAGACAATTCCCGAGCTCTTCGCAATGCTGAAAGCTGCGGAGGTAGAAATCAAGAAGGAGCATCAAGTGTTGATGGTCAACAAGACCACTAGTTTCAAGAAAAAGGGCAAAGGGAAGAAGAAGGGGAACTTCAAAAAGAACAGCAAGCAAGTTGCTGCTCAGGAGAAGAAACCCAAATCTGGACCTAAGCATGAAACTGAGTGCTTCTACTGCAAGCAGACTGGTCACTGGAAGCGAAACTGCCCCAAGTATTTGGCGGATAAGAAGGGTGGCAAGGTGAACAAAGGTATATATGATATACATGTTATTGATGTGTACCTTACTAATGCTCGCAGTAGCACCTGGGTATTTGATACTGGTTCTATTGCTAATATTTGCAACTCGAAATAGGGACTACGGATTAAGCGATGATTGGCTAAGGACGAGGTGACGATGCGCGTGGGAAATGGTTCCAAAGTCGATGTGATCGCGGTCGGCAGGCTACCTCTACATCTACCTTCGGGATTAGTATTAGACCTAAATAATTGTTATTTGGTGCCAGCGTTGAGCATGAACATTATATCTGGATCTTGTTTGATGCGAGATGGTTATTCATTTAAATCAGAGAATAATGGTTGTTCTATTTATATGAGTAATATATTTTATGGTCATGCACCCTTGAAGAGTGGTCTATTCTTATTAAATCTCGATAGTAGTGACACACATATTCATAATGTTGAAGCCAAAAGATGCAGAGTTGATAATGATAGTGCAACTTATTTGTGGCACTGCCATTTAGGTCATATCGGTGTAAGGCGCATGAAGAAACTCCATACTGATGGACTTTTGGAACCACTTGATTATGAATCACTTGGTACTTGCGAACCGTGCCTTATGGGCAAAATGACCAAAACACCGTTCTCCGGTACTATGGAGGGAGTAACAGATTTGTTGGAAATCATACATATAGATGTATATGGTCCGATGAATGTTGAGGCTCGTGGCGGATATCATTATTTTCTCACCTTCACAGATGACTTAAGCAGATATGGGTATATCTACTTAATGAAACATAAGTCTGAAACATTTGAAAAGTTCAAAGAATTTCAGAGTGAATTTGAAAATCATCGTAACATGAAAATAAAATTCCTACGATCTGATCGTGGAGGAGAATATTTGAGTTACGAGTTTGGTGTACATTTGAAACAATGTGGAATAGTTTCGCAACTCACGCCACCCGGAACACCACAACATAATGGTGTGTTCGAACGTCGTAATCGTACTTTACTAGATATGGTGCGATCTATGATGTCTCTTACTGATTTACTGCTATCGTTTTGGGGTTATGCTTTAGAGACGGCCGCATTCACGTTAAATAGGGCACCATCAAAATCCGTTGAGACGAAGTCTTATGAACTGTGGTTTGGCAAGAAACCAAAGTTGTCGTTTCTGAAAGTTTGGGGCTGCGATGCTTATGTGAAAAAGCTTCAACCTGATAAGCTCGAACCCAAATCAGAGAAATGTGTCTTCATAGGATATCCAAAAAAACTATTGGATACACCTTCTATCACAGATCCGAAGGCAAGACTTTTGTTGCTAAATTCGGAAACTTTCTAGAGAAGGAGTTTCTCTCGTAAGAAGTGAGTGGGAGGAAAGTAGAACTTGATGAGGTAACTATACCTGCTCCCTTATTGGAAAGTAGTACATCACAGAAACCGGTTTTTGTGACACCTAGCTACACCAATTAGTGAGGAAGCTAATGATGATGATCTTGAAACTTCAGAACAAGTTACTACTGAACCTCATAGATCAACCAGAGTAAGATCTGCACCAGAGTGGTACGGTAATCCTGTTCTGGAAGTCATGCTACTAGATCATGATGAACCTATGAACTATGAAGAAGCGATGGTGAGCCCAGATTCCGCAAAATGTCTTGAAGCCATGAAATCTGAGATGGGATCCATGTTTGAGAACAAAGTATGGACTTTGGTTGACTTGCCCAAAGATCGGCAAGCAATTGAGAATAAATGGATCTTCAAGAAGAAGACTGACGCCGACGGTAATGTTACTGTCTACAAAGCTTGACTTGTCGCAAAAGGTTTTCGACAAGTTCAAGGGATTGACTACGATGAGACCTTCTCACCCGTAGCGATGCTTAAGTCTGTCCTAATCATGTTAGCAATTGCTGCATTTTATGATTATGAAATTTGGCAGATGGATGTCAAAATTGCATTCCTGAATGGATTTCTGGAAGAAGAGTTGTATATGATGCAGCCGGAAGGTTTTGTTGATCCAAAGGGAGCTAACAAAGTGTGCAAGCTCCAGCGATCCATTTATGGACTGGTGCAAGCCTCTCGGTGTTGGAATAAACGCTTTGATAATGTGATCAAAGCATTTGGTTTTGTACAGACTTTTGGAGAAGACTGTATTTACAAGTAAGCGAGTGGGAGCTCTGTAGCATTTCTGATATTATATGTAGATGACATATTACTAATCGGAAATGATATAGAATTTCTGGATAGCATAAAGGGATACTTGAATAAGAGTTTTTCAATGAAAGACCATAGTGAAGCTGCTTACATATTGGGCCTTAAGATCTATAGAGATAGATCAAGACGCTTAATTGGACTTTCACAAAGCACATACCTTGACAAAATTTTGAAGAAGTTCAAAATGGATCAAGCAAAGAAAGGATTCTTGCCTGTGTTACAATGTCTGAAATTGAGTAAGACTCAATGCCCGACCACTTCAGAAGATAGAGGGAAAATGAAAGATGTTCCCTATGCTTCAGCCATAGGCTCTATCATGTATGCAATGTTGTGTCCAGACCTGATGTATGTCTTGCTATAAGTCTAGCAGGGAGGTACCAAAGTAATCCAGGACTGGATCACTGGACAGCGGTCAAGAACATCCTGAAATACCTGAAAAGGACTAAGGATCTGTTTCTCGTATGGAGGTGACAAAGAGCTCATCGTAAATGGTTACGTTGATGCAAGCTTTGACACTAATCTGGACGATTCTAAATCGCAAACCGGATACGTGTTTACATTAAACGGTGGAGCTTTCAGTTGGTGCAGTTCTAAACAAAGCGTTGTGGCGGGATCTACATGTGAAGTGGAGTACATAGCTGCTTCGGAAGCAGCAAACGAAGGAGTCTGGATGAAGGAGTTCATATCCGATCTAGGTGTCATACCTAGTGCATCGGGTCCAATGAAAATCTTTTGTGACAATACTGGTGCAATTGCCTTGGCAAAGGAATCCAGATTTCACAAGAGAACCAAACACATCAAGAGACGCTTCAATTCCATCCGGGATCTAGTCCAGGTGGGAGATATAGAGATTTTCAAGATACATACGGATCTGAATGTAGCAGACCCGTTGACCAAGCCTCTTCCACGAGCAAAACATGATCAGAACCAAAGCTCCATGGGTGTTAGAATCATTACTGTGTAAATCTAGATTATTGACTCTAGTGCAAGTGGGAGACTGAAGGAAATATGCCCTAGAGGCAATAATAAAGTTATTATTTATTTCCTTATATCATGATAAATGTTTATTATTCATGCTAGAATTGTATTATCCGGAAACATAATACTTGTGTGAATACATAGACAAACTAAACGTCACTAGTGTGCCTCTACTTGACTAGCTCGTTAATCAAAGATGGTTATGTTTCCTAACCATAGACATGTGTTGTCATTTGATTAACGGGATCACATCATTAGGAGAATGATGTGATTGACATGACCCATTCCATTAGCTTAGCACCTGATCATTTAGTATGTTGCTATTGCTTTCTTCATGACTTATACATGTTCCTATGACTATGAGATTATGCAACTCCCGTTTGCCGGAGGAACACTTTGTGTGCTACCAAATGTCACAAAGTAACTGGGTGATTATAAAGGAGCTCTACAGGTGTCTCCAAAGGTACATGTTGGGTTGGCATATTTCGAGATTAGGATTTGTCACTCCGATTGTCGGAGAGGTATCTCTGGGCCCTCTCAGTAATGCACATCACATAAGCCTTGCAAGCATTGCAACTAATGAGTTAGTTGCGAGATGATGTATTACGAAACGAGTAAAGAGACTTGCCGGTAACGAGATTGAACTAGGTATTGAGATACCGACGATCGAATCTCGGGCAAGTAACATACCGATGACAAAGGGAACAAAGTATGTTGTTATGCGGTCTGACCGATAAAAGATCTTTATAGAATATGTGGGAGCCAATATGAGCATCCAAGTTCCGCTATTGGTTATTGACCGGAGACATGTCTCGGTCATGTCTACATTGTTCTCGAACCCGTAGGGTCCGCATGCTTAACGTTACGATGACAGTTTCATTATGAGTTTATATATTTTGATGTACCGAAGTTTGTTCAGAGTCCCGGATGTGATCAAAGACATGACGAGGAGTCTCGAAATGGTCGAGACATAAAGATTGATATATTGGACGGCTATATTCGGACACTGGAAGTGTTCCGGGTGATTTCGGAGAAAACCGGAGTGCTGGAGGGTTACCGGAACCCCCCAGGAGAAGTAATGGGCTTTATGGGCCCTAGTGGAGAGAGAGAGGGGCGGCCAGGGTGGGACGCGCGCCCCCTCCCCCTCTGGTCCGAATTGGACTAGGAGAGGGGGGGGGGGGCGGCGCCCCCTTTCCTTCTCCCTCTCCCCCTTCCTTTCCCCCTCCTAGTAGGAGTAGGAAAGAGGGGAGTCCTACTCCTACTAGGAAGAGGACTCCTCCTCCTTGGCGTGCCCCAAGGGCCGGCCGGCCTCCCCCTTGCTCCTTTATATACGGGGGCAGGGGGGCACCTCTAGACACACAAGTTGATCTTCAAGATCGTTCTCTTAGCCGTGTGCGGTGCCCCCCTCCACCATAGTCCTCGATAATATTGTACTGGTGCTTAGGCGAAGCCCTGCGACAGTAGAACATCAAGATCATCACCACGCCGTCGTGCTGATGGAACTCTTCCCCGACACTTTGCTGGATCGGAGTCCAGGGATCGTCATCGAGCTGAACGTGTGCTTCTCGGAGGTGCCGTAGTTTCAGTGCTTGATCGGTCGGGCCATGAAGACGTACGACTACATCAACCACGTTGTCATAACGCTTCCGCTGTCGGTCTACGAGGGTACGTAGACTACACTCTCCCCTCTTGTTGCTATGCATCACCATGATCTTGCGTGTGCGTAGGAATTTTTTTGAATTTACTACGTTCCCCAACAGAAACCTCAGCCGGACTCCCTGCGGATGGAACCTGAATAGGCGATAAACCTGGACTAGGGATTTGTGTGGTTAGTCAGGTCGTGGTCTACACCCACGTCGGCTTTCGCTTGAAGTCTGCCGAGCACATGTCGTGTGCAGACGCTAAGTGGTGGAAACATGTGTGAAGAAGTACACCCCTGCAGGGTTATAAATGATCTATTTGAATAGCTGCGCCCGTGGTAAAGGACTTACTGGGTTGCCTATACATTTCATAGACAAGTGAAAGTGGATACTCTAAAATGTGCAAGATAAGCGTGAGTGTTATGGATGGCGTCCACGTAGGGAGACGGGAGAGGATCCATGGTGGTGTATTGATATGGTGAATATGTGGACTCGTGTGCACCACCTCAAAGAGTTACTGGCAATCGTAGTTCAAGATAGCCACCGAGTCAAAGCTGGCTTGCTGCAGTTAAACTCCACCGCCCCTTTGTTGATACTGATGCATATGTAGATAGTTCTGATGTAAGTCTTGCTGGGTACATTTGTACTCACGTTTGCTTAATTTATGATTTTGCAGAGAGACTTCTGTCTCACTAGTAGTTCCACGTGGACTTCGACGTTTAGCTTGTTACCTCAGCTACGATCTTGTACCCTTGGGAGGATCTTGTAGATAGTCAGGCTTCTCAGCCCTTTTCATTTGTAGTTGTCTGTACTCAGACATGTTATGCTTCCATTGTTTGTATGCTCTGCATGTTGGGTCATGAGACCCATGTTTGTAATGCTTGGATCCTAGGAGCCTATTGAATAAATACTTTAGAGTCATAGAGTCTTGTTGTGATGCCATGTTGTATTTGCACATATCGGGCATATTGTGTGTATGTTATTGAAATGCTTGGTATGTGTGGGATCCGACAACCTAGTTGTTTATTCTTGGTAGCGTCTCTTACCGGGAAATGTCTCCTAGTGCTTCAACTAAGCCATGGTAGCTCGCTACTTCTCCGGAACACTTAGGCTGGCCGGCATGTGTCCTTCTTCGTTCCTGTGTTTGTCCCTCCAGGGAAATGTCACGCGTTGTCCCCTTAAGTCCTTGTAGCTTGCTACAACTTGGGTTCATACGTTGATGACCGACACGTTCGTTACTGGGTCATGTATGCATGTCCCTGTAAGTTAGTGCCACTTTGGGTTTATGACTAGTCATGTCGGCCCGGGTTCTCTGTCATATGGATGCTAGCGACACTATCATATACGTTAGCCAAAAGGATCAAAACGGTCCCGGGCCAGGTAAGATGGCACCCGTGGTAATACTGTGCGTGAGGCCGCAAAGTGATATGATGTGTTACATGCTAGATCGGTGTGACTTAGGATCGGGGTCCTAACAAAAGGTTACTAATATCCTAAAGGAATGAGCAAACACTATCAACAGGAAGTAAGTAGAGTGAATCTTGGGTTCAAGAACCCAAAAATGGAATACCTACTAACTAAATAACATCACGAGATGCTTTCAAGAATTGTGGCCAGAATCATCACACTGGGAGCAGAAAACATGTCTAGGTTACTAGGTGGTTCTCTAGGATACCCTAGTGTCATAATAACTTCATCATATATGTCGAGGCAACAGAGTACCTCAACACACCGATTAGTGTGGTTAGTCTGTCCCAAAAGGACATCGGGAATGGACAGAAGGGATTGGAAAATGCATTAGACTATTTAGAAACCTGGGATGACTCGGACAACATAATGGCTGTAAATGCTCAAAAATATTTGAGACATTCCACAAAACGGTGGCAAAACCACTCAACAACAACATATCAAGGTTCCGGGACCAACTAGCAACACACAGAAGTAGTAGGAGCTGAACTGATGCTTGAAACTAACAATCCTAAGAGTCTATGGATTAGTAACACGTGAACCTGATAGAATGGTGAGAAGCCTAGTTCTTAATCACCGTAGAAAAGAAGAGGGCGACTCAGATGAGAAGGACATAAGGTAAAGGAGTAAAAAGAGACTTACGTTCCCTTCCACAATCAATTCCCTTACATAACTAAAGCATTTCTAGACTCGACTTTGACCAGTTTGGCTTGGTAATCCTACGGGCAGTCAGGCTCTGATACCAAAGCTGTCAGGACCCCAATCCTAAGTCACACCGATCTAGCATGTAACACATCATATCACTTTGCGTCCTCATGCATGATATTCCAACGGGTGCCACCTTACCTGGCCTGGGACCGTTTGCGCCTTTTGGCTCACGTATATGATTTGTCGCTATCATCCATATGAGAGAGAAACAGACCGACATGACTAGTCATAAACCCAAGGCGGCACAAACATACAAGGACATGCATACATGACCCAACAATGCACGTGTCAGTCAACAGCTTGTGCAACTGAGTCATAGCAAGCTACAAGGACTCCGGTAAGACACCGCGTGCCATTTCCCCAAAGGGACAGACATAGGAGCAAACAAGGACATATGCCAATCATCCCATGTGTTCCGGAGCAGTATAAAGCTACCATGGCTCAGCGGATGCACTAGGAGACATTTCCCCATAAGAGAGGCTACCAAGAATAAACAACTAGGTGTCAAATCCCACATATAGCAATACAGAGTACACGTACACATAACACGCACGATATGTGTATATACAACATGGCATCACAACATAACTCAACAACTCATATAGAGAAAGGCCCAGAAGAGCCGCCATATCATTTATTACAACAAGGGTCACATGACCCAACATAGCATACAAGCAACAGAAGCATAACATGTCTGAGTACAGACAACTACAAATGGAAAAGGCCGAGAAGCTTGACTATCTACTTGACCCTCCCAAGGGTACAAGATCGTAGCTGAGGTATCAAGCTAAACGTCAGAGTCCACGTGGAACTACTAGTGAGGCTGGAGTCTCTCTGCAAAAACATAAATTAAGCAAACCGGAGTACAAATGTACCCAGCAAGACTTACGTCAGAACTAGCTACATATGCATCAGTATCAACAAAGGGGTGGTGGAGTTTAACTGCAGCAAGCCAGCTTTGACTCAGTGGCTATCCTGTAGTATGACTGTTGGTAACTCTTTTGAGGTGGCGCACACGAGTCCACATATTCACCATATCAATACACCACTATGGATCCACTCCTGTCTCCCTATGAGAAGGCCATCCATAGCACTCACGCTTATGTTGCACATTTTAGAGTATCCACTCCCAGTTATCTATGAACAATGTAAGCATTCCAGTAGTCCATATACGCGGACGCGGCTATTCGAATAGATCATATATGACCCTGCAGGGGTGTACTTCTTCACACACGCTCTCACCACCTATCACCGCTTACATGACAAGTACTCGGCAACCTTCAAGCGGAAGCCCAGCGAGGGTGTCGGCCACGACCTGACTAACCACATGAGACTCTAGTCCAGGTTTATCGCCTATTTGAGTTCCATCCGCAAGGAAGTCCAGTCGAGGTTTCACTCATGACCCCAAATGATGAGAGCAGGGTTCCCAAGAGCACCGTTCGGGTGTCATATGGGTACACCGTGCCTGATGTATCCACTGCATCACAGCCCACCCCTAGGGTCAGCGCTACGACGGCCCCCAGCACATATCCTACAAACACCAGAAACTAGTTGCAACTCCTAGACAGAGATCAAGGCGATTAATAAGCCAAGAGGGGCACTTAAGCATTCCAACGCGTGGTAGTATCTGTCTTGGATCAGAAACACAGAACTCAGTTCCCGAGGACGATTTCAATGAGACAACCCACCATGTACTCCTACATGGCCTCCCATCGCTACCTTTACCAAATCATGTTCACACACTTAGCTCTCAACAGTAGGACATGTTCATCACCATCCCAATCCATCCCAAATGAATCAGACCTGACACAACTCTAAGCATAGCTGGCATAACAAGCAAGCATGAATGAGTAGGCACATCATGGCTCAAACAACTCCTACTAATGCAGAGGAAAGGGGTTCAAGTACCGCAATGTGTAACAGTTGAATTGTTGTTATCCTAATGCAGTAAAAGAGAGCAGGAGCGAGAGAGTGGGATTGTATCAGAGTGATCAAGGGGTTTTTGCTTGCCTGGCACTTCTGAAGATAGTAAAACTCTTCATCGGTGTCATCGAACTCATCATCGGAACAACGTCTACTGAGGGGGAACAACACTGGCAAACAGAGAAGGAACACAATCAATGCAATGCAACAATATGATGCATGAATGTGACATAGTAATGTACTGTGATTTGAGCTAATGCAGCTAGCAACAATTTAAATGGGGTTGGTTTGAACCCTAGGTTCAAATTCAAACTCCAACACTACTACAGGATGCTGCTAACGCGACACTACGATCAGAGACCCTTTGAGGAAACTGTGTGCAATGCATTAATCACAATCCGACCGATCCAAGTACCGAACGCACGACACCTCCGAGTTCAGCACACGTTCAGCTCGATGACGTCCCACGAACTCTGATCCAGTAGATCTTCACGGGAGAGTTCTGTCAGCACGCGGCGTGATGACGATGATGATGTTGCTACCGACACAGGGCTTCGCCTAAGCACCGCTACGATATGATCGAGGTGGATTATGGTGGAGGGGGGCACCGCACACGGCTAAGGGATCAATGATCAACTTGTGTGTTCTAGGGTGCCCCCATGCCCCCATATATAAAGGAGCAAGGGGGGAGGCCGACCTGCCCCTGTAGGGCGCGCCAGGAGGAGGAGTCCTCCTCCTAGTAGGAGTAGGACTCCACTTTCCTACTCCTACTAGGAGGAGGAAAGGAAGGGGGAAGGGGAGAAGGAAGGAGAGGGGGAAATGAGGAAAGGGGGGCCGACCCCTTAGTCCAATTCGGTTTGGGCTAGGGGGGGCGCACGCCCTGTCTCCTCTCTTCCACCACTTGGCCCATGAGGGCCATTACTTCCTCGTATTCCTATAACTCTCCGGTACTCTGAAAAATACCCGAATCACTCGGAACCTTTCTGATGTCCGAATATAGTCGTCAAATATATCAATCTTTTTGTCTCAACCATTTCGAGACTCTATCGGTGTCAAAACCGGCGGATCTCGGGTAGGGGGTCCCGAACTGTGCATCTAGGATCGATGGTAACATGAGGCAGGGGACACGATGTTTTACCCAGGTTCGGGCCCTCTTAATGGAGGTAAAACCCTACGTCTTGCTTGATTTATTCTTGATGGTATGGGTATTACAAGAGTTGATCTACCACGAGATCGGAGATGCTAAACCCTAGAAGCTAGCCTATGGTATGATTGTTGTATATGATCTATCGACTAGCCTGGCCTCGGTTTATATAATGCACTAGAGGCCTAGGATAACAAGAGTCCTAGCCAACACGTTGGTGGGGAGGAGTCCTTGTCTTGATCACCAAGTCTTGTGGAATCTTCCATGTATGCGGTAGTTGTTCGAACTGGTCCATGAGTATACGGCCATGGGGGTCCTCGGCCCAATCTAAAAGATCGGGAGACGACGTGGTGAGTACCCCCTAGTCTAGGACACCGTCAGTAGCCCCCTTGAATCGGTCTTCAAGTTAGGGATGCTCCTCGATTCTTCTGAACTGTTCTTCATCTTCGGTTGTCGGTCTTGAAAACTGGTTCAACAAATCTTCTCATCTTCGATCTTGAGGATCACCGAAATGCATTCGACGAGTTTACACGTCGGGTATCCGAGGAGCCCCTTTAAGTTTCCGGCCTTTATCAATGCCTTGTTATTTTTATGCCACACCTCGGGTTTGAAGTTGTTCCCGGGAGGCAATGTCCTCTTGCGTCCGAGCTCTAACGCCGGACTGCATTCGAGGTATCTTTTGCAGCCGAGCACCAATGCCGGATTGCTTTCGAGCTCCAACGCCGAAATGTATCCGAGCTCCAACACCGAAATATATCCGAGCTTCAGTGCTGGACTTTGTCCAAGCTCCAACGCCGGACTATATCCGAGGTGTCATATCACCTTGGTTCAAAAAAGTTGAAGGAGTTTAGCCGAGCTTAATGCCGGAAATGCCCTCTATGGAGCCAGCCACTAGCGCCTGAGCTTTATGTCAGACTGCTTCCGAGGTGGTGTACCACCCTGACTGTGGGCCGATTTTTTGTCAATATTTTTTATTGGTGCAATTTATTCTCTGCTGAGATATATAGCTAGTAACCCTCAACGTCTGTATCGGTTTAAAACCCGAGATGCACTTGAAGGATGATGTAAGACCACTGATCCCAGTAGCAGCTGAGACTCAGGTTGATTTGCAAAATCGGCCTGAGGATCAAGTCCTAGCTCAGCAGAATACTTCGGGATACAAAAAGCGGCATGCTCAGTCCTCGAGACTCAGGTTGGGTGCGGCCGACCAACCTGAGGATCAAAATCTCGTCGGAAACTATATTGCACTTAAAATTTTCTGCATTGAACAGGCAATGCAGTAGCCCCCGAGACACTGGTCGGGTGGCAACACCAGATTAGGGGATCGATGTGCCCCTTTAATATTTGTAAATAATAAGCCCGAAGCCCAGTAGCCCCCGAGCCTTAATGCGGGCACGGGTGGCCGACTTAAGGATCGATATCCATAGTAAAATCAAAAATTATGTGTAATGACTCTATGTATCCAAGTACTTTACGTCATTAATGCTCGGATCTGCATTGTACAAAACTTTGTGGACCGACCATCGACTTCCACATCCTCGGCCAGTAGCCGAGGAGTGTTTGTCCTACTTTATAAAGCCTTTATGAGGGCAAAGATTTACGACAAACAAGGCAATCTGGCCATACGGTTTTATAAACAAAGGTACGCAAAGAGATATGTTATATTACTGTTTAACATAAGAAATGTCTTCCAAAGAAAATAGTCCCGCTATCGTTCCTTTCTTTGGGTTGTCATGCTAAGCATGAACATGAAACCCCAGCTCTAATGTAAGAGCAAAATATCAAGGATTTAGTTTGGGACGCCAGTTAATAGCCCCCGGCAGTGTTCGCCGACAGTCGAGGTCAAGCCGTAAACACTTCGGCCATTGTTATGAATGGCCCATCATGTAACACAGTCATCGGATTACTGACCAGTTTACGCTTATTGTGATAGTCAGTTTTCGGCTTTCTCCACTGAGGTGCTTAACCATGTGAGCTGGAAGCACAATCGCAGTGGTTCTCCCTTTGCACGCCTAGCCGAACAAAGCGGAATGTAGGAAGCAAGTGCAGGAGACGGACAACCCAACTATTGACCGAAGACACAATTCAAAACCGATGCATATATAGCAATATCCGAGAATGTTTTTGCCGAATCTCTAAAGGTGTCCGGCATTGCACTGCGAGACTTGTGCTAAAAACACACAAATAGTTTAAAAGTGCCATAAGCTTGGAAAACCAAAAAACTTCAGTAAAAACTTGACGTCCGAACAAGATCAAGTGCTCGGTGCCAATCCAAAAATTGGAAAAAAATTTGTGCTTCTGCCATGCTTTAACATGACACATCCGATCTCAAGACTTCACGCGGGTTAGCCTACGGCTTCTATCCGGCTATTGACCATAAACTCGAGTCAAAAAAGGAGCGGTAGAAAAAGACTTTGCAACGACCAAGAAGAAAACACATTTACTATAAAATAGCTCATATAAATTTTAAGAGCCCCCAAGTGACTTGGGTAAAAGAATTTTATGTATAATGATTGTATGTACCGAAGTACTTATATCATATCTGTGTTCACCCGAACTTTAAACGCGTCTTAACTGACCGTCGGCTTCTCCCTCTTTGGCCAAGGGCCGAAAAGTGTCATGTACTCCGCCTGTCGAGAGTATCGACGGTGTTTCCGATGACCAGGCAATCAGGCCATAAGGCTGTAACAGACAAAGCGCGCTCAGGGAACTTATGCTATATTACTAACAAAGTGTAAGAAGCATCTTCGAAGAAAATAATACCCCCACCGATACCTTTCTTCGGTGCTCATTATTACTATGAGACTTATGCAATAGATTTTTTGTACTCATGAGTTCCGTTGTGTGCCGACCATGATTGAAAACAATAAGAGCGCTAGCTTTCGGCTTCACCCAGTCTGAGGTCAGAGCTCGGAGGACCCGGTCGTGACAATCGCAGAGGTGCTCCCTTTACTCCCTAGCCGAACTATCGGGAACGTAGGGGTAAGCACAGGAGCCAGGCAACCCAGCTTGCAAATCGCTTAAGTCAATATGGTGCATATTGTGGCGTAATACACAAACAAGGAACGAAGCCGTACAAGTATAATCATATGCAAGAGAAAAAAGCTTCATGAAGGAAGCCCCCAAGTAAACGGGTATTTGAATTTGCATGCCACAAACAAAGTTTTGACAAGGAGATTTTTTACAAGCAACTTTTTTCCAAAAAAATATAATGCTTGGTCGAACCGAACACAAGTTAAAAATTAAAACTTTGAGCGTGAAAGCGACTTAGCTGGTTAATGTGTTCGGCATAGATGATGCGGTCCGAGCTTGATGCGGGACAAGGTTCCGTCCCCCAAGCCGGTCCCGAGGTGGTGGGGTGGAGAGCTCGACACGCCGAAGTGGTGACATAGCCCGGTCAATGCAGACCGGCAGAGTGACACCGAAGTCCCTGGATCATTTTCCTGTGCACAAAAAATAGTGCAAACCGGAGATAATAGTAATAATAATAATAAAAAATCGTTGCATAATAAATAATTTATGCAAAGTGAGTAATAAAAGAAATATGGTCTGGCGGCGAAGTCAATGTCGATGCAGGGCATCGGCGTGATGCGGTAAAGGCGTGGCAAAGCCTGAATTCACAGGTCGATCCGAGTTCCGGATGCGGCGTTCGCTGGACCATGTATGGAAATTGACCGAACCACCACGCGACCATCGTTAATGCGGCCATCATTTGATAGACCTGTGTACATATGATGAACAAACCAGAGTAATAATTCCTTGGGAAAAATGAACCCGAACAAGCAAAAAATACTAGGATTAATAGCACCTGGTTTATTTGTTGTAGCAATCCGAAGAAAGGCGATTTCGAAAATTGGGACTCGATCCGCACAACCATTGCCTGACGGGCGATAAAGCAACGATATGGCGATGCTGGCAAAGGTTGGCTTGCCGAGGCAAGGCCCACGGTCCAGCTAACGTGACGGAGCTGGTCGGCTAGTGACGCCGAAGTCTTCGGAGTAGGTTGATGAAGAGATGGCGAAGCCCCTAGTCCAGCCGAGATGTCGAAGCCTCGATGTTAGACGATGAGTCAAAGTAGGTCGGCGTGATGGACACCAACTTGAAGAAGCAATAGTGCGGCCCTGCCGATGCAGGTCGTGACGTGGTCTATGCCAGCTTGATGAAGTTATCATGCGGCGATGCCGGTATGCCCACTCCGTGTAATCCGTGGGGCGGCGATGTTGGTGATGATTTATCGTTCGCAATGCTGGACTCTTGTTTGGCTTGCCGAGATGATGATTCGAAGAAGTTCAGCTCGGCTCAACAGAGAGACGACGTGTCTAGCGCAGGTCGGCGGTCTTGGAGCAATATTGCCGGACTAGTTTCACACCAGTACGATGATGAAGGTGACCTCAGGGGAGGCTTAAAAATTTACGGGCACGTGTTTAAAAACAACTTATAATATCCTAGAAGAGATTTTCTATAAAAATGTTGTCCAATATCACGTTCATAAAGAAACATGAATTCGGGTCAAATCCGTATTCGTGCAGAAAACGGATCCGAAAATTGGTCCACTCATCGGAAGGTTCCCGGAGATTGAACCGTCGGATCGAGCTGAAATTTGGAGGGGTGGTAGATATGGGAATTCCGCAGTATATGAATGGTTGGATCTTCCAAAGGACCTCCGAGCTGGGCTCTTGAGACCACGGCCTAAACTCATCCAGATTCCCGTCTAGATTTGACAGGGCTCCGGTATATCGTAGATTGTTGGAGATTCCTCTATCGGAACTGGATGAAATTTTGCATGGCTGTTGTAGACGTAATTCTGCACTATTCCACCGAAGCAATCGTCAAACCAACGCTCGACGAGGCGGTGACGACGGATACAAGTTTGTTGTACAAAAAAACAGCACGGCCGCCCGAGGGCAATGTTGATGTTGAGCCCTCGAGCTCCATGGATGATTCCTCTACGATCATGATAGAGAACGGAGTTGATGTTGATGAAGGCCCCCACCCGAACATGACGATCAGAGATGGAGCACGGTCCTCGGTCGAGCCAAGGTGACCAGTCGAGCCGGCGACGAAGATGCCAGCGTCGCAGTTGACCTGCGGGCGAGCCATTGATCCTTTTGTCGATCACACAGCAAAACTCTCAATGAAAGCACCAATGTCGGTGTCAAAACCGGTGGATCTCGGGTAGGGGGTACCGAACTATGCGTCTAGGATCGATGGTAACAGGAGACAAGGGACACGATGTTTTACCCAGGTTCGGGCCCTCTTGATGAAGGTAAAACCCTACGTCCTGCTTGATTTATTCTTGATGGTATGGGTATTACAAGAGTTGATCTACCACGAGATCGGAGAGGCTAAACCCTAGAAGCTAGCCCATGGTATGATTGTTGTATATGATCTATCGACTAGCCTGGCCTCGGTTTATATAATGCACCAGAGGCCTAGGATAACAAGAGTCCTAGCCGAACACGCCGGTGGGGAGGAGTCCTTGTCATGATCACCAAGTCTTGTGGAATCTTCCATGTATGCGGCAGTTGTCCGAACTGGCCCATGAGTATACGGCCATGGGGGTCCTCGACCCAATCTAACAGACCGGGAGACGACGTGGTGAGTACCCCCTAGTCCAGGACACCGTCACTCGTCATGTCCCCGATCTCATCCGGGACTCCGAACAACTTTCAATACATCAAATCACATAAACTCGTAATACCGATCGTCACTGAACGTTAAGCGTGCGGACCCTACGGGTTCGAGAACTATGTAGACATGACCGAGACATGTCTCCGGTCAATAACCAATAGCGGAACCTGGATGTTCATATTGGCTCCTACATATTCTATGAAGATCTTTATCGGTCAAACCGCATAACAACATACGTTGTTCCCTTTGTCATCGGTATGTTACTTGTCCGAGATTCGATCGTTGGTATCCCAATTCCTAGTTGAATCTCGTTACCGGCAAGTCTCTTTACTCGTTCCGTAATGCACTATCCTGCAACTAATTCATTGGTTGCAGTGCTTGCAAGGCTTATAGTAATGTGCATTATCAAGAGGGCCCAGAGATACCTCTCCGACAATCAGAGTGACAAATCCTAACCTTGATCTATGCCAACTCAACAAGTACCATCGGAGACACCTGTAGAGTACCTTTATAATCACCCAGTTACGTTGTGACGTTTGGTAGCACACAAAGTGTTCCTCCGATAATCGGGAGTTGCATAACCTCATAGTTACAGGAACATGTATAAGTCATGAAGAAAGCAATATACAGTAAACTAAAACGATCAAGTGCTAAGCTAACGAAATGGGACAGGTCAATCACATCATTCTCCTAATGATGTGATCCCATTTATCAAATGACAACTCATGTCTATGGTTAGGAAACATAACCATCTTTGATCAACAAGCTAGTCAAGTAGAGGCATACTAGTGACACTCTGTTTGTCTATGTATTCACACATGTACTAAGTTTCCGGTTAATACAATTCTAGCATGAATAATAAACATTTATCATGATATAAGGAAATATAAATAACAACTTTATTATTGCCTCTAGGGCAGATTTCCTTCAGTCTCCCACTTGCACTAGAGTCAATAATCTAGTTCACATCGTCATGTGATTTAACACCAATAGTTCACATATTTATGTGATTAGTTCACATCTCTATGTGGCTAATACCCAAAGGGTTTACTAGAGTCAATAATATAGTTCACATTGCTATGTGATTAACACCCAAAGAGTGATCATGTTTTGCTTGTGAGAGAAATTTAGTCAACGGGTTTGCCACATTCAGAGCCGTATGTATTTTGCAAATTTTCTATGTCTACAATGCTTTGCATGGAGCTACTCTAGGTAATTGCTCCCACTTTCAATATGTATCTAGGTCGAGACTTAGAGTCATACAGATCGGTGTCAAAGCTTGTGTTGACGTAACTCTTTACGACGAACTCTTTGTCACCTCCATGATCGAGAAATATTTCCTTATTCCACTAAGGATATTTTTGACCGCTGTCCAGTGATCCACTCCTGGATCACTATTGTACCCTCTTGCCAAACTTATGGTGAGGTACATAATAGGTCTAGTACACTACATGGCATACTTTATAGAACCTATGACTGAGGCATAGGAAATGACTTTTCATTCTCTTTCTATTTTCTGCCGTGGTCGGGTTTTGAGTCTTTACTCAACTTCACACCTTGCAACACGGGCAATAACTCCTTTGACTGTTCCATTTTGAACTACTTCAAAATCTTGTCAAGGTATGTACTCATTGAAAATATATCAAGCGTCTTAATCTATCTCTATAGATCTTGATGCTCAATATGTAAGTAGCTTCACCGAGGTCTTTCTTTGAAAAACTCTTTTCAAATACTCCTTTATGCTTTCCAGAAAATTCTACATTATTTCCGATCAACAATATGTCATTCACATATACTTATCAGAAATGCTATAGTGCTCCCACTCACTTTCTTGTAAATACAGGCTTCACCGCAAGTCTGTATGAAACCATATGCTTTGATCACTTTCTCAAAGTATATATTCCAACTCCGAGATGCTTGCACCAGTCCATAGATGGATCGCTGGAGCTTGCACACTTTGTTAGCACCTTTAGGATTGACAAAACCTTATTGTTGCATCATATACAACTCTTCTTTAAGAAATCCATTAAGGAATGCATTTTTGACATCCATTTGCCAGATTTCATAAAATGCGGCAACCGCTAACATGATTTGAACATACTTTTAAGCATCGATACGAGTGAGAAAATCTCATCGTAGTCAACACCTTGAACTTGTCGAAAACATCTTGCGACAATTCGAGCTTTGTAGATAGTAGCAGTACTATCAGCGTCCGTGTTCCTCTTGAAGATCCATTTATTCTCAATGACTCAGCAACCATCAGGCAAGTCAATCAAAGTCCATACTTTGTTCTCATACATGGATCCCATCTCAGATTTCATGGCCTTAAGCCATTTTGCGGAATCTAGGTTCATCATCGCTTACTCATAGTTCGTAGGTTCGTCATGGTCTAGTAACATGACTTCCAGAAAGGAATACCGTACCACTCTAGTGTGGACCATACTCTGGTTGTCCTACGAGGTTTGGTAGTAACTTGATCTGAAGTTTCATGATCATCATCATTAGCTTCCTCACTAATTGGCGTAGAAATCACTAGAACCGATTTTTGTGATGAACTATTTTCCAATTCGGGAGAAGGCACAATTACCTCATCAAGTTCTACATTCCTCCCACTCACTTCTTTCGAGAGAAACTTCTTCTCTAGAAAGGATCCACTCTTAGCAACAAACATCTTGCCTTTCGGATCTGTGATAGAAGGTGCACCCAACAGTTTCTTTTGGGTATCCTGTGAAGACGCACTTTTCCGATTTGGGTTTGAGCTTATCAGGCCGAAACTTTTTCACATAAGCATCACAACCCCAAACTTTAAGAAACGACAGCTTAGGTTTCTAGCCAAACCATAGTTCATACGGTGTCATCTCAACGGATTAGACGGTGCCCTATTTAACGTGAATGTAGCTGTCTCTAATGGATAACCCCAAAACAATAGTGGTAAATCGGTAAGACACATCATAGATTGCACTATATCCAATAAGGTACGGTTATGACGTTCGGACACACCATTATGCTGTGGTGTTCCACGTGGCATGAATTTGTGAAACTATTCCACATTGGTTCAGTTGAAGACCAAACTCGTAACTCAAATATTCGTCTCCATGATCAAATCATAGAAACTTTATTTTCTATTTACAATGATTTTCCACTTCACTCTGAAATTCTTTGAACTTTTCAAATGTTTTAGACTTATGTTTCATCAAGTAGATATACCCATATCTGCTCAAATCATCTGTGAATGTCAAAAAATAATGATACCCGCCGCGAGCCTCAACACTCATCTGATCGCATACATCAATATGTATTATTTCCAATAAGTCAGTTGCTCGCTCCATTGTTCCGGAGAACGGAGTCTTAGTCATCTTGCCCATGAGGCATGGGTCGCAAGCATCAAGTGATTCATAATCAAGTGATTCCAAAAGCCCATCAGCATGGAGTTTCTTCATGCGCTTTACTCTAATATGACCTAAACGGCAGTGCCACAAATAAGTTGCACTATCATTATTAACTTTGCATCTTTTGGCGTCAATATTATGAATATGTGTATCACTACGATCGAGATTCAATAAACTATTTATATTGAGTGTATGACCATAGAAGGTTTTATTCATGTAAATAGAACAACAAATATTCTTTGACTTAAATGAATAATCGTATTGCAATAAACATGATCCAATCATATTCATGCTCAATGCAAACACTAAATAACATTTATTTTATGTTCAACACTAATCCCGAAGGTAAAGGGAGTGTGCGATGGTGATCTTATCAACCTTGGAATCACTTCCAACACACATAATCACCTCGCCCTTAACTAGTCTCTGTTTATTTTGCAACTCCCGTTTCGAGTTACTACTCTTAGCAACTGAACCAGTATCAAATACCAAGGGGTTGCTATAAACATTAGTAAAGTACACATCAATAACATGTATATCCAATATACCTTTGTTCAGTATGCCATCCTTCTTATCTGCCAAGTACTTGGGGCAGTTCTGCTTCCAGTGATCAGTCCCTTTGTAGTAGAAGCACTTAGTCTCGGGCTTAGGTCTAGACTTGGGCTTCTTCACTTGATCAACAACTTGCTTGCCGTTTTTCTTGAAGTTCCCCTTCTTCCCTTTGCCCTTTTCTTGAAACGAGTGGTATTGTCAACCATCAACACTTGATGTTTTTCTTGATTTCTACCTTCATCGATTTCAGCATCACGAAGAGCTTGGGAATCGTTTCCATTATCCCTTGCATATTATAGTTCATCACGAAGTTTTAGTAACTTGGTGACAGTGACTAGAGAACTCTGTCAATCACTATCTTATCTGGAAGATTAACTCCCACTTGATTCAAGTGATTGTAGTACTCAGACATTCTGAGCACATGCTCACTAGCTGAGCTATTCTACTCCATCTTGTAGGCAAAGTACTGTCAGAGGTCTCATACCTCTTGAAACGGGCATGAGTATGAAATACCAATTTCAACTCTTAGAACATCTTATATGTTCCGTGGCGTTCAAAACATTTTTGAAGTCCCGGTTCTAAGCCGTAAAGCAGGGTGCACTAAACTATTAAGTAGTCATCATACCGAGCTTTGTCAAACATTCATAACGTGTGCATCTGCTCCTACAATAGGTCTGTCACCTAGCGGTGCATCAAGGACATAATTCTTCTATGCAACAATGAGGATAATCGGGAGTTGCATAATCTCATAGTTATAGGAACATGTATAAGTCATGAAGAAAGCAATAGCAGTAAACTAAAATGATCAAGTGCTAAGCTAACAGAATGGGTCAAGTCAATCACATCATTCTCCTAATGATGTGATCCTGTTTATCAAATGACAACTCATGTCTATGGTTAGGAAACATAACCATCTTTGATCAACGAGCTAGTCAACTAGAGGCATACTAGTGACACTCTGTTTGTCTATGTATTCACACATGTACTAGGTTTCCGGTTAATACAATTCTAGCATGAATAATAAACATTTGTCATGATATAAGGAAATATAAATAACAACTTTATCATTGCCTCTAGGGCATATTTCCTTCAGGCAGCCAGATCAATGTGTGTGCGATATATGGCATACAGTTCGCTTCGATGAACTATTTGCTATTAGGGAGTGCAACAGAAACGGTTAGCCAGATCAAGGTGTGTGTGATATAGGGCATACGATTCACTCGGACAAACTGTTTTCAATTAGCGAACACAACATAAACGGTTCAACTTAACAAGATGTGTGTGATACGTGGCAAATAGCCGACTCAACGGTGAGCAACCACGTGGTCAACCTTCTGCCATCAATAAATTTTGACCTTGTTTCTCGTCACATTGCAGATTACAACGCAATAAGTAATTGCAAATCTGTTCACACCTATCAAACTAATATGTGTTCACACTTAGCACCGGGCTATAAAAACTACCCACTCGAAAATTACTTCATAGTTCCTCTCCTCATCACCCACAAAACTGGTCTTTCCTGTCAAGTCGTTCCGCCATGACCAGTAGGAAGAGTTTAGGGTGGACATATAACCAGGCAACAAAGACCAAGGCCGCAGAAGCACTAGAGAGGTCCGGCTGCGAAGCCGCAGCCGCAACAGAGATGTCCCAGCGCACCGCGGAGCCCTGGAACGAGCTCTCACAGGCATGTGAGGGCTCTCACAAGCGCATTCGCGGTGTCCTCCATCGCGACGAGCCGGCGTTCCTGAAGTCCTTCGCCGGCGACGACGATATTCTCACTGGCGTCATTACGTAGCAGGAGCTGGTCAACAGCTTGATGAAGCTGCTCAAGATCAGTGATGCCTCATTTGACAAGGCGACTGGCCTCGTCGAGCAACTCATGGGTGACAATGCGAAGCTCCTCAAGGCGCTTGTCGAGAACGAGGAGGAGGCCGCCGGCTGGAAGATGCTGCATGAGCAGAGCAGTGCCTCGGGGATGATGCTGATAGCGGTCGTCGAGGAATTGATGGGTGACTTGAGGAAGCTCTGGATCGAGCACGAGCAGGAGGTGGAGGAATCCGTGGCTGCTTTCAAGAAAAGTCGTGAGGAATTGAAGGAGCTGGAGGATGTCGTCGCCCGGCGATCCATTGATGAGTAGATACAGTAGCGACCCAGATCGTTGTCTGCAATTTCCTTCTTCTATTGCCCCCGTGTCTTCCAGGCTTTGCTGCATGTGGCATTTTAAATTATCCGAAATATGTAAGACAATTATTATCTGCGCCATTGTAAATTTGTCGTTGTATTATCCATTGCCATTTTATTTGTGGTTGTATTATCCGTTGCCCTATGTGGCAATTTAAATTAGGGCAGCATACGAGTTGAAAACACGGACAAAGCAAATGCTGCCATGGGATCACAAGCAAACACCCTCCGTCTAGGTGCTTTAATTAACCCATTAATGGAGAAGTTGTGAGCGAGGCGGGCGGCGGCTGGTGCATGGAGGTCAAAGATCTCGCTTCCCAGTGAGTATGGGCGGGCTTGCTGCTCGCATGTGTCCTGTTGAGCCTGCGACTGCGAGGTGGATAGGATGCACACGTCAAGTCGAGCCTGTGCGGCGGACTACTCGCACACTTCCCGTCGAGCCTACACGACGGACTTCTCGCGCTCGTCCATCTAATCAAACAGCTGGATGCACGCCACCGAGTATGGTTACATTTCAGCACGGTTAATATAATACAACTGTTTGCGATATTAACGTGTTAGCTTTCTGTTTCAAAAAGGACTTCGTTTTCTACTAATGTGTGTGCCTCTTCTCAAACTAGACGATTTTTTTACCACGACATATATGTGCCATGTCATGAAACCATGCCAAGTTTCATGTTTTTTGGGTGTGTTTTTGATTTACTAGGATTTAAAAACCGAGATTCTCAATGTTTCGGGACGACAACAAGTTTGTAATTCATTCACATTCCTTAAATGAGACCTAAACATGCACCCAATGACACATGCATGATTTCCCACCCATTTTGCTTCACTGGAGCATGTGCTTGTAGTTCAAATTTGAATTATGGACTACATTAAATGCGTACAGAACTTAGTAATTAGTAATATATATATATATACAATGGCCAAACGAACCCTGAACAATTTCAAATTTCAGCCCGACACTCCTGTTATTCTATGTTGCCTATAGAAAACAAAGTTCAAGGCGAGAAGAGGCAGCGATTATTGTTTTGCCCATAAGAGGGGCATGTTTCCCTACTGGAACCACGAGGGCTGCAATAGGCTCTGGTTTGTAAGAGGCTTGTAATATAGCTTCACCCAAATTGGACAATTATATGTACCATGTAGTGACACCATGCCAAGTTTCATGATTTCCTGGTGAGTTTTGGATTTACAGAGATTTAGAAACCAAGATTCGCAATGTTTGTGGCCAAGCTAGGACGGCGAGATGGTTGAATTCGTTCTCATTCGTTCCATGGGACCAAAACATGCACCCCAAGGAAACATGTATGTTTTTTCTAGCCATTTTGGTGCACTGGAGCATGTATTTGTAGTTCGGATTTGAATTATGGACATTAAATGCCTAGAAAACTCAACTAAAGAATCAAAAAGGTCAAACGAACCCTGAATAATTTCAAAGTTCAGCGCGAATCTCCCGTTGTTCCGTGTCGCGTGTAGAAGAAAATATGAGGCTAGAAGAGGGAGTGATTATCGTTTGGCCCACCAGAGGACACGTTTCCCTATCGAAACCACGAGGGTTCTTGCGACAGGCTCCGGTTTGTAAGAGGTTTGTAATAAAGCTTGGCCCAAATTGGCAATGTTTTTACCACGACATATATGTGCCATGACATGACACCATGCCACCTTTGGTGACTTTCTGGTGAGTTTAGGATTTACGGGGATTTAAAAACCGATATTCCAAATGTTTGAGGACGAGCCAGGATGCGGGTACAGTTGTAATTCATTTCCATTCCTGTCATGGGACCTAAACATGCACCCAAGGGCACATGTATAATTTTTCTAGCCATTTTGGTGAACTGGAGCATGTATTTGTAGTTCAGATTTGAGTTATGGATATAAAATTCCTAGGAAACTCAATTAGTGTAGAAATAGGCCAAACGAACCCTGATAAGTTTAAATTTCAGGATGGATATCATGTCGTTCCATGTTGCCCATGGAAGAAAATACAAGGCGAAAAGAGGCAGTGATTACGTCTCACCCACAAGGGGAACACGTTTCCCTATCGGAACCACGAGGCTTCTTTGAGAAAAGCTTCGGTTTTTGTAAGAGGTTTGTAATAAAGTTTGGCCCAAATTGGACAATGTTTTTACCACGACATATATGTGCCATGACGTGACACCATGCCACCTTTGATGATTTTCTGGTGAGTTTAGGATTTATGGGGATTTAAAAACCGAGATTCCAAATGTTTGAGGACGAGCCAGGACACGGGTACGGTTGTAATTCGTTCCCATTCCTGGCATGGGACCTAAACATGCACCCAAGGACACATGTATAAATTTTCTAGCCATTTTGGTGAACTTGAGAATGTATTTGAAGTTCAGATTTAAATTATGGACATTAAATGCCTAGGAAACTCAATTAGTGTATAAAAAGGCCAAACGAACCTTGAATAATTTTAAATTTCAACACGGTAATCCTGTCGTTCCATGTTGCCCATAGAAGAAAATACAAGGCGAAAAGAGGCAGTGATTACGTTGCGCCCACAAGGGGGACACGTTTCCCTATCGGAACCACGAGGCTTCTTTGAGAGAAGCTCCAGTTTGTAAGAGGCTTGTAATAAAACTTGCGCCACAATGGACGAAAAGAATTCCTCGACCTATAAGTGCCATGTCATGACACCATGCCAGGTTTCACGATTTTCGTCTTAGTTTTGGATTTACAGGGATTTAAAAACCGAGATTCTTCTCATGAAATGTTTTCAAATAGCACACAGTTCACTCACGAAAGCCGATATTCAATGAAAACTTCGTAGAAACCATATTTTAAAGTTTCATAAAAATCTGAAAAAATGTGGGATGTTAAGAAGGTGATGTTTTATTGCAACACAAAATTTCAAGTTGAAAAACATTAGGAGATGTGAGCTATGAAAAAGACAAATTCAACCCTGAATAGTGACATTACTATTCGGCACTATTCAACGCTAATTTTATCTTTTTCATAGCTCACATCTCGTAATGTGTTTCAACTTGAAATTTTGTGTGGCAATCAAACATCATCCTCTCAACGTCCCGCTTTTTTTCAATTTTTTTTGAAACTTCAAAACATCTTTTTCTCGTGGTTTCACCAGTTTCCACCGAATGTTGGTTTCCGTATGATATTCTCCCCCTGCTGCACGCGTGATCTGAGTTGTGTGTTCTGATTGGCCAGAACCCAAACCCCACGGTTCGTATGTGTGCACCATTGGATGCTCCTAGATCGAACGACAACCTTGAGCCCTTTCGACAACACATGTAGTACATGGGTAAGCACTATGCGCATGCGTCGTGCTAGCTCACGCTTCCTTCTCTACTAGGTTTTCAAAATAGGCTACCGTTTCTCGCCACTCCTCTCATCGGTTTCCCACCTCTTCTCCCATCGTTTTCTCGCTACCAGTGTCAGTGCTCATTGAAGGCTAGCGGCGACTGTCACTGTCAAAACCGGTGGATCTCGGGTAGGGGTCCCGAACTGTGCGCCTAGGGTTGATGGTAACAGGAGACAGGGGACACGATGTTTACCCAGGTTCGGGCCCTCTCTATGGAGGTAATACCTTACTTCCTGCTTGATTGATATTGATGAATATGAGTACTACAAGAGTTGATCTACCACGAGATCGTAATGGCTAAACCTTAGAAGTCTAGCCTGTATGACTATGGTATTGAGTCTCTTCTTTCCAGACTACACCCTCCGGTTTATATAGACACCGGGGGGATCTAGGGTTACATAGAGTCAGTTACATAAGATGGAACCTTCATAGTTGTTCGCCAAGCTTGCCTTCCACGCCAAGGAGAGTCCCACCCGGACACGGGTACAGTCTTCGGTCTTCATATCTTCATAGCCCATCAGTCCGGCCCATAGATGACAGGCCGGACGCCCGAGGACCCCTTAGTCCAGGACTCCCTCAGTAGCCCCTGAACTTGGCTTCAATGACAAGGTATCCGGTGTGTAGTGCCGTCTTCGGCATTGCAAGGCGGGTTCCTCCTTCCGAACTCCCGAATAGTCTCCAGATGAATTGATCGTGTCCGGACCTGTAACACACACCGCATACAACCAGAGAGAGAATATAATAACACACGAGTCCAATCTGCTGACAACTTTGGTAATGTGACGTCACGCCCATCCGGTCATAATTTCGAACCATTTTCTCCCCATGTTTCGAGACGCGGTTGTCATTGGCACGTCTTGTCAAAGCAGAGATCGTGTCCCCTTATTACGGGATTTTCATCAATACGAGCGTGGATAACCCCACTGTCCTGCAAGAAAGATTCCTCAGGAATAGGCAGGTCCCTAAGCTTAGGAGGAGACGTTCAATACCAGAGGTGTATATAAAGGAACCAAGGGCCGTCTTTTTACGCCAAACCTCTCCTAAGCCTCCCCAACCCCGAGTTCCAGCACCCAAGGTTCGACTACATTGCTTTCAGCCTTCGTTTCATGTCCAGATCCAGCTCCCAAGGCCGATGGGTGGCTTACTCCGTTACAGAGGAAGATATCACAAAGCTTTGGGCGGCCAGATATCTGACCGCAGAAATCCACCATCGGCTTCCTGCTCAAGGACAAGTTATCCCGACCCCTAGATCCGGCGAGAGGGTGGTATTCGTCTCCCACTTCCTCCGGGGATTAGGGTTTGCTCTTCACCTCTTTGTCTGAGGGCTATTGTTTTATTACGGATTAGATTTTCACGATCTTGCCCCAGACTCTATCCTCCGTGTCTTAGAGTTTATCATTACATGCGAGGCCGTCCTTCGAATCCCCCCACACTCCGGCTTATGGCTCAAGACCTTTAGTGTGAAGCTGAAGGTAGTCGATGGGGAACAGGCGGAGGGCGGCGGTGCTTCAATCAGCCAACTCGCCAACACCCCCTGGCCAAAAGGATCTTTTACCGAGGGTTCCAATCACTGGCAGCGGGAGTGGTTTTATATTACAGAGCCCCGCAGTGCTAAATGGGTAGCTGCCCCCACCTTCCGTCCCGGCCCACCGCTACAGCTCGCGTCATGGGTCAACAAGGGGATTGCCTGGGGATTAGTGGATGAAGTGCGGACCTTAGAAAGCCGTATCCAAACCCTCCTCGAGAGAGATATCGATCTCGTCAGTGTGATCCAAGTGATGTTAGTTCGCCAAATCCTGCCCTGCCAGCGCATGCCTCGCCGCATGTGAGAGTTTAATCCAGAAGGACCACAAACCCTCCAACACTTCTTCGGCGCCACACATGAAGGGATGTGGAAGTTATTTTTCGGGAAGCAGAAACATTGGCCGGATGCTGCTGAGGACGCTGGCCTTAACTGTAATCATCTAGATACCCCAGTAAGCACTTGGCTTTCAAATACTTTGTGGTCATGCATACAGTAATATGGTATTGAGCAAGCTATCTTTTTCCAGGGCTTGATAAAGAAGGCGAAACAGATTATGTGTTTGGCCCCTCTGCCCAAGGGTCCAGCAAATCCTGTCCTAACAAGGATACTGGCCCCAGCACCATACCAGATGCTGGAGAAGGAGGACGAGGCGGAGGGCAAGAGGACCAAGGATGGCCTCTATTCCCAGGGAACCTCGGACTTTGTGTCCGAAGAAATAAAAATCCCCTCATCCGAAGACAAAAGTGAAGGGGGGGCACTATCCCCTTTCCTCCCAGGAAGAAGAGGGCCACCTCCGAAGATTGGGAGAAGCAGGCTCCTAAGCGAGGCAAGATGCCTCTGGGGGCGGCCCGGGCCTGGAGGACGTCGAAGTGCAGTCTCATGATGAGGACAAGCCTCCGGCCAAATCGTAAGTGAACAAGACTGTTTTAAACCTACCCCGTTCTTTTCTTATGATGCCTGGAATATATATTTTTTTGCAGCTCAGTGCGCAGTCCCCTTCAACAATCCTCTTCCTCGGGGGACCTTCTCCCGGAGATGATGGAAAGCGAGACACCCCCACCGGCTTATCCATCCAATAGGGCAGACGACCTTGAGGTGTCATCACGGAGGGTCTCCCCCGACCAACAAGTGGTGCAAGGGATGACGAAGACGCTGCACGAAGGTGATAGTTCGGCGGCCCAGGGTCCGGGGAGCAACAATGAAGACCCCGAACAGTCCGGAATGCGGTCGGATACAAATAAACGGATCCCTTCAAAGGGTGACCGTACTCCTGCGGCTGGCTCTGGAGACCCAGAGGCGCCGGATATCTAGAGGACATGCCGCGGCAGGCGTCCGTTTCAGAGGAACACCGTACCTTGATGGGTACGGTGGTTAAAAAGGTCCTATCCGCAAAGAGCGGATTGAATGAGGCCTTTGAGAGTCTGCTGAGAGGCTTCGAGGTTTGTACTGTAATATGTGGAATTGTGTTTTATTCAGAAAATACACCTGTGTATAGACAATAGCCCCTGAGACTCAGGTTGGCTTCCCATTGGAAGCGAATTGGAGGATCGAAAGAAATATCCAAGGACTAATCTAATTAACTTTGAACACAGGCTACTTCCCCCCAGCTACTGCCTAGACTGCGGATATTGCTAAGCTGCAATGCAAGCTTGATGTAGCCAGGGATGAGGTTGCGTTAATCAACATGCATCTTGACGAGTCGCAAGGTATGTAGTCATAGCAGTCCCTGCACATACATTTTTGTGATATAAGCATGACGCTGAAAGTTCTGCCTGGCTGCAGATGGTGCTGTCACCGTTGAAATTCTTCGGGCGGAGCTAGCCCGGGCCAAGGAGCAGGCCCGGTGTAGTAATGTGACTGTCGAGAAGGCATCGACTGAGTTAAAAGTCGAACGAGCTGCTCGGTGTCAAGACGAGGAGAAGATGTCCACGATGGCGCTCGAGCTAAAAAGTGCTGCTAGCTGGTGTGAACTCCTTGAGAAGGAGAATGAAGCCAAAATGGCTGAAATTGACAAGGCCCTATGAGAGGCGAGAGAAGCGCGGTCTGAATCCAGAGCAGCCTGTGAGGAGATCCGGCAAGCTGGGGAGATTGCAGCTGGTAAGCCATTTTTGCTATAGGCTAAGTTCAGCGATCCTAACTATACTCAGCTTAACCAATTGTGGAGTTCTCTGGACGAGTTTTCAGACTTGACGAAGAGTTCTTCCGATGCGGCGCAGTATTATTAGGAGCGAGAAGGGTATGAAACAGAGAAGCTTTTCTGGTCACAATTCGGCGCCTCGAAGCGCCCCGTGTTGCTGAATGAGTGGATGTCCCAGTGGGCCGAGCTTCATAGGATATCTAGTGTTGCCATGAAGAACATCATAATCCGGTTATGGCCAACTGAGCCTGTTCCGTACAGTTACTTCGGCTTGGTGCAGTGGCTTGCTGATGCAGTGCCGTGTATCGATGCTGTGAAGCGATCGGTGTGCATCAAGGGTGCACGGATGGCATTTGCCCGAGTCAAGACGTTCTGGGGGAATATGAAGGTCATCGACGTTGCGGTGAAGAGTCCACCCAAGGGCAAGGACCGCCACGAACCGAAGCATTATTTTGAAGACGTCCTTGTAGCCGCCCGCTTGATAGAGGGTCAATGCTTAAAAGACATAATGTTCGAGTGAAGTGTATGAGAATTGTACGAGACAATTTTATAGTAAAGCTTATTTGTATATGTTGCTCGAAAGCTTGTGTTCCTCCTGTGCGGCCGTTTTAATATAATCTAAAAGTTTTCCAGTCGTCAGCTTCAGCCCCCTTGTAGGAAGTACAGGTGTGTTCGAAAAAGCATCTGATCACTCTTGACCCAACGTCTTGGTCCGTGAAGGAGGTGTCAATGTGGCGAACCAGGCAACCATACTATAGGGTGTTAACACTTTCACTTAGCCATAGGAGTTTTACGGTGGGTCTATGACATAGCCCCTAGTATGTATGTGGCATACTCGTACGATGCGTTTACATAATTGACCAGAAAAGAGGTCCTTCGTGTGACACAGAGGAATCGCTAGAGATTCCGATAAGTCATCGAGTGGTTGAGCAGCTCTCGCCGCATCATGACAGTCAGTTTTTGGCTTTCTCTACTAAGGTGCGTCACCGGGTGAAACGGTAGCACAATCGTAGTAGTTCTCCCTTTACTACCCTAGTCGATAGAGCGGAACGTAGGGTAGCAAGCATAGGAGCTGGGCAACCCAACTATTGACCCAAGACATGATTCGGAGTTGATGCATATAAGGCCAAACTCGCGATGCCAAAGTACGCTGTAAAAGCTGTTCGGACTTTGTTGGCAACTCATTTGTTCCCGTACCGAGCCCGTTGGGGTATATCTATGAAACAACCATAGGAGGCGTATTCATTTTCTGAAAACATGCGAGTGATTAATTCGGATAATTTGAGCTGGGACCTGAGTGATGTGCCAATGGTTACTTGATATACATAAAGGCCACGACCCCGACAATTTGATATGCCCTGGGTCGAAGGCAGAGGAAAAAGGCATGTTACAGGCTCGAAAGGAGAGTGCGGTCTACAAAAAGTTATTTTGGACCTTCTGTCGCACGTCTGCGCCGCCTGTCCTCAGCGAGAGGAGTCCTTGAAGGGAGTAGCCCCGTAGGTGAGTGTATGGATCCGAACTCCTATGGGGTCGGTCGTAGGTGTTTCCCCTTTGCGCCACCTGTTTTTAAGAGATAAGGAAACAAAAGAAAATAGGAAAGCGGTTTAAAGAATGTTACCGGATTGCCTGCAGACTTGTCCGTATTGTGCTTCCGTCAATGCCCAGGTATCTTGAGTGCGTAATTATGTATGCGCGGTATAGTTTTAATGGGTATACGAGATGGACGGCGGAAGCCGAACTGCTATTTCCGTTCCGGATTTGGTCGATCTTCAGGGGGAAATTGCTTCCGCCCTCTGGCATTTAGCTGGTGAGCCGCTCCGTTGTCCCTATTGCCTGGTGTCCCATTTCCATTGTGTCCTGCGTTGAGTCTGCCGGCCTGCTTGAGGACCCAATAGCTTCTGTTGGTGTGATTAGCTGGTTTATTGGGGTGGCCATGAATCTGGTAGGGCCGTCCAATATCCTGTCTAGTTTGGATGGTCCGTCTCTGTTTGCCTTGAATGGCTTTTTCCGTTGACCGGACTTGGGATTGCTAAATCCGGCGTGGACCACTGTGTCGCGTGATCTTTCACTATCATTGCGACTATTGTGTATGCTTCGTCGTGGCTTGCCATTGCCGTCTCGGATTTCGGAAGTGCCCGAGTCTCTGGCGCTGTTGCTTCTACGAGCGAGCCAGCTATCTTTTCCCGCGCAAAAGCGGGTCATTAGAGCAGTAAGGGCTGTCATGGATCTAGGTCCTTATTGACCAAGGTGGCGTGCAAGCCATTCATCCCGGACGCTATATTTAAAGGACGCAAGGGCCTCCGCATCCGGACAGTCGATGATTTGGTTCTTTTTAACTAGGAACCTGGTCCAGAGCTTCCTGGCTGACTCTCCGGGCTACTGGACAATGTTACTTAAGTCATCGGCGTCCGGTGGCCGGACATATGTTCCTTGGAAGTTGTTGCGAAAGGCGTCTTCCAAATCCTCCCAGCTACCGATAGAATTTTCCGGCAGACTGTTTAACCAGTACCGAACTGGTCCTTTGAGTTCTAGTGGTAGGTATTTGATGGCATGAAGGTCGTCTCCGCAGGCCATGAGGATATGGAGGAGGAAGTCCTCGATCCATACCGCGGGATCCGTTGTTCCAACGTATGATTCGATATTCATGGGTTTGAACCCGTCTGGGAATTCATGCTCCATTACTACATTTGTGAAGCAAAGAGGGTGTGTGGCGCCTCTATGTTGGGCCACACTATAGCGTACCTCCGACGGAGTCCATTTGTGGTTTTTAGCCCGGGTGTGTCTAGGTTTGTCATGTCCGAATAGGTGTCCTTCGTCATGTGTCGAGGTATGTCCTTGCGATCTGTAGATCGCTCTTGAGTCTCCTGCTTTGCTGCCCAAGTCTTGTTGACGGTCGTATGTATAACCCCGAGCTGTTTAGTTCTTGCTTTTACTATGAGGTGGGGTGGTCTGCTGTTCGGCTTGAGTTGCCGCTTTACCTAGGCCCAGTTGTGGTCGACCTACCTCATTGTGCGATGATGGTATGGGCTCCAGCCCCTTATCGTCGCCCTGGGGTAGCGATCTATGCTTCGGGTAGCTTTTGGCTGGTCCACTAAGGCCGTATTCCTCGGCGGTTAGGACTTCGGTCCATCTATCATTGAGCAGATCTTGGTCAGCTTGAAGCTGCTGCTACTGCTTCTTTTTCAGGCTCCTTGCCGTGGCTATTAGCTGGCGCTTGAAGCGCTCCTGCTCAAGAGGTTCCTTAGGCACAATGAAATCTTCGGTGCCGAGGCTAGCCTCATGTTCAGGGAGCGGAAGGTAATTATTGTCCTCTGATTCTTCGTGCATGGCCTATTTAATAGGGCTAACCTGCTCGTCTTCCCGTTCATCTTGTTCGTTTGCTTTACCGACAGGGTCTTCGTTGTCTTCAACACCTTCCGGAGTGTCATCTTCTCATGTGCCGGTGTTGCTGTCTTTACTGCGGCGTGGCTTAGAGCAGCGCTGCTGACGCCGGTGCTTTGACTGTATTTAGGAAGGTTTATCCTCAACTAGGTCTTCCTTATCGTCGCCGCTGTGCTCCTTTGGTGCATCTACCATGTATACGTCATACGAGGAAGTGGCCGTCCAACGTCTGGTGAATGGCGGGTTCTGGTCCTCCTCTTCTCCGGCATTGTCGTCCATACCATTGATGTCCTCGGAGTCGTAATCAAGTTCGTCGGTCAAATCCTCGATCATGGCTATAAAGTGGGTGGCGGGTGGGTCATAAAATTCTCCATCGTCAGCCCCTAGTTCGAGCCGGATATAGTTCGGCTGTGAGTCCTTCGCCAAGGATAGGTTTTTTAATGAGTTTAGCACATCGCCCAAAGGCGAGTGCTGGAAGATGTCTGCGACACTGAATTTTACGATCGATAAACGATCAAGCTCGGTGTCTGTGGGCTCGCGCGGTTCGGAACCTGCGGCCGGAGACGAGTCCGGCGTTCCGGTGGCATAGGCATCGTGTCAGACCAGGTCCATGTACGGATCCAACGCCATGGAATCTGCGACCTCTGAGGTGGGGTTAATCCTTCCATCTTTGGATGGCACGGCCTGCTCCAGCTCTAGGGCCAGGGCGGTTACAAGAGCGATCTCCTGGATGCGGCCCGATGACAGATTTAGGTCATGATCATCGGGGTGACCGGGAGCGGCCACCGCGGTGTCGAATCCGGCGAGGATCAAGTCTCCACGGATGTCCGCGATGTATTTCAAGCTCCCGAATCTGACCTGATGGCAAGGGGCGTAGCTTTCGATCTGCTCCAGATGGCCAAACGAGTTGGCCCGTAGTGCGAAGCCGCCGAACACGAAGATCTGCCCGGGGAGGAAAGTTTCTCTGTAGACAGCGTCATTATTGATGATTGAAGGGGCCATCAAACCTTTCAGCGACAGCACAGAGGAACTCTCAATCAAAGCAACAATGCCGGTGTAAAAACCGGCGGATCTCGGGTAGGGGGTCCCAAACTGTGCGTCTATGGTTGATGGTAACAGGAGACAGGGGACACGATGTTTACCCAAGTTCGGGCCCTCTCTATGGAGGTAATACCCTACTTCCCGCTTGATTGATATTGATGAATATGAGTATTACAAGAGTTGATCTACCACGAGATCGTAATGGCTAAACCTTAGAAGTCTAGCATGTATGACTACGATATTGAGTTTCTTCTTTCCGGACTACAGCCTCCGGTTTATATAGACACCGGGGGATCTAGGGTTACATAGAGTCGGTTACATAAGATGGCATCTTCATAGTTGTTCGCCAAGCTTGCCTTCCACGCCAAGGAGAGTCCCATCCGGACACGGGTACAGTCTTCGGTCTTCATATCTTCACAGCCCATCAGTCCGACCCATAGATAACAGGACGGACACCCGAGGACCCCTTAGTCCAGGACTCCCTCGGCGACACACCAGCCATATAAAATATCCCACACTGTTTATAAAAGCACAAATGTGTGTGATAGGAGGGAGTAGGTCCCATAGGGTGACCAGCATGAAACACCTTAATGGCAAGGAGGCAATTCTTATGAGCAAGGGCCGGCTTCCCATCCGCTAGCCTAGTCGAATAGAACGCAGAAGTTAAGCGTGCTCGGGTTGGAGTAGTCCAAGGATGGGTGACCTGGTGGGAAGTTGCATATCTCAAGCTTCATTTAAATGCCATGACACGGTCATTATATAGATATATTATATCTCTATAGTGACCTATCATGGCAATTATATAAACCTTGGGATCCTTGTTTTGCTAATTTGTACACTATGTTTTTATGGGTTATTTTTTGCTCTAAAAAATTAAAGAATGATTGACTTGACTTGTCATGACGATTATATAAACCTACTAAGTTTTTATGGGTTATTTTTTCTCTAAAAAAATTAAAGAAAGATTGACTTGACCTGTCATGGTGATTATATAAACCTTTTTCAGGTTGCATGCAGGGTATTCTTCTCGAGCATGTCTCCCTTACCGACAATTAGGGCCCCCCACACAATCTATCCCTTTGACCCAACAACGAGAAGGGTTTGACCATGATGGTTTCCTATTGATACTAGTAAGGTACACGTGCATTGCACGCATGAGATTTGGTAACCAAATTATGAATAAATACCACACTATAGCATGTAAGCTTTGAGTCATATATGCATGATGTAGATGTTCGTTTAATCCTTATAGTTCATCTCATCAAAAATCAATTAGTTTTACAAAAAGATCTATTTTAAGATTCATGGTATTGTGCATTGTAAGGCATAAAGTAAAAACAAAAATAGAAAATTCATTTAGAAAAAAAAGTTTGGGCAATTAAGATATGGAAGATTCTAGAGAACAAAGGAGAAGTGCTTGTGTTTTGAGGATTGTGCATTATGCTTAAGTTCAACCATGGAGTCTTCTAGATTGTACATGTGGCAGAATCTAGTGGAATGTAGATGATATCCAACGGCCAGTAGTGCTCGGATTTGCCATATCTATACCGTCGGATTGGCTTCATCCAACGACCAACTTTCAAAGTTATTCGCACACTATATAGGTGCATAGATATAGATATATATGTATATATATATATAGATGTGTCCCGTGCTAGACCAAATAAAGTTTGAGCACATGCGTGGGGCGACCCCCCCACGCCGCCGCCTCGAAGTAGGTAAACTGACATCATACGTATTGAACCAGGCTTGGAGTCGGGTACGATGTTCGGTTTGTAATGTAGTTGGTGGCCCATCGAAGTTGTGCATTTGGGATTTAAACACATCACACACCACCATACTCATACATATTTTCGGGCCACATGAAGTGTATACGGGGTCTTCTGATCGACCACGTCTCCCTTGTATGGTTTTTTGTGATGACACGCATATCTGTGGGCTCCCCGAGTGTATATATATCATCCCTTTGACCGATAATGAGCGGTATGTGTTGGCGATGAATGGATTCCTCCTAGTTCATGTTAGGGCCGGTCACCGTCAGATGTCGCTCAACCAAAGCTTGAGCTCATGCGTTGTCATGATTCCCTCCCACATGCTCGGATTGCTGGGTTCGACCTACATCAAACCCTGCATATATCATCCTTAACTACCTTGCCTTCATGGTTGTTGTCTGTATTGAGAGGTAGGCACCACATCTAAATTTTACATTATTCTATATTGAAAACACACATCACCCCTTCCCAACATACATCATTTTGGGCCGCATGAAAGAGGTGCTGGTTTTGTGGTCCCTCTCATGCGATTTTTATGATGGTTCAATCTATTGGCCCAAGCGGTTTATCGACAATGACAACAACTGTCGTTTGAGCAAATGATAGATTCATTGGTCTGTCTTATGGTAGTTCATGGCGACATGCATGTATGACCAAAGTATCGATCAGTACGTGCATCCGCCCCGCTGACACGAAGTGGGAGGTGGTGGGCCAAGCATCCTAGCTAGGTAGGACATTATGTCATTATATATATATATATATATATATATATCCAAAGGTGCTTTCGGATTTGCGAGGCAGGTGCCACCAAAGTTATGTGCTACCTCTTGAGCACTGCGTTGGATTCCCTTGAAGAGGAAAGGATGAAGCAGCAAAGTAGCATAAGTATTTCCCTCAGTTTTTGAGAACCAAGGTATCAATCCAGTAGGAGGCTACGTGCGAGTCCCTCGTACCTGCACAAAACAAATAACTCCTCACAACCAACGCGATAAGGGGTTGTCAATCCCTTCACGATCACTTACGAGAGTGAGATCTGATAGATATGATAAGATAATATTTTTGGTATTTTTATGATAGAGATGCAAAGTAAAATAAAAGCAAAGTAAAAAGCAAAGGAAATAACTAAGTATTGGAAGATTAATATGATGAAGATAGACCCGGGTGCCATATGTTTCACTAGTGGCTTCTCTCAAGAGCATAAGTATTTTACGGTGGGTGAATGAATTACTGTTGAGCAATTGACAGAATTGAGCATAGTTATGAGAATATCTAGGTATGATCATGTATATAGGCATCACGTCCGAGACAAGTAGACCGACTCCTGCCTGCATCTACTACTATTACTCCACTCATCGACCGCTATCCAGCATGCATCTAGAGTATTAAGTTCATGAAAACAGAGTAATGCCTTAAGCAAGATGACATGATGTAGAGGGATAGATTCATGCAGTATGATAAATAACCCATCTTGTTATCCTCGATGGCAACAATACAATATGTGCCTTGCTGCCCCTACTGTCACTGGGAAAGGGCACCGCAAAGATTGAACCCAAAGCTAAGCACTTCTCCCATTGCAAGAAAGATCAATCTAGTAGGCCAAACCAAACTGATAATTCGAAGAGACTTGCAAACATAACCAATCATACATAAAAGAATTCATAGGAGATTCAAATATTGTTCATAGATAATCTTGATCATAAACCCACAATTCATCGTTCTCAACAAAAACACCGCAAAAAGAAGATTACATTGAATAGATCTCCACAAGAGAGGGGGAGAACATTGTATTGAGATCCAAAAAGAGAGAAGAAGCCATCTAGCTAATAACTATGGACCCAAAGGTCTGAGGTAAACTACTCACACTTCATCAGAGAGGCTATGGTGTTTATGTAGAAGCCCTCCATGATGGATACCCCCTCTGGTGGAGCTCCGAAACAGGCCCCAAGATGGGATCTCGTGGATACAGAAAGTTACGGCGGTCGAATTAGGGTTTTGGCTCCGTATCTGATCGTGTGGGGGGTACGTAGGTATATATAGGAGGAAGGAGTATGTCGGTGGAGCAACAGGGGGGCATGAGGGTGGAGGGCGCGCCTTGGGGGGTAGGCGCGCCCCCTACCTCGTGGCCTCCTCCTTTGTTTCTTGACGTAGGGTCCAAGTCTCATGTATCATATTCGGCGAGAAAATCACGTTCCCGAAGGTTTCATTCCGTTTGGAATCCGTTTGATATTCCTTTTCTTCGAAACCCTGAAATAGGCAAAAAAAACAAAATTCTGGGTTGGGCCTCTGGTTAATAGGTTAGTCCCAAAAATAATATAAAAGTGGATAATAAAGACCAATAATGTCCAAAACAGTAGATAATATAGCATGGAGCAATCAAAAATTATAGATACGTTGGAGACGTATCAAGCATCCCCAAGCTTAATTCCTGCTCGTCCTCGAGTAGGTAAATGATAAAAATAGAATTTTTGATGCGTAGTGCTACTTAGCATTATTTTATTGTAATTCTTCTTAATTGTGGTATGAATACTCAGATCTGAAAGATTGAAGACAAAAATTCATATTGACATAAAAATAATAATACTTCAAGCATACTAACTAAGCAATTATGTCTTCTCAAAATAACATGGCCAAAGAAAGTTCATCCCTACAAAATCATATAGTTTACTCATGCTCCATTTTCGTCACACAAGAATGCTCTCATCATGCACAACCCTGATGACAAGCCAAGCAATTGTTTCATACTTTAGTAATCTCAAACCTATAAACTTTCACACAATATATGAGCGCGAGCCATGGATATAGCACTATGGGTGGAATAGAATATGACGGGGGTTATGTGGAGAAGACAAAAAGGAGAAAGTGTCACATCAACGAGGCTAATCAATGGGCTATGGAGATGCCCACAGAGTGATGTTAATGCAAGGAGTAGGGATTGCCATGCAATGGATGCACTAGAGATATAAATGTATGAAAGCTCAACAAAAGAAACTAAGTGGGTGTGCACCCAACTTGCTTGCTCACGAAGACCTAGGGCACATGAGGAGGCCCATTGTTGGAATATACAAGCAAAGTTCTATAATGAAAAATTCCCACTAGTATATGAAAGTGACAAAACAAAAGACTCTCTATCATGAAGATTATGGTGCTACTTTGAAGCACAAGTGTGGCAAAGGATAGTAACATTGTCCCTTCTCTCTTTTTCTCTCAATTTTTTGGGCCTTTTCTCCTTTTATGGCCTTTTTTATTTCCTCACTTGGGACAATGCTCTAAACAATGATGATCATCACACTTCTATTTTTTTAAAACTCAATGATTAGAACTCGATGCTAGAACAAAAGATGACTCTATATGAATGCCTCCGACGGTGTACCGGGATATGCAATGAACCAAGAGTGACATGTATGAAAGAATTATGAACGGTGGCTTTGCCACAAATACTATTGTCGGCATTCTGGGAACGGGGGTCCCCAGACTTGCCTGCCTGCGGCCTACAGCGTGTCTCAAAGGAGGCCCAGCATGGCCCATCTTCATCGACACAAGACTCAAGACCCTCGCGAGGGGTCAAGCCTCGCGAGGCGGACGACACGGAGCTTCCTCAGGCACGGCCTCGTAAGGCTGGCTCGCGAGGAGGCGGAGAGATCAAGGCGGGGTACCTCGCGAGGTGCCCGTGACGCAAGCCATGACGACTCAGGGCGCCAGGCGGGTGCCAGCGCGCGCAGCGTCCTTCTTTCCTCTTTGGTGCAAAGGAGGCAAGCGCAGCCGCGGAGTACCGAGGCATCAGGCAAAGGTTTCCATTTCAGTGCAACGAGACCAAGACTAGGAGGACTACGAGACGGAGGTCACCGTGGAGCCCAGGACGGCGTCATCACCAAAGCTTTGCGCAGGCGAAGACTGCTTTTGTCAGGATAGTTGAAACTTGCTATCCCCCTTCAAATTAGCCCGCCATTGTTGGCTCCCTTCCCGCTCAATATTTGGGAAGAGGACCAGGGCCTCTATAAATAGGACCAGCCACCCACATAGCAAGGGGGTTCGGTTCGGCGGGGTTCGGCTCGGTTCGGTTGGCTTCGTTCATTCGGACGGTCGGCAAGTTAGAGCAAAGCAGAGAGAGAGAGGTGGCTGAACTCCTCCTAGCAGTTCATCACCCTAGCCAAGAACAGACCCTCGCGAGGTTGTTCTTCCTTGTATTGTTCATCATCATCCGCCCCAGGAGGCAATCCACTAAGCACACACTAGAGTAGGGTATTACACCACAACGGTGGCCCGAACCAGTATAAATCTTGTGTCCCTTGTGCAGTCCTTTTAGTAGTTTAGATCTTAGCGAGACGGGGAGGTAGAAGGCGTAATCTCCGCGTGCACCCCAGTGTTCGAACCTTAAGGGTCTGCCGAAACCCGAAATCCGACATTTGGCGCGCCAGGTAGGGGTGCACGGGAATTCATCGTCCACCACCCTGTTATCCTCCGACCATCACATCCATGTCCGACGCTCGTCGGGCCCGCGCCGAGCGCCGGGCCGCCATCGCTTCTCGCGTCGCCCAGACGGCGCCCATCGGCGGACGTCCTCGTCGTTCCCCGTCGCCCGCCGTCAATGCCGCCACCGGCCCGGCGGTGGGCGAGCAGCAAGCATCGTCTCAGCATCCATCCGTGCGGCAAGACGGCCACACCGCTACTCCATCGCTCGCACCCGCTGGTTCTTCGTCCCGCGTGCTCCGCGCACCCTTGGAGGCTCGAGCTGCGCTTCTCGCGGCAAACGAGCTCCTGCGCTACCATCCCGTCAATGACGTCTACGAGGAGCGGCTCGACCGCGTCGCTGAGCTTGTCCGCGCCGCAGGGGGCTCTCCCGCGCCGTCCGTTCCATTGCGCCGCACCCCGCCCCACACGGGGAACGAAGCCCCGGAGGCGTACCAGCCGCCTCCTCTCCAAGAAGACGCCATGGCTCCAAGGCGCGTGGCCCCTGGGCGGAACCCACTCCGTCAGGCGCGAGCACAGCAAAGAACGGAGCTGCCAAGAGATCCCACGCCCGCAAGGAGCTGCCCCGGGCGCTCCCTGCTCCGGCGCGCCGCGACCCTGCTCCAGCTCCGGCACGCCAAGACCCCGCGCTGCTCCTAGCTACAGCGCGTGGGGACCATCAAGACCAAGCTCTCCACCAGCCGAGGCCCTTCGTGGCCACCGCGGGCTGCCGTGCCTACACCACCGAGCTGCGTAGCGTCGTGTGGCCTGGCAAGTTCAAGCCAGACCTGCCTCCATGTTACGATGGCACGACAGACCCTGCAGAGTTCCTCCAGCTCTATGAGCTGGGCATCGAAGCTGCCAGCGGGGATGAAAAGGTCATGGCGAACTGGTTCCCCATGGCGCTCAAGGAAGGAGCTCGCACCTGGCTCCTGAATCTGGCTCTAGGCACGATCTCTTCCTGGGACCAGATGCGCACCCGCTTCATCGCCAACTTCCAAGGTACTCGCGACCGGCCACCCGCCGTGAGCGACATGCGCCGCATCAAGCAACAACCTGGAGAGACCCTGCAAAAGTACATCCAGCGCTTCAACAGCGCGCGCCTCAAGATCCCCAAGGTGTCTGAGGAGGCCATCATCTCGGCCTTCTCCGATGGTGTGCGCGACGTCAAGATGAAGGAGGAGCTGGCGATGCATGAAGACCTGTGCACCTCCCTGGAGCTGTTCAACTTGGCGACCAAGTGCGCCAGGGCTGAGGAGGGACGCCTCTCCCTCCTCGAGCTGCCTGCCGCAGAACCAGAGGAGAAGAAGCCCAAGGCCAAGGACGTGAAGCGCAAGGGAGCTGCCGTGCTCGTAGCAGAACCAGACACCAAGCGGGGCAAAGATCTGCTAGTCCTCTAGGGGCAGCCGGTACTGTGTGTACCACGACCTCCACACCTACAACACCAACGAATGCCAAGAACTCTGCGCCGTGCGAGAAGGAAGGAACGGTCGTCGTCCCGACCGCGCTGATCGGGGCTACGGCCGAGGAGGAGGAAGAAACGCAAGACGCTGGGAAGACCGTGGACCGCGCCAAGGGTGGCGCGATCAGCCTCGCGAGGATCGCTGGCGAAACCTACCTCATGAGGGGGACTGGAGGGATCAGCCTCGTGAGGATCGCCCGCAGGGCAACGCAGGCCTCCCTCCACTGCCGACTCAACCAAGGAGGAACGAGGACCACCACCAAGACAAAGGGGCTGAGGGCTTCCAGGAGCCATGCGCAATCGCCTGCATCCTAGGCGGAGCTCAAGCCCCAGCCTCCCAATGCATCTTCAAGCAGTTTGCCTGCGAGGTGAACGCGGCCCTCCCCAGGCTCGAAGCAACACGCCCTCTCAGGTGGTCGGCGTGCACCATCACTTTCAGCTCAGCGGATCAACTCAAGTGTGCAGCCACAGCTGGCATCCTCCCGATGCTCTGTTCCCCAGTCATCAGCAATGTACTGGTCACCAAGACCCTCATCGATGGTGGGGCAGGACTCAACGTCCTGTCCGTGGAAATGTTCAACAATCTCCAAGTGCCCTACGACCAGCTTCAGCCAACCAAGCCCTTCTCCGGAATCACCGACGGCTCCACGGTCCCGATTGGGCAGGTCCGCCTCCCAGTCACCTTCGGGGCACGCGACAACTACCGCACCGAGCTCATCGACTTCGACGTCGCCCACATCCGCCTGCCGTACAACGCCATCCTCGGGTACCCAGCGCTAGCCAAGTTCATGGACGTGACTCACCATGGCTACAACGTCCTCAAGATGCCAGGGAGTGGCAGAATCATCACGGTGCCCTGTGAAGAGAGGGATGCAGTGTGTTCCCTGGAGCGAGCCTTTCAGGCCGCGTCACTGGAAGACCCGGACCGCGGAAGCAGGAGGCTTCCCGAGACCACCCCCAAGAAGAAGAAGACATCATCCGGACCGGCCCCTCGGGAGGCAGGCCCCTCAGGGCCCGCGTCTGCCCAGGGGGAGCCTCCTTCCATCGCATAGGAAAGCGCACCCGGCGCCCTCCTCAGGCAGGGCTCGGGGGCTCTCCCCTGGAGGGCCACCGACCTGGCCAGGATCACGAGGGAGGCGCTTGGGCACCACGTGGAGGCGTGCTTCAAAGCACGTTTCCCTCAAGAAGGAGCAAGGCAAGGAAGGTCAGACCCGCAGGAGTTCATCGATGAAGCCATTCAAGAGCTACAGGAATCAAGGATCATGAGAGGTTGCCGCCGTCTGCCGGCTGTGGCTCCCCATCTAGGCGAGGATGGTGGGCTACGCGTCTGCGCCGATGTGCCAAGGCTCAACCAAGTCGCTACCATGGAGCGCCTCAGGCCCTCGCGAGTGGGGCACTGCCGGGGTCCGCCCCACAGCTACGTTCGCATGCCTTACAGCCTACCGAGCACGGTTGCTACGCGCCAGTGCCTCATGAGGGGCATCATGGAGGCTCAAGAAGACAGGCATTTCGCAGACCTGGTGGAGATGGAGATGATTCGTGAAGAGCTACCAGTGCCTCCGGAGCCTCCCGAGGCCCCTGGGCCTGGGGGCTCGTGAGGATCGGCTTCCGCAGCCTACCGAGTCTGCTGCACCGACACCCCTTTGCCCTCGACACCCTCAGGTGAAATCTTACAAGTTTCATTTTCAGCTGGGAGCGCCCTCCCAGGGCTGCATCGTTCCCAGGCAGCATGGGTCCGTCCCTGTGGTATGTATCCCCTTTACTTTCATGTCGTTAGCTTGCTTTGTTGGGGGCGCCCCTCGGCCTGCATCATCCCCAAGTCGCTCGGGCCAGGCACAGCGGCATGTATCTCCCTTGCGTTTATTTCCGGTTATGCATTCGCCCATCATGCTTGATTACTTGATGCCTGCCCACGGCACCTCTTCTTCTCCATGTTGACCACTTGCACGTTAAAGGGGGGGTACCTGAGCATCGCGACTCAGGGCTCTTACTGGCTCTCCAGCCCTCACCCTCTGGTTATGTCCACGGCATCGTGAACTGGCATACCAGCGACGGCTGAGACAAGCTCGAGGGCCGTGACCCGAGGACGTAGAGTGCCGGCATCTAACCATATTTGCAGGAACACAGCACAAGATAAGGCCCAGTGCCAGGCGCAACCCGCCTAGACGTAGGGCCCCGTGAGTCCCGCGCTGGCTCACGGGTGCCCAGATACACCTCACCTAGCCCTACCGTGTCGGCCACGTGTCAGGGCGGGGCTGTACACGCCCCGGGGGCTCCTCCTGGAGGGGAGCCCCCTCCCACGTACCAGTGGAAGCACCATGCTCCGCGCTGGCTGACGACACTGCCGAGGAGCGGCTATGCCCGTACACATGCGAAAGCGGTATGCTCCGCGCTGGTGATAAACAACTGAGGGTGCCCCCCGGGCCGCATCAACCTCAGGGAGCCCAGAGCCCAGAGCCTCATCACAACACCTCCCCTCGGGAGCGTCGCGCGAGGGGGCTGGGCACGGGGGCTGCGCCTGGGTCACGCCCGGACATACGCCACCCAGCCAGGCCCCTCGGGCCTGGTTCGTCGCGCGCCTCTCCCCGAGTGGAGCCAAGGTATGAAGGCCGTTTGAGCGTCAAGGGGGACCCCTAAGCATCGCGACTCAGGGGCCTAACTGGTCCTGTAGCCCCTCACTCCTTAGTTCCGAAAGGCTATGCTGTGTGAGGCACGCGCGGGGCCGGGCTCTGCAGACGTAGAACGGTGGTCCCACCTGCATCTCACCTAATCACATGCTGTTTGCGCGTCAAGGGGGACTCCTGAGCATCGCGACTCAGGAGCCTAACTGGCTCCGTAGCCCCTCACACCTTTGGTCCCGTCCTGGTTTCCGGTCGGGGCTAATGCTGGGAGAGGTACGCGCGGAGTCGGGCTCTGCAGACGTAAAACAGAAGATCCACCTACATCATTGTTGGGGAACGTAGTAATTTCAAAAAATTTCCTACGCACACGCAAGATCATGGTGATGCACGGCAACGAGAGGGGAGAGTGTTGTCTACGTACCCACGCAGACCGACTGCGGAAGCGTTGACGCAACATAGAGGAAATAGTCGTACATCTTCCCAATCCGACCGATCCAAGCACCGTTACTCCGGCACCTCCGAGTTCTTAGCACACGTACAGCTCGATGATGATCCCCGGGCTTCGATCCAGCAAAGCGTCGGGGAAGAGTTCCGTCAGCACGACGGCGTGTTGACGATCTTGATGTTCTACCGACGTAGGGCTTCGCCTAAGCACTACAACGATATGATCGAGGTGGAATATGGTGGCAGGGGGCACCGCACACGGCTAAGGAATGATCTCAAGGATCAACTTGTGTGTCTATGGGGTGCCCCCTGCCCCTGTATATAAAGGATGGAGGAGGAGGAGGCCGCCCAAGGCTAGGCGCGGCCAGGATGTGGAGTCCTACTAGGACTCCAAGTCCTAGTAGGAGTCCACCAAGAGGGGAGGAAGGGAGAAGGAAGTGGAGGAGTAGCAAAGGTGGCCGGCCCACTTTTCCGTAGTCCAATTCGGACTAGAGGGGAGGGGGGCGCAGCAGGCCCTTTCTCCTCTTCCCACTAAAGCCCATCAAGGCCCAATACTTCTCCCAGCGAATTCCCGTAACTCTCCGGTACTCCGAAAAATACCCGAATCACTCGGAACCTTTCCGAAGTCCGAATATAGTCATCCAATATATCGATATTTACGTCTCGACCATTTCGAGACTCCTCATCATGTCCCCGATCTCATCCGGGACTCCGAACTCCTTCGGTACATCAAAACTCATAATATAATTGTCATCGAAGCCTTAAGCGTGCGGACCCTACGGTTCGAGAACAATGTAGACATGACCGAGACACGTCTCCGGTCAATAACCAATAGCGGGACCTGGATGCCCATATTGGCTCCTACATATTCTACGAAGATCTTTATCGGTCAGACCGCATAACAACATACGTTGTTCCCTTTGTCATCAGTATGTTACTTGCCCGAGATTCGATCGTCGGTATCCAATACCTAGTTCAATCTCGTTACCGGCAAGTCTCTTTACTCGTTCCGTAATACATCATCCTGCAACTAACTCATTAGTTTCAATGCTTGCAAGGCTTATTTGATGTGCATTACCGAGAGGGCCCAGAGATACCTCTCTGACAATCGGAGTGACAAATCCTATTCTCGAAATACGCCAACCCAACATCTACCATTGGAGACACCTGTAGAGCTCCTTTATAATCACCCAGTTACGTTGTGACGTTTGGTAGCACACAAAGTGTTCCTCCGGCAAACGGGAGTTGCATAATCTCATAGTCATAGGAACATGTATAAGTCATGAAGAAAGCAATAGCAACATACTAAACGATCGGGTGCTAAGCTAATGGAATGGGTCATGTCAATCAGATCATTCAACTAATGATGTGATCCCATTAATCAAATAACAACTCTTTGTCCATGGTTAGGAAACATAACCATCTTTGATTAACGATCTAGTCAAGTAGAGGTATACTAGTGACACTCTATTTGTCTATGTATTCACACATGTATTATGTTTCCGGTCAATACAATTCTAGCATGAATAATAAACATTTATCATGAAATAAGGAAATAAATAATAACTTTATTATTGCCTCTAGGGCATATTTCCTTCAGTCTCCCACTTGCACTAGAGTCAATAATCTAGTTCACATCGCCATGTGATTTAATAGCAATAGTTCACATCACCATGTGATTAACACCCATAGTTCACATCGTCATGTGACCAACACTCAAAGGGTTTACTAGAGTCAGTAATCTAGTTGACATATCTATGTGATTAACACCCAAAGAGTACTAAGGTGTGATCATGTTTTGCTTGTGAGATAATTTTAGTCAACGGGTCTGTCACATTCAGATCCGTAAGTATTTTGCAAGTTCTATGTCTACAATGCTCTACACGGAGCTACTCTAGCTAATTGCTCCCACTTTCAATATGTATCCAGATTGAGACTTAGAATCATCTGGATCAGTGTCAAAAACTTGCATCGACATAACCCTTTACGACAAACCTTTTTGTCACGTCCATAATCGAGAAACATATCCTTATTTCACTAAGGATAATTCTGACCGCTGTCCAGTGATCTACTCCTAGATCACTATTGTACTCCCTTGCCAAATCAATGCAGGGTATACAATAGATCTGGTACACAGCATGACATACTTTATAGAACCTATGGCCAAGGCATAGGGAATGACTTTCATTCTCTTTCTATCTTCTGCCGTGGTCGGGCTTTGAGTCATACTCAACTTCATACCTTGTAATACAGGCAAGAACTCTTTCTTTGACTGCTCCCTTTTGAACTACTTCAAAATCTTGTCAAGGTATGTACTCATTGAAAAAACTTATCAAGCGTCTTGATCTATCTCTATAGATCTTGATGCTCAATATGTAAGCAACTTTACCGAGGTCTTTCTTTGAAAAACTATTATTCAAGTATCCTTTTATGCTATCTAGAAATTCTATATCATTTCCAATCAGTAATATGTCATCCACATATAATATCAGAAATGCTACAGAGCTCCCACTCACTTTCTTGTAAATACAGGCTTCTCTGAAAGTTTGTATAAACCCAAATGCTTTGATCACACTATCAAAGCGTTTATTCCAACTCCCGGAGGCTTGCACCAGTCCATAAATGGATCGCTGGAGCTTGCACATTTTGTTAGCTCCCTTTGGATCGACAAAACCTTCCGGTTGCATCATATACAACTCTTCTTCCAGAAATCCATTCAGGAATGCAGTTTTGACATCCATCTGCCAAATTTCATAATCATAAAATGCGGCAATTGCTTACATGATTCGGACAGACTTAAGCATCGCTACGGGTGAGAAGGTCTCATCGTAGTCAACCCCTTGAACTTGTCGAAAACCTTTTGCGACAATTCTATCTTTGTAGATAGTAACACTACTATCAGCGTCCGTCTTCCTCTTGAAGATCCATTTATTCTCAATTGCTTGCTGATCATCGGGCAAGTCAACCAAAGTACAAACTTTGTTCTCATACATGGATCATATCTCAGATTTCATGGTCTCAAACCATTTCGCGGAATCTGGGCTCATCATCGCTTCCTCATAGTTCGCAAGTTCGTCATGGTCTAGTAACATGACTTCAAAATAGGATTACCGTACCACTCTGGTGCGTACCTCACTCTGGATTACCTACGAGATTCAGTAGTAACTTGATCTGAAGTTACATGATCATCATCATTAGCTTCCTCACTAATTGGTGTAGTAGTCACAAGAACAGGTTTTGTGATGAACTACTTTCCAATAAGGGAGAAGGTACAATTACCTTATCAAGTTTTCTACTTTCCTCCCACTCACTTCTTTCAAGAGAAACTCCTTCTCTGGAAAGGATCCATTCTTAGCAACGAATGTCTTGCCTTCAGATCTGTGATAGAAGGTGTACCCAACAGTTTCCTTTGGGTATCCTATGAAGACATATTTCTCCGATTTGGGTTTGAGCTTATTAGGATGAAACTTTTTTATATAAGCATCACAACCCCAAACTTTAAGAAATGACAACTTTGGTTTCTTGCCAAACCATAGTTCATAAGGCGTCGTCTCAACGGATTTTGATGGTGCCCTATTTAACGTGAATGCATCTGTCTCTAATGCATAACCCCAAAACGATAGTGGTAGATCGGTAAGATACATCATAGATTGCACTATATCCAATAAAGTACGGTTATGACGTTTGGACACACCATTATGCTGTGGTGTTCTAGGTGGCATGAGTAGTGAAACTATTTCACATTGTTTTAACTGAAGACCAAACTCGTAACTCAAATATTTTACCTCTGCGATCATATCGTAGAAACTTTTATTTTCTTGTCACGATGATTTTCCACTTCACTCTGAAATTCTTTGAACTGTTCAAGTGTTTCAGACTTATGTTTCATCAAGTAGATATCCCCATATCTGCTCAAATCATCTTGTGAAGGTCAGAAAATAATGATACCTGCTTTAAGCCTTAATATTCATCGGACCACATACATCAGTATGTATGATTTCCAACAAATTTGTTGCTTGCTTCATTGTTCCGGAGAACGGCGTTTTAGTCATCTTGCCCATAAGGCATGGTTCGCAAGCATCAAGTGATTCATAATCAAGTGATTCCAAAATCCCATCAGCATGGAGTTTCTTCATGCGCTTTACACCAATATGACCTAAACGGCAGTGCCACAAATAAGTTGCACTATCATTATTAACCTCGCATCTTTTGGTTTCAATATTATGAATATGTGTATTATTAAGATCGAGATCCAATGAACTATTTTCATTGGGTGTGTAACCATATAAGGTTTTATTCATGTAAACAGAACAACAATTTATTCTCTTACTTAAATGAATAACCGTATTACAATAAACATGATCAAATCATATTCATGCTCAACACAACCACCAAATAACGCTTATTTAGGTTCAGCACTAATCCCGAAATTATAGGGAGTGTGCGATGATGATCATATCAATCTTGGAACCACTTCCAACACATATCGTCACTTCACCCTTAACTAGTCTCTGTTTATTCTGCAACTCCCGTTTCGAGTTACTAATCTTAGCAACTGAACTAGTATCAAATACTGAGGGGTTGCTATAAACACTAGTAAAGTACACATCAATAAGATGTATATCAAATATACTTATGTTCACTCTGCCAGCCTTCTTACCCGCCAATCACTTGGGGTCGTTCCGCTTCTAGTGACCAATCCCTTTGCAGTAGAAGCACTTAGTCTCAGGCTTAGGACCAGACTTGGGCTTCTTTACTTGAGCAGCAACTTGCTTGCTGTTCTTCTTGAAGTTCCCCTTCTTCCCTTTGCCATTTTCTTGAAACTAGTGGTCTTGTTAACCATCAACACTTGATGTTTTTCTTAATTTCTACCTTCGTCGATTTCAGCATCACGAAGAGCTTGGGAATTACTTTTGTCATCCCTTGCATATTATAGTTCATCACGAAGTTCTACTAACTTGGTGATGGTGACTAGAGAATTCTGTCAATCACTATCTTATCTGGAAGATTAACTCCCACTTGATTCAAGCGATTGTAGTATCCAGACAATCTGAGCACATGCTCACTAGTTGAGTGATTCTCCTCCATCTTTTAGCTATAGAACTTGTTGGAGACTTCATATCTCTCAACTCAGGTATTTGCTTGAAATATTAACTTCAACTCCTGGAACATCTCATATGGTCCATGACGTTAAAAATGTCTTTGAAGTCCCGATTCTAAGCCATTAAGCATGGTGCACTAAACTATCAAGTAATCATCATATTGAGCTAGCCAAACGTTCATAACGTCTGCATCTGCTCCTGCAATAGGTCTGTCACCTAGCGGTGCATCAAGGACATAATTTTTCTGTGCATCAATGATGATAAACCTCAGATCACGGATCCAATCTGCATCATTGCTACTAACATCTTTCAACACAATTTTCTCTAGGAACATATCAAAATAAACACAGGGAAGCAACACCGCGAGCTATTGATCTACAACATGATTTGCAAAATACTACCAGGACTAAGTTCATGATAAATTTAAGTTCAATTAATCATATTACTTAAGAACTCCCACTTAGATAGACATCCCTCTAATCTTCTAAGTGATCACGTGATCCAAATCAACTAAACCATGTCTGGTCATCACGTGAGATGGAGTAGTTTCATTGGTGAACATCATTATGTTGATCATATCTACTATATGATTCACGCTCGACCTTTCGGTCTCCGTGTTCCGAGGCCATATCTTTTTATGCTTGGCTCGTCAAGTATAACCTGAGTATTCCGCGTGTGCAACTGTTGTGCACCCGTTGTATTTGAACATAGAGCCTATCACACCCGATCATCACGTGGTGTCTCAGCACGAAGAACTTTCGCAACGGTGCATACTCAGGGAGAACACTTCTTGATAATTAGTGAGAGATCATCTTAAAATGCTACCGTCAAACTAAGCAAAAATAAGATGTATAAAAGATAAACAACATATGCAATCAAAATGTGTGACATGATATGGCCATCATCATCTTGCTTCTTTGATCTCCATCTCCAAAGTACTGTCATGATCTATATCATCACCGGCATGACACCATGATCTCCATCATCTTGATCTATATCAATGTGTCGTCACGTGGTCGTCTCGCCAACAATTGCTCTTGCAACTATTGCTATCGCATAGCGATAAAGTAAAGCAATTATTGGACGCTTGCATCTTATGCAATAGAGAGACAACCATAAGGATTTTGCCAGTTGCTGATAACTTCAACAAAACATGATCATCTCATACAACAACTTATATCTCATCACGTCTTTGACCATATCACATCACAACATGCCCTGCAAAAACAAGTTAGACGTCCTCTACTTTGTTGTTGCAAGTTTTACGTGGCTGCTACGGGCTTAAGCAAGAACCAATCTCACCTACGCATCAAAACCACAACGATAGTTTGTCAAATAGACTCCGTTTTAACCTTCGCAAGGACCGGGCGTAGCCACACTCGGTTCAACTAAAGTTGGAGAAACAGTCACCCGCAAGTCACCTTTGTGCAAAGCACGTCGGGGAAACCGGTCTCGCGTAAGCGTACGCGTAATGTCGGTCCGGGCCGCTTCATCCAACAATACCATCGAACCAAAGTATGACATGCTGGTAGGCAGTATGACTTATATCGCCCACAACTGACTTGTGTTCTACTAGTGCATATAACATCAAACCATAAAACCTAGGCTCGGATGCCACTGTTGGGGAACGTAGTAATTTCAAAAAATTTCCTACGCACACGCAAGATCATGGTGATGCACATCCACAAGAGGGGAGAGTGTTGTCTACGTACCCACGCAGACCGACTGGAGAAGCGTTGACGCAATGTAGAGGGAGTAGTCGTACGTCTTCCCGATCCGACCGATCCAAGCACCGTTACTCCGGCACCTCCGAGTTCTTAGCACACGTACAACTCGATGACGATCCCCGGGCTTCGATCCAGCAAAGCGTCGGGGAAGAGTTCCGTCAGCACGACGGCGTGGTGACGATCTTGATGTTCTACCGACATAGGGCTTCGCCTAAGCACTACAACGATATGATCGAGGTGGAATATGGTGGCAGGGGGCACCGCACACGGCTAAGGAACGATCTCAAGGATCAACTTATGTGTCTATGGGGTGCCCCCTGCCCCTGTATATAAAGGATGGAGGAGGAGGAGGCCGGCCAAGGCTAGGCGCGGCCAGGATGTGGAGTCATACTAGGACTCCAAGTCCTAGTAGGAGTCCACCAAGAGGGGAGGAAGGGAGAAGGAAGTGGAGGAGTAGGAAAGGTGGCCGGCCCCCTTTTCCCTAGTCCAATTCGGACTAGAGGGGAGGGGGGCGCAGCAGGCCCTTTCTCCTCTTCCCACTAAAGCCCATCAAGGCCCAATACTTCTCCCAGCGAATTCCGTAACTCTCCGGTACTCCGAAAAATACCCGAATCATTCGGAACCTTTTAGAAGTCTGAATATAGTCGTCCAATATATCGATCTTTACATATCGACCATTTCGAGACTCCTCGTCATGTCCCCGATCTCATCCGGGACTCCGAACTCCTTCGGTACATCAAAACTCATAATATAATTGTCATCGAAACCTTAAGCGTGCGGACCCTGTGGTTCGAGAACAATGTAGACATGACCGAGACACGTCTCCGGTCAATAACCAATAGCGGGACCTGGATGCCCATATTGGCTCCTACATATTCTACGAAGATCTTTATCGGTCAGACCGCATAACAACATACGTTGTTCCCTTTGTCATCGGTATGTTACTTGCCCGAGATTCGATCGTCGGTATCCAATACCTAGTTCAATCTCGTTACCGGCAAGTCTCTTTACTCGTTCCGTAATACATCATCCCGCAACTAACTCATTAGTTCCAATGCTTGCAAGGCTTATGTGATGTGCATTACCAAGAGGGCCCAGAGATACCTCTCCGACAATCGGAGTGACAAATCCTATTCTCGAAATACGCCAACCCAACATCTACCATTGGAGACACCTGTAGAGCTCCTTTATAATCACCCAGTTACGTTGTGAAGTTTGGTAGCACACAAAGTGTTCCTTTGGCAAACGGGAGTTGCATAATCTCATAGTCATAGGAACATGTATAAGTCATGAAGAAAGCAATAGCAACATACTAAACGATCAGGTGCTAAGCTAATGGAATGGGTCATGTCAATCAGATCATTCAACTAATGATGTGATCCCGTTAATCAAATAACAACTCTTTGTCCATGGTTAGGAAACATAACCATCTTTGATTAACGAGCTAGTCAAGTGGAGGCATACTAGTGACACTCTATTTGTCTATGTATTCACACATGTATTATGTTTCCGGTTAATACAATTCTAGCATGAATAATAAACATTTATCATGAAATAAGGAAATAAATAATAACTTTATTATTGCCTCTAGGGCATATTTCCTTCAACCACACCTCCCTACTTGTTGTTCGTGCGCCAAGGGGGACTCCTGAGCATCACGACTCAGGAGCCTAACTGGCTCCGTAGCCCCTCACTCCTTTGGTCCCGTCCTGGTTTCCGGTCGGGGCTAATGCTGGGTGAGGTACTCACGGGGCCGGGCTCTGCCGGCGTAGAACACAAGCAAGTAGGGAGGGTAAGCATAAAATTCAAGGAACTTAAAAGCAAATATTACAGGCCATACTGTCGTCTCAATACCAAACGCAAGTTTAAATGCCTCCCTGAGGCATGACGCATGATGTAGGAATTAAAAGCAGAGCAGGAGCAGTAGCGGAGTCACTTGGCGGCGGTGGAGCAGCGCGGGTGGCCCCGCCTCACGGAGCAGCAGAACCGGAAGCATCATGCTTCGGCTTAGTACTGAAGGCCCGGAACTTCCCCAGCAGAGCTTCCGCGCAACACTTCACAGCCTCGGCAGCGGCAGCAGCACGCTCGCCGCTTACTGGCTCCAGCAGGCTGTCGAGGTCGGCGCCGGGGTCGCGAAGGTAGATGTGGGTGAAGACCCGCGTCAGCGCAGCAAAAGACAAGACACGCGCCTCGGCCTCGGCCGTGGGGCCCAGGCCAAGGGTGACATCCTCAAGGGCACGAACCGGGAAGGGAAGCAGCTTGGCGGGGCCGTCCACGGTGCCGGCCAGCGGGCTCTCCAGGCCAGTGGCGTAGAGCATCTTCAGCGAAGCACAAGCCTTCTTCTCCATGTCTGCGAAGGCCACGTGATCCTTGGCAAGAACCTTGGCCTTGCTGTCCAGCTCGACCTTCGTCACCTCCAACTCCTCCCCCAGCGCACTTAGGCGATCGCGGCGCTTCTTGAGCTTGGACTCCCGGCCCCCGATGGCCGCCTCGCGAGCCTTCATGCCTTCTTCTTGCTCCTGGCGAAGACGAACCTCCTTCGCAAGCTGGTCCCGCAGGCCTTGCAGCTCGTCCTCCAGCGCCTTGCAACGACCGTGGACTTCAACCACCTCCCCCAGGGCTGCGTCACAAGCAGCCTTCGTCTCAAGGATGGCCTGCCTATCCTCATCGCAGGCCGTCGAGGCTTGAACCAGCGCTGCCCGGATCGAGGCGTCGGAGCGAATCCATCCCGAAGCCAGCTCCAAGCACCCGGCCACCAGGCAAGGGTCGGCACCAAGAAGATCTTGCCGCAGCCGGTCCAGTCCAGCAATAGCATGCTCCAGGACGGCAGGAGGAGTTGGAGAAGCAACAGTCGGCGAAACGGAGGAAGAAGGCGGCGACGGCAAGACCATAGTGTCCTGAGGTGAAGCCTGCTGCACCCCAGCGGCTGTGGTGGCGGTAGTAGGCAAAGGCACCACAGGAGTCATTTGGGCCACGGGGGCTGAGCTCACCCCAGCCAGCTCGACCAGGCCTCGCGAGGCCGACCGAGCAGGAGAATCCCGTGCACCGCGGTCACCCTCCTCCGCAGGCGGAGGCGCTGCCGCGGATGGAGCCTCAGGAGCCCCCTTCAGCTTCTTCGCCACGGGCTCCAGCCTATTCAAGAGATGCGAACGTCAAGCCTCGGCAGCGGAACAAGAAATAGAGACAAGGGGCGAACACTTACGGGTCATCGTCGGTGAGCTCGGGCAGCCTCCGGCCAAACTTGAATCCTGATAGCCAGCTGGAAGGGTCAACCTCGGAAGCAGAAGGCGCGTCTGCAGACTGCCTCGGGGCAGGGGCTGGCTCGCGGGAGATCAGCCCGGTCCTGTCCTTCTTCGGGATCGGGGCAAGCTCCCGCCGGCCTGCTCGTCTCCATCCTCGTCATCATCGCTCGAAGAAAGGCGGAGGCTGCAGGGCCTGCGCCGGGGGAGGGGAGCCCTCGACTCTCCATCGGTCACCTCAGAGTCGGGCCCCATTCCCCGCTCATCTCTGTCCTCCTCCTTGCTGGAGTCGCCGGAGGGCACGTCCACCGGTCCCTTGGAAGCGGCCATGGGCACGAGCCCGTCCCCGTTAAAAACGGGCATGGACTTCACCACCTGCTCCCAGTCGTCACGAAGGAATAAGGGCTTGGGAGCGTCCTCCAACCTTGCCACCTCGCCCCCGACCAGAGATTGGAGGACCGCGGCCAAATCTTCGTCGCTCAAGGCCGTGGGGCTCGGGTGAGGCCTCCACATCAGAGGTGAGTACCGCCGGAGTGGAGCCAGCTGGTGCTCCAGGAACTCCCTCAGCAGTGACACACCGGTCAACTTTGCCATCGCTGTGCTGGCCGGCCTCAGGTCCGCGTCCATCTTCTCCAACACCAGTTTTGCGCGGGGGTCCGTCAGCTCCGCTCGGCCCAGTTCGCCGGAGCTCGCGGGCGGCTCCATGGGCAAGATCAGCCTAGGATGGACGCGCCCGGCATCTACCAAGACCCACTTGCTCCGGAAGCCCTCAATCCTCTTCCTGGGATTCGAGATGGCAACGGTGCCGCCGTACGCGACAAAGCCTGCGCACGCGGAAGGAGAACCGTGAGTGACCCGGAGGGAGAAATAGTGGTGCAGCAAGGCTACTGAAGGCTGCACCCCTACGTGGGCCTCGCAGTAGTAAGCGAAGATCGCCAGAAGAAGAACGGAGTTGGGGTGGAGATGCAGAGACTGCAAGTTGTAATGGCGAAGGACAGAGAAGAAGAACTCGAAGAAGGGAGGCACCAGGCCCGCAGCAATGGAGCTTACAAAGAGAGGATAAAAGGTGCTCCCTCGGCCCTCGGGGGTGGCGGAGCCGGCCTTGAACACCTTCGTCCCGTTGATGCCCTGCGCCGCCGCCATGTGGCGCAACCGGGCAAGGCCAGCCTTGGACACATTCGGCGAGTCCAGAGCAGGAGAGTACCAAGCTTCGGCCGGAGGCTGGCGAGGCGCCATGGCTTCCTAGGTCACGCAACCGGAGTAGATCTGGAAGTTTGGAGGAAGAAAGGGGAGGCGCAAGAAAGGGGATCTGAGCAGCAACCGGAGAAAGCAAAAGGCAAAGTCTGGGCAGATGCCGCTCCTTTATCGACCTGCGCGGTTGCTGAGGCACTGGTGTCTAATCAACCGCCACACGGCGCCCAAGGCCGCAGGCTGTTAGGGCCCGCGGCGCTTCGCCCTCGCCCTTTCGCCTCTTGGCACGGCCAAGTCCGGGCGCGCCTTGGGCCCGGGGTCTACTGTCGGCGTTCTGGGAACGGGGGTCCCCAGACTTGCCTGCCTGCGGCCTACAGCGTGGCTCAAAGGAGGCCCAGCACGGCCCATCTTCATCGATACAAGACTCAAGACCCTCGCGAGGGGTCAAGCCTCGCGAGGCGGACGGCGCGGAGCTTCCTCAGGCACGGCCTCGTCAGGCTGGCTCGCGAGGAGGCGGAGAGATCAAGGCGGGGTACCTCACGAGGTGCCCGTGACGCAAGCCATGACGACTCAGGGCGCCAGGCGGGTGCCAGCGCGCGCAGCATCCTTCTTTCCTCTTTGGTGCAAAGGGGGCAAGCGCAGCTGCGGAGTACCGAGGCATCAGGCAAATGTTGCCGTTTCGGTGCAACGAGACCAAGACCAGGAGGACTACGAGACGGAGGTCACCGTGGAGCCCAGGATGGCGTCATCACCAGAGCTTTGTGTAGGCGAAGACTGCTTTTGTCAGGATAGTTGATACTTGCTGTCCCCCTTCAAATTAGCCCTCCATTGTTGGCTCCCTTCCCGCTCGATATTTGGGAAGAGGACTAGGGCCTCTATAAATAGGACCAGCCACCCACATAGCAAGGGGGTTCGGTTCGGCGGGGTTCGGCTCGGTTGGGTTGGGTTCGTTCGTTCGGACGGTCGACAAGTTAGAGCAAAGCAGAGAGAGAGAGAGAGAAAGGTGGCTGAACTCCACCTAGCAGTTCATCACCCCAGCCAAGAACAGACCCTCGCGAGGCTGTTCTTCCTTGTATTGTTCATCATCATCAGCCCCAGGAGGCAATCCACCAACCACACACTAGAGTAGGGTATTACACCACAACGGTGGCCCGAACCAGTATAAATCTTGTGTCCCTTGTGCAGTCCTTTTAGTAGTTTAGATCTTTGCGAGACGGGGAGGTAGAAGGCGTAATCTCCGCGCGCACCCCAGTGTTCGAACCTTAAGGGTCAGCCGGAACCCGAAATCTGACAACTATGTCAACTACATGATCATGCTAAGCAATATGACAATGATGAATGTGTCATGATAAACGGAATGCTGGAAAGTTGCATGGCAATATATCTCTGAAAGTGCTAGTGATCGACTAGAGGGGGGTGAATAGGCGATTTTTAAGAAAGTCTTCAAAACATGGAAGTTTCGAAGACAAAAAATAGAAGTAAACCTATTACCACGCAGCGGAAGGTAGACTACACTAGGCAACCTTAGTCAAGTAACCAAAGAAGTGAAAGCACAATGACTAATAGCAGCTAGGCAGTAAGGATCAGGTAGGAAGATAATGTGAAGCTAATCAGATCAAGCAGTCACTCAGTGAAGACAAAAGACAATGCAATCATGCAATGACTTCATAAGGTCCAACAATAAGTAAAGGGATGGGAAGGATGAAACCAGTGACTCGTTGAAGACAATGATTTGTTGGACCAGTTCCAGTTGCTGTGACAACGGTACGTCTGGTTAGGGCGGCTAGGTATTTAAACCTGGGGACACAGAGTCCCGGACACCCAGTCCTGAACACGCAGCTCAGAACCCTTAGTCCTCACCGTATTCCCCTTGAGCTAAGGTCACGCAGACCTCGCCCAATCACTCTGGTAAGTCTTCAAGGTAGACTCCCAAACCTTCAAAGACTTCGTTCACTGGCGATTCACAATGACTCTTGGATGCTCTGAACACGACACCTAACCGGCTAGAGGATTCACAGTTCTCAAGTGTAATAAGTCTTCAGATCACACAGACATGACGACTTAAGTGATGCCTAACACTCTTTGGCTCTGGGTGGTTAGGACTTTATCCTCACAAGGAATTCTCTCTCAAAGGCTTCGAGGTGGGTTGCTCTCAAACGACAACAGCCGTACTTTAACTCTGAGCAGCCAACCGTTTATGGTTGTAGGGGGTGGCCTATTTATAGCCACTAGGCAACCCGACCTGATTTGTCTGAAATGACCCTGGGTCACTAAGGAACTGACACGTGTTCCAACAGTCAGATTTCAAACACACATGGCAACTTTACTTGGGCTACAAGCAAAGCTGACTTGTCCAACTCTGAACAAGATTCGCTCTCATAGTCTTCACTCGAAGACATAGGATTTTGGTTAAGCATCACTTCAGTCATTCTGACTGGTTTTCTTGGACCCCACTTAACAGTACGGTGGTTCCTATGACTCTACAAAGAAGAAAAAGAACTACGAAAGCTTTAAGTCTTCGAGCTCCATAGTCTTCATGCGATGTCTTCTCTTGTCATAGTCTTCAATGTGAATGTCTTCACATACCACCTTTGACTTCAATGTCTTCATCCATTTTTAGGGGTCATCTCTGGTAGGAAAACCGAATCAATGAGGGACTTCTACCTGTGTTATCCTGCAATTCTCACAAACACATTAGTCCCTCAACTAGGTTTGTCGTCAATACTCCAAAACCAACTAGGGGTGGCACTAGATGCACTTACAATCTCCCCCTTTTTGGTGATTGATGACAAACTAGTTGAAGTTTTCAACAGGGAATATAATATGTGAAATTGTAAAGGATAAGGAATTGTCTTCATAAGTTGCAAGGGCTCCCCCTGAAGATGTGCATATAAGTAATTTGCTTTTGGAATGTAAATTCACATGGCAGGTTATACTTGTGGAGATCCTCTTCAACTTATGATGACAGTTCATCATGCATGAAAAGTATTGTGAAGATAATGACATGCATAATGAGAAATGGATGTTTGCAAAATGATCTAAGTGCGGAATTTATCGTCGCACATGCGGAATTTATCATCGCATCACAAAATAGCAAATAATTAGCAGACGACCATCGAGTTTAAGTGTTACAACTCAAAGAACCAAATGTATCAAAACGAGAGTTGTAAACACTAGGCAAAACATAAAGTAACCGCCCATATGGACCCGCTTGAAGACTATCAAACTCATATGCTTCTCCCCCTTTTGTCAGTGAGGACCAAAAAGGTTTAAAGACATAGAGCATCTACTCGTTCCCATGAAGAGTAGGTGAAGCAGCAGGGTCATCGGTGGTGTTCGGCGGTGCAGAAGAACTTGGGGCAGTGTCGAGGCGCGCAGAAGGAGGGGGCGGTGAAGTGGCATCATCTTCGTCCTCGATCACTCTGGCATTCACAGTTGCCGTAGAGGAAGAGAACTCAGAGTCTTCAAGAGATGGAGTTCGTCGCAGCACAGTCCTTCGGGGAGGTGTGGAGTCAAACTTGAAACGTTCGAAGAAGCCATCCTCTTGAAGATCATCCTCAGAACACATAAGCGTCAGCCCTTTCCATGTACGCCGACAGGTTTCATGGGCAACAAAGGCATTCTTGGTGACAAGATTGCGAATGCGGTTGACATCCACCAAGAGGCTGTGCATTTGGTGCTTCAGCCAGCCATGATGCCTATCATGTTCTAATGAAGAGAAACCAGAAGCTCTCGGTCATTGAGAACACGAGATCGCTTCTTGGGTCATTGGGCAATAGTGCTTTCAGTGGCTTCAGTAAGGGCACAATGAGGTGCACGTGTAGTACCAGCCAGAGGATAAACACGAGTGACTGCTTCAACTCCTTCAATGTTCTGAGTGAAACTTTGATGCTCTGTATTCTGAAGACTAAGAGGTTCCTTGGCAGGCTCTGGATAAATGGCTTCAACGGACATATCCACATCAGACAGAAAGATCCGATGGTTGCGAGCAGATGGCTGATATGAGATAGCTGAGTGGAGTTTAATCAGCCGCATTATCCATGGAGCGTAGAACTTCAAGCCGAAAAGATTAGATCCTGATGCAGCAAGTTGGCGGATGAAGAAGTCTTGTGCATTGAAGCATTTGCCATGAAGAATATAGAAGACCAAGGTCTTCATTGCACCTTCCAGCTTTGCATGTGGAGAATGTCCTTTGATGGGCCAGAGAGTTCACCTTATAATGTGATAGATGGTCCTTGGCAGATACTCCAGGTCTTCAACAAGGAACTCCTTAGGATATGCAGCGTCTTGTGGCAAAGGCTTCATCATACTCAGCATCTGACTCATGTTCGGTTCAGGCTTCTGAAAGATGCTCTCCATAGCTTCACTGTGAAGTTGACATCCAGGTTCATAGAGATCTCCAGGAGTGGGCAGACCAGTGAGCTCAATGATATCAAAGGCTTTGGCTTCATGATGAACATTTCCTGTCATCCACTCAAGGACCCAAGTCTTCGGATCTCTGTTGTAACCACGTATGTGAAGTGTGGCATAAAATTGGAGCAGCAACTCTTTGTTCCAGTGCTCTTGGTCGGTGACGAAAGGAAACAATCCAACCTCTTTGAAGCAATCCAGAGCTTCTTCCAAACAGGGCAGACCAGCTATTGCTTCGGTGTCAAGACACATATGTGGGAAGATGCGACCTTGATTGTACAAAATGCAGGAGTAATAGCTTCGCTGCGGATAGCTCCAGAACCGATCAGAAGATATTCGTTCCCTTGAGTAGGGGTTCTTGGAGCTATTGAAGAAGGTGTTGTCTGCTTTGAAGCCATTGACATTGAAGGATCCAGGTGCTGATGCAGGACCTGGAAACCTGGGCAACCTTGGCATTGGCTTCTGTACCTGAGGCCTATGCTCAATATGATAGTCAAACTGAGGACCAGCAGCAGGCGCAGGAATAGAAGCAGTAGCATCATTGGCTTCGCTGACTTCTGGTTCTTGGGTTGGTGTAGGCTCCACATTTGCCTCAGCCATGACAACGCCAGTGGCTTCATTGGTGTTGGTGGTGGCAGCCTCAAGATTTGCTACCTTCACTTGATGAACTGGAGGGTCGGGCACAGACACGTTCTCCTCGAGAACAGCTTCTTCAGTAGTTGGGGGAGTAGGGACACATTCTTCTTCTTGGGTGTCATCGGCTGATGTAGCCGAAATGTCTTCAGCAGTTTTAGCCTCAGACTCGGAGACTTGAGACCTTGGTCCTTTGCGAAGCCTGCGTAACGCTGGCGACGCCTTTGGAGATGGAGTTGGTTGGGCCTCATGGTCATCTTCTTCTTCTTGTCGGGGTGGTGTGACTTGTTGTTGTGGGTGATCAGCCCATGATGCATCCTAAGCAATTGGCGTCAGAGGACGACCAATGCTGATGAATTCGCTGTGCGTAAGCACAGGCGATGATACCTGTTGGTGCTCGATCTGAGGAAGAACTAAATCATCTTCAACATGGTCATGGTGACCAATGTCTTCAGCTGCGGTGGGATCGGCTGCTGGAATGTCTTCAGCTTCATGAGCCTCTGTGAAAGCAGGCTCATGGACAGTCAGTTGGCGCTCTTGATGTTCAGCGGCAGGGCGAACCACGGAGATAGGTTCAACAACTAGGGGCTCTATGGGAGCAGCCCTTTCCTTCCTGGTCTTCCGCTTCTTCTTGGAGGGAGCAGCAGTAGAGGCTTCAGGATGTTTCCTCTTTCTGGATTCAGCCTCAGCAGTCCTTGTCTTCTTCAGTTCTGAAGCGGTAGACCTGGCTTTTGGCTTCGAGCCAGTCATGCTGGTTGGGAAGAAAATGGGATGTGCTTCCTGCCTTGGTGCGTCGGGTTCGGCCATAGCGGGCTTCTTCTCTTATGCTTTGCAGCCATCCTGGGGTCGATGCCAGGACGCCCAAGGGCCTTGCGCTACTCAGCCTCACACTTCTTGAGAAAGGCTTCTTTGAGCTCGTGCATCATGATCTTGAAGTTCTTGACCTCTTGCACGCTGAGCTTGGCCATATGCTTCTTGAACTGAGCTTTCTCAAAGTCCATCTTCTGCTTCAGTTCAACGATGCGCTAGGCTATAGCTAACTCTAAAGCAATGGCGCCAAGGAAGGCAACACTGAGGCCTATGGGAAGTTACAGATCTTCAAAGCTGAGGTTGGGTGTGTCAAACCACTCATCGATGAAGTCGTGGATGATTGCCACGTCAAAGAGAGGCAAATTGTTGAAGATTTCTGCTTCTTCTTTGCTCTTGATCAGTTGCTCAAGAGCGTCATCTGCAAGATCTTCATCACTGGATAGATCAATGGCATCGTTGCACAGAATAGCAGCAGCAGTCAGTTCTTGGCTGGTATGTGGCAGAGGCATCTTGACTCTCAGGGGCTTGGAGATGCGTGATAGATCTTCAGACTGCACACTGTCTTCAGGAGGTGCAGTAGCCAGTGGCTTCGCCTGTGAGATTTTTGGTGCTGAGGCAGGCTTTGAAGCTTTAGGCAGCTTTGGCTTCTGCAACTTTGGAGTAGGAGCTGGGGCTTCATCAGTGTCAGCATATGTAGGATCGAAAGTATGTCTAGAGGGGGGGGGTGATTAGACTACTTGACCAAATAAAAACTTAACCTTTTCCCTATTTTAGTTCGTGGCAGATTTTAGCTATCTTAGGACAAGTCAAGCAATCATCACACAATTCAAGCAAGCATGCAAAGAGTATATTGGCAGCGGAAAGTGAAGCATGCAACTTGCAAGAATGTAAAGGGAAGGGTTTGGAGGATTCAAACGCAATTGGAGACACGGATGTTTTTCCCGTGGTTCGGATAGGTGGTGCTATCCTACATCCATGTTGATGGAGACTTCAACCCACGAAGGGTAACGGTTGCGCGAGTCCACGGAGGGCTCCACCCATGAAGGGTCCACGAAGAAGCAACCTTGTCTATCCCACCATGGCCATCGCCCACGAAGGACTTGCCTCACTAGCGGTAGATCTTCACGAAGTAGGCGATCTCCTTGCCCTTACAAACTCCTTGGTTCAACTCCACAATCTTGTTGGAGGCTCCCAAGTAACACCTAGCCAATCTAGGAGACACCACTCTCCAAGAAGTAACAAATGTGTGTTGATGATGAACTCCTTGCTCTTGTGCTTCAAGTGATAGTCTCCCCAACACTCAACTCTCTCTCATAGGATTTGGATCTGGTGGAAAGAAGGTTTGAGTGGAAAGCAACTTGGGGAAGGCTAGAGATCAAGATTCATATGGTTGGAATGGAATATCTTGCTCTCGACACATGAGTAGGTGGTTCTCTCTCAGAATGTATGAGTTGGAATGGTGTATGTGTTCTGATAGCTCTCTCTCCGAATGAAGAGGAGGTGGAGGGGTATATATAGCCTCCACACAAAATCCAACCGTTACACACAATCTACCAATCTCGGTGGGACCGAATCATTAAACTCGGTCGGACCGAAAAGGTAAACCTAGTGACCGTTAGAGATTTCGGTGGGACTGACATGCAACTCGGTAGGACCGATTCGGTTAGGGTTTGGGCACAACGTAATCTCGGTGAGACCGAGTTTGGCAATAAGCTAACCAGAGAGTTGGTCAGGTAAACTCGGTGGGACCGACTTGCTCTTTCGGTGAGACCGAAAAGTTACAAGAAGGAAACAGAGAGTGTACATTGCAATCTCGGTGGGACCGATTCGCTCTTTCGGTGAGACCGAAAAGTTACGAAAGGGAAACAGAGAGTTTGCAATCCCATCTCGGTGAGACCGAGATCCTTATCGGTAGGACCGAATTGCTAGGGTTTGGCAGTGGCAAATGACAAGTGAAACTCGGTGGCGCCGGATAGAAAGAATTGGTATGACCGAGTTTGGCTTAGAGTTTAGGTCATTTGTGTCTATGGAAAAGTGGTTGAGGATTTTGGAGCATATCACCAAGCACATAAAGCAAGAGGCTCATTAAGCAACACCTCATCCCTCCTTGATAGTATTGGCTTTTCCTAAAGACTCAATGTGATCTTGGATCACTAAAATATAAAATGAAGAGTCTTGAACTTTTGAGCTTGAGCCAATTCTTTGTCCTTAGCATTTTGAGGGTTCCACTTTCACATCCATGCCATGCCAATCATTGAGCTTTCCTGAAATAATCATCTTGGAATAGCATTAGCTCAATGAGCTATATGTTGTTATGAATTACCAAAACCACCTAGGGATAGTTGCACTTTCAATCTCCCCCTTTTTGGTAATTGATGACAACATATAGATCAAAGCTTCGACAAATGATAATAATCATGAAATATATCGTCGCTTTGAGAAGTATGTGACAAGTAAGAGCTCCCCCTAAATTTGTGCATATTTAAAATTTGCTTTGGACTGCAAATGCACAAGGAGTTAGAGTCATGGGTTACTCTTCCATGTCACATACATCTTGGTGGAGCGCTAAAAAATGATAAGAATGAAAAACATGCACTCATCACCAAGAATAGTGAGTGATCACATAAGATGGATAGAATGATAATATTAAGCAAACATTAAGTGTAGCTTATGATCAAACACATGATCATCGATGTCTCACACAGATAAGGGCATAGTATCTCACACAAAAGCAAATAAAGTTCGAGAAACCACCAAATAAAACAAGAGAGAATAAAAGCAACACTCTCTCTCGAAGCCTATGATCTATACATTTTCTCCCCCTTTGGCAACAAGTTACCAAAAAGTTCCTAGAAAATGCATAGTGCTAAGTCGACACTCAGGCTTGATCTTCAGGTGGTGGTGGTGTCTGGAGCACTCCAAGGATGAAGCCTTCGGTAGACGTGGTCGGAGTCGAGGCTGAAGTGGACGCTGGAGCTGGTGGAACTGAGGCTGTGGCTGGTGCAGACATGGTGGCTCTGGTGTCAGCAACTGGCACTGCAGACGACCTCGGACCTCGTGGCACCCTGGCAAAGGCATCAGTCGTAGTCTTGCCTCTCCTCTCCTGCATATCATCCTGGAGCTGCTCCATGGCAGTCTGTATCTCTGTCACCTTGACATCCAAGTCATAGAACTTTTGTTCCATGATCCTCTCTAAGCTTGCCTGGTTCTGAGTCAGGGTGGCTAGTCCTTGCTCAATCCGCAGGGTGGACGCAATCAGGTAACCAAGCTGCACTTGTTTGGTCTTTAGGAAGTATTCAGATGCCTCCTCTCGAGTGGGCATCCTGGCAGCTTTCTCTTTCTTCGCCTTCTCCTTCTTGGCTTGTGCTTGGGCAGATGATGGCTCATTCTCAGTCATGACCACTTGATTATCTTCGAAGTCTGGACGGATGGGCATGTGTTCCTTATCCAATAAATATATGCCTGGGCCCATCTTTGAGTTGATGAGCTCCTGAATCTGTGGGGCATACCCATAGCTCCTCTTCTGGTCGGCAGCTGTCCTCTTGATTGTTTCCACTATGAGGCTCATGACTTTGAATTTTTGAGGCACGTCAAAGACATGAAGCAAATTGATCGCATGACCTCTGATCATCTTGTGATCTCCAGACTTGGGCAATAGGGTGTGCCTCAGTATCCAGTTGATAGTGGGCAGTCCTGATAGAAGATAATGCACTGAGCCAAACTTGAACGTGTCAAGTGCTTCATTCGGAATCTCCTTGTACATGTTGGACATAGAGTTGTGGTCCATCTTCTTCTTGGCATAAATGTCCAAGTCATCTGCTTGCTCCTCTGGGGCATGAATTAGCTGAGCCCATTCAGCAACTATGGATTGGTACCTCGTACCCTCTGACATCCATACAATCCTGCCATCTGGATAGAAATGGGCTGTGGAGTAGAACTGCATGATGAGTTCCTCGTTCCATTTTGTGAGCTTCTGCCCAACAAAGTCCTCTACTCCACACGCCTTAAAGTTGTCCTGCACTCCAGGGTAGTACTCTTCGTTGTCCTTGATATACTGCCAATCGACCCATCTCATATCGCAGACAATTGGCTTCTTGTCTAGTAGCACTGTCTCATAAAAATCCTGCTGCTCCTTGGTGTGAAACCTGTAGTCAACTGCAGTCCTTCTCCTAGAAGAATATGGGTCCGCTTCTCTCCACTTCCTCAGCCCTGAATCTCTCCTGAGCTTCATATCCTCAGCCACAGGATGAGCATCGTTGTGGTCTGTAATCTTGGGCTTGAGCATTCTAAGAACATTCTCTTCCTCTTCCTCTGCACCTTCAGGCACTGGGGCCTTGTTCTTTTCAGTGGTTGGGATGCTTCTTGTGTTCCTCTTTGGCTTTAGCTTTGGAGCTGGCTTGGCCTTGGGAGCAGCTGCCCCTGATCTTATGGCATCACCCATTAACTTGGGTGCCTTAGGTGCTGGTGCAGCTACCTCTTCTTCTTCCTCCTCATCTTCCATGATGGAGGCCTTGCCAAGCACTCTAGCTACAGTTTTCTTTACCCTTTCCTTCCTCTTTTTGCCCTCAGCAGCAACTGGCTCAATGGGAGTGGGCTTCTCAGTTGAAGCTCTTGCCTTAGACATGGGCTGCCTGCCTGCTGGCCTTTTGATCTTCAGCCCTGGCTTTGTGCCCTGTGCTGGCTCAACTCTCTTGGATGTGGCTTCCTCCTCTACCACATAATCCTCATCTTCTGAGTCTGAGGTTCTCTTCTTTCTCTCACGTGAGGCATCTTTAGGCAGATTGCTGGGGGTACTCCTGCTGCCATCATCTGAGGAACTTGAGGGACTAGTGCCCTCACTCAACTGCACTTGCTGCTCTGACAAGTTCTGGCTGTCACTTTGGTCTGACATGATGCAAACTCTGACTGCTGACCCTGTGAATAGATTATAGATGAGACAGAGGGGATGAGCATCACAAAATGCAGAGATTTTTGCAAAAGAATAATTCAAAAACTTAGTTTTAGTTTTCCACTGAAAGCATCTCGGATCTACCGATTTCTAAACTCGGTGACATCGAAGCAGTTTTGGCACCAGAACTAGTGAACTCGGTCAGACCGAGTCACAGTTTGGTGGCACCGAGACTGCTAGGGTTTCACAGAGTTCCAAAATCGGTCACACCGATAAGTAATTCTCGGTCAGACCGAGTCTCACTTGTGCAATGGCATAAGCCAAATCGGTGGGACCGAGTTTTTCAACTCGGTGGGTCCGAGATGGTTTCGGCGAAAACCTAACCCTAAAATTTCCGAATTAAACCTAATCTACGAGTTCGTTGACTGGACAGGAGTTTATCAATCGTGGCAAGAGTCATGATGATCACAATGTGATAGGAATCGGATTGGAGAATAGCACAAAGATCGAGTCCATACCCTAGTTCGGCGGAGACTCGCTACGGCGGCAACGGCGGGGTAGAATTCCCGTTGACGGCGACGGAGACCAGCGACTGGAGGCGGCTGGCGGCGAGGAGACGATCCGGAGACCAAGTCGGCAGAGCAGGCTATCGCGCGGGCAAAGGGGTTCGGAGAAATTTCCAAAATTTTTGCCCGTGACTATATATAGCCCGACCCTGTCGGTGTGACCGAGTGGAACAACTTGGTGGCACCGAGATGCAAACCTGTATACAGTTATTGCAACTCGGTGTGACCGAGTGGTTGAAATCGGTTGCACCAAGGTCGAAAACCTAGATCAACTTAATGATCTCGGTAGGACCGAAAGTAGGGAATTGGTCAGACCGAGAATCACAAAGAGGTTTTGGAAGTTTAAGTCTATGACGAATCGGGGACTCCGAGCGCTCCTCACACAGAGTGGTTCGAATCTGACTTGATCAAATTTTATGATGCAGCATGAATAGAGTTTGAGACAAGAAAAGCATAGATAGCTAGAGGGGGTTCTTAGGCATTCTTGTTCATCCACTTGGCAAAAGAAATAAAACCAAACAACCAAAACAACAAGTGGATGTCCTTGAATGAGTAAAATATGCAACCGACATGCTCACACAATAAGATGGCAAAAGAAATATGTGGCAAAGCATGCACAAACAATTCTAGCATCTATCAATCAATTTGCGATGACTAGGTCATCTATATATGAGTATATTGACTTAGGAGTCAAGTGAGAACACTTGATCATAGGTCATACTCATCGTTTAAGCTCAAGTGGGGTTACCACTTTTACATAAAGCATTGTTGTGTTCACACCTTTAGAGTTGCTTCAGCTCAAGTCTTAGAGCAAAGCTCCCCCTAGATGTGATATCCCCCTAAGAGGGATGAACTAACCTTGGGTTTTGTCGATGATGACTTCATGTAGATGTTGAAGATGTGGATGCTCAATGTTGATGTAGATCGCTTGGAGCTATCCATTTCAGTGAATTGCACTTTCAATACCTACATGGGTTAGTCCCACAAGGAACAAACAAGGATATCCATAGACATAGAGTGATGCACACACAAGATGATGTCCATGAAAACTTTAGGTTACCTTGTCCCTTGTCTTTCCAACAAGAGGGTTTGTGACTCCTTGAACTAGTGCAAGATGTGGAAGTTGATTGCACTTGTTCTTGCCAAAATGATAAGAGTGAGGTATGTTGGCGGAGTCACCCTCAAGAACTCTCTAGTTATTCTTCTTTTGGATCCACACCATCTTGATGGGAATCCTTGGAGTTGTAGTCGTACTTGATGAAGCAGAACTTGAAGTAGTCTTGGGAATCCACTTGACTAAGGTCTTGGGAGCTTCTTCAAATGCATTGATTTCCTCTTGAAGCGTGTCCTTGCCTTTTTGCCTGTAGTCTTGTGGTGGAAGATCATCTTGGGCTTGTGTCCCCTTGAAAGACGTATCATACTTCTCTTGTTGAGGAACAAACTTTGTCTTGGGGTATTGATCTTCTTCCCACTCAACTCCATTGGCATTGAACTTTCGTTCAAAACCAACACCTTGATTCTTCCGGTGCATTCCTTGCTTGCGCACAATTTCCTCGAATTGCTTACTCCCGGCAAGGCTTTTGTACACTCCTTTCTCTATAATTCCCTTCAATAAGCTATTTTCTTGCTCAAGTGTAACTTGGCTAAGAGAATCATTAGTGGAATCAAGAGAACTACTAGAAGCAACAATATTGGATTTAGCATGATCATTGTTACTACTAGAGGAAGAATCTTTCTTGTTCTTGTTACTAGACTTGACTTGAGGCATGTAAGTGGATAATAGTAAACGCTTGGCAATGTAAGAAGAACTTTTCTTGCGGAGATCATCATTGATTGCTTTTAAGAACTCATGCTCTTGCTCAAGATTGAGCTTTTCAAAGCGTAATTTCTCATGAGCTCTTAAAAGTTCTCGATGATCTTCGAAGATAGTTTCATGAGCTAACTTAAGAGTGTTTAGTTCTTTAGTTAGAGCCTCAATCTTCGCCTTATCATTGTCATTCGTTTTATCTTGATTAGCATGATTAATTGATGTTTCATCATAGTACTCATCACTAGAGTTGTCAACAAGCAAATCATCATCACCTAACAAGTCATCTTCATCACTATTAAAATCAACATACTCGGGGTGTATTACCTTAGGACCTTTGGCCATGAAGCATCTTCCAATTCTTTCATTTGGTGAGTCAAATATGTCGTAGGAGTTGGTTGAGACAAGTGCTAGACTGGCAACACCTTCATCTTTAGTATCTTCGGAGTCGGAGTGATAATTTCTCTCGGAGTGGCTGTCGGAGTCGGAGCCGGATACCCATTCACCAACATGAGCTTGATGTGTTCGTTTTGTGTAGCTCCTTGATGATTTTTCCTTCCTTTCCGAATCCTTGCTTCTCCATGAGTATCTCCGTTCATAATGATCATCTCTACTCCTTCTCTCTCTTGGTGGTGATTCTTTGCTTCTTCTTTTTGGAGAATCTTCTCTTCTCTTGTAGGGAGCCGTACACTCATTGGAATAGTGTCCGGGTCTTCCACAATTGTAGCAGTTTCGCTCTCGACTAGAAGATCTTTTGTCATTGTAGGACCTTGACTTGAAGCTTCTATCTTTGCTTCTTCTCTTGTAGAACTTGTTGAAGTTCTTCACCATTAAGCTCAATTCTTCATTGAAGTTTTGTTTCTCACTTGATGATGTGGGGACTTCACATGAGGCTTTGTAGGCACCACTTGATTTGTTGTGAAGTTCCTCTTTATCCTTGAGTGACATCTCATGAGCAACAATCCTTCCAATCACTTTCGCTGGCTTGAGATCTTTGTAATTGGGCATCATTTGGATCAATGTGCACACGGTATCATATTTCCCATCCAAGGCTCTTAGAATCTTCTTGATGATGAATCTATCGGTCATCTCTTCACTTCCTAAGCCGGCAATCTCATTTGTGATGAGAGCAAGCCTAGAGTACATTTCAGCGACACCTTCACCATCCTTCATTTTGAACTTGTCAAGTTGACTTTGGAGCACATCCAACTTGGATTCCTTGACGGAGTCGGTACCTTCGTGCATATCTATCAAAGTGTTCCAAATTTCCTTTGCATTCTCAAGACGGTTGATTTTGTTGAATTCTTCGGGGCACAATCCGTTGAAGAGAATATCACAAGTTTGAGCATTGTATTGCAACATCTTCAACTCATCCGCGGTAGCTTCACAGTTTGGTTCTCTCCCATCAAAGAACTCACCTTGCAAACCAACACAAACAATAGCCCATATGGCGGGGTTATGTCCAAGAATATGCATTTTCATTTTATGCTTCCAACTAGCAAAATTAGTGCCATCAAAGTAAGGACCTCTACGGTGATAATTTCCCTCGCTAGACGCCATACTCTCCTAGGTTGTGAAACCAAGGCTATGATCATGAAAAGCTATGGAGATCACGGCAAATGGAGACCAAAGCTCTGATACCACTTGTAGGATCGAAAGTATGTCTAGAGGGGGGTGATTAGACTACTCGACCAAATAAAAACTTAAGCTTTTCCCTATTTTAGTTCGTGGCAGATTTTAGCTATCTTAGGACAAGTCAAGAAATCATCACACAATTCAAGCAAGCATGCAAAGAGTATATTGGCAGCGGAAAGTGAAGCATGCAACTTGCAAGAATGTAAAGGGAAGGGTTTGGAGGATTCAAACGCAATTGGAGACACGGATGTTTTTCCCGTGGTTCGGATAGGTGGTGCTATCCTACATCCACGTTGATGGAGACTTCAACCCACGAAGGGTAACGGTTGCGCGAGTCCACGGAGGGCTCCACCCACGAAGGGTCCACGAAGAAGCAACCTTGTCTATCCCACCATGGCCATCGCCCACGAAGGACTTGCCTCACTAGCGGTAGATCTTCACGAAGTAGGCGATCTCCTTGCCCTTACAAACTCCTTGGTTCAACTCCACAATCTTGTCGGAGGCTCCCAAGTAACACCTAGCCAATCTAGGAGACACCACTCTCCAAGAAGTAGCAAATGGTGTGTTGATGATGAACTCCTTGCACTTGTGCTTCAAGTGATAGTCTCCCCAACACTCAACTCTCTCTCATAGGATTTGGATCTGGTGGAAAGAAGGTTTGAGTGGAAAGCAACTTGGGGAAGGCTAGAGATCAAGATTCATATGGTTGGAATGGAATATCTTGGTCTCAACGCATGAGTAGGTGGTTCTCTCTCAGAACGTATGAGTTGGAATGGTGTATGTGTTCTGATAGCTCTCTCTCCGAATGAAGAGGAGGTGGAGGGGTATATATAGCCTCCACACAAAATCCAACCGTTACACACAATCTACCAATCTCGGTGGGACCGAATCATTAAACTCGGTCGGACCGAAAAGGTAAACCTAGTGACCGTTAGATATTTCGGTGGGACTGACATGCAACTCGGTAGGACCGATTCGGTTAGGGTTTGGGCATAACGTAATCTCGGTGAGACCGATTACACAAACTTGGTGAGACCGAGTTTGGCAATAAGCTAACCAGAGAGTTGGTCAGGTAAACGCGGTGGGACCGACTTGCTCTTTCGGTGAGACCGAAAAGTTACAAGAAGGAAACAGAGAGTGTACATTGCAATCTCGGCGGGACCGATTCGCTCTTTCGGTGAGACCGAAAAGTTACGAAAGGGAAACAGAGAGTTTGCAATCCCATCTCGGTGAGACCGAGATCCTTATCGGTAGGACCGAATTGCTAGGGTTTGGCAGTGGCAAATGACAAGTGAAACTCGGTGGCGCCGGATAGAAAGAATCGATATGACCGAGTTTGGCTTAGAGTTTAGGTCATTTGTGGCTATGGAAAAGTGGTTGAGGATTTTGGAGCATATCACCAAGCACATAAAGCAAGAGGCTCATTAAGCAACACCTCATCCCTCCTTGATAGTATTGGCTTTTCCTAAAGACTCAATGTGATCTTCGATCACTAAAATATAAAATGAAGAGTCTTGAACTTTTGAGGTTGAGCCAATTCTTTGTCCTTAGCATTTTGAGGGTTCCACTTTCACATCCATGCCATGCCAATCATTGAGCTTTCCTGAAATAATCATCTTGGAATAGCATTAGCTCAATGAGCTATATGTTGTTATGAATTACCAAAACCACCTAGGGATAGTTGCACTTTCAATCTCCCCCTTTTTGGTAATTGATGACAACATATAGATCAAAGCTTCGACAAATGATAATAATCATGAAATATATCGTCGCTTTGAGAAGTATGTGACAAGTAAGAGCTCCCCCTAAATTTGTGCATATTTAAAATTTGCTTTGGACAGCAAATGCACAAGGAGTTAGAGTCATGGGTTACTCTTCCATGTCACGTACATCTTGGTGGAGCGCTAAAAAATGATAAGAATGAAAAACATGCACTCATCACCAAGAATAGTGAGTGATCACATAAGATGGATAGAATGATAATATTAAGCAAACATTAAGTGTAGCTTATGATCAAACACATGATCATCAATGTCTCACACAGATAAGGGCATCGTATCTCACACAAAAGCAAATAAAGTTCGAGAAACCACCAAATAAAACAAGAGAGAATAAAAGCAACACTCTCTCTCGAAGCCTATGATCTATACATTTTCTCCCCCTTTGGCAACAAGTTACCAAAAAGTTCCTAGAAAATGCATAGTGCTAACTCGACACTCAGGCTTGATCTTCAGGTGGTGGTGGTGTCCGGAGCACTCCAAGGACGAAGCCTTCGGTAGACGTGTTCAGAGTCGAGGCTGAAGTGGATGCTGGAGCTGGTGGAACTGAGGCTGTGGCTGGTGCAGACATGGTGGCTCTGGTGTCAGCAACTGGCACTGCAGACGACCTCGGACCTCGTGGCACCCTGGCAAAGGCATCATTCGTAGTCTTGCCTCTCCTCTCCTGCATATCATCCTGGAGCTGCTCCACGGCAGTCTGTATCTCTGTCACCTTGACATCCAAGTCATAGAACTTTTGTTCCACGATCCTCTCTAAGCTTGCCTGGTTCTGAGTCAGGGTGGCTAGTCCTTGCTCAATCCGCAGGGTGGACGCAATCAGGTAACCAAGCTGCTCTTGTTTGGTCTTCAGGAAGTATTCAGATGCCTCCTCTCGAGTGGGCATCCTGGCAGCTTTCTCTTTCTTCGCCTTCTCCTTCTTGGCTTGTGCTTGGGCAGATGATGGATCATTCTCAGTCATGACCACTTGATTATCTTCGAAGTCTGGACGGATGTGCAGGTGTTCCTTATCCAATAAATATATGCCCGTGCCCATCTTTGAGTTGATGAGCTCCTGAATCTGTGGGGCATACCCACAGCTCCTCTTCTGGTCGGCAGCTGTCCTCTTGATTGTTTCCACTATGAGGCTCATGACTTTGAATTTTTGAGGCACGTCAAAGACATGAAGCAAATTGATCGCGTGACCTCTGATCATCTTGTGATCTCCAGACTTGGGCAATAGGGTGTGCCTCAGTATCCAGTTGATAGTGGGCAGTCCTGATAGAAGATAATGCACTGAGCCAAACTTGAATGTGTCAGGTGCTTCATTCGGAATCTCCTTGTACATGTTGGACATAGAGTTGTGGTCCATCTTCTTCTTGGCATAAATGTCCAAGTCATCTGCTTGCTCCTCTGGGGCATGAATTAGCTGAGCCCATTCAGCAACTGTGGACTGGTACCTCGTACCCTCTGACATCCATACAATCCTGCCATCTGGATAGAAATGGGTTGTGGAGTAGAACTGCATGATAAGTTCCTCGTTCCATTTTGTGAGCTTCTGCCCAACAAAGTCCTCTACTCCACATGCCTTAAAGCCATCCTGCACTCCAGGGTAGTACTCTTCGTTGTCCTTGATATATTGCCAATCGACCCATCTCATATCGCAAACAATTGGCTTCTTGTCTAGCAGCACTGTCTCATAAAAATCCTGCTGCTCCTTGGTGTGAAACCTGTAGTCAACTGCAGTCCTTCTCCTAGAAGCATATGGGTCTGCTTCTCTCCACTTCCTCAGCCCTGAATCTCTCCTGAGCTTCATATCCTCAGCCACAGGATGAGCATCATTGTGGTCTGGAATCTTGGGCTTGAGCTTTCTAAGAACATTCTCTTCATCTTCCTCTGCACCTTCATGCACTGGGGCCTTGTTCTTTTCAGTGGCTGGGATGCCTCTTGTGTTCCTCTTTGGCTTTAGCTTTGGAGCTGGCTTGGCCTTGGGAGCAGCTGCCCCTGATCTTATGGCATCACCCATTAACTTGGGTGCCTTAGGTGCTGGTGCAGCTACCTCTTCTTCTTCCTCCTCATCTTCCATGATGGAGGCCTTGCCAAGCACTCTGGCTACAGCTTTCTTTACCCTTTCCTTCCTCTTTTTGCCCTCAGTAGCAACTGGCTCAATGGGAGTGGGCTTCTTAGTTGAAGCTCTTGCCTTAGACATGGGCTGCCTGCCTGCTGGCCCTTTGATCTTCAGCCCTGGCTTTGTGCCCTGTGCTGGCTCAACTCTCTTGGAGGTGGCTTCCTCCTCTCCCACATAATCCTCATCTTCTGAGTTTGAGGTTCTCTACTTTCTCTGATGTGTGGCAGCTTTAGGCAGATTGCTGGGGGTGCTCCTGCTGCCATCATCTGAGGAACTTGAGGGACTAGTGCCCTCACTCAACTGCACTTGCTGCTCTGACAAGTTCTGGCTGTCACTTTGGTCTGACATGATGCAAACTCTGACTGCTGACCCTGTGAATAGATTATAGATGAGATAGAGGGGATGAGCATCACAAAATGCAGAGATTTTTGCAAAAGAATAATTCAAAAACTTAGTTTTAGTTTTCCACTGAAAGCATCTCGGATCTACCGATTTCTAAACTCGGTGACACCGAAGCAGTTTTGGCACCAGAACTAGTGAACTCGGTCAGACCGAGTCATAGTTCGGTGGCACCGAGACTGCTAGGGTTTCACAGAGTTCCAAAATCGGTCACACCGATAAGTAATTCTCGGTCAGACCGAGTCTCACTTGTGCAATGGCATAAGCCAAATCGGTGGGACCGAGTTTTTCAACTCGGTGGGTCCGAGATGGTTTCGGCGGAAAACTAACCCTAAAATATCCAAATTAAACCTAATCTACGAGTTCATTGACTGGACAGGAGTTTACCAATCGTGGCAAGAGTCATGATGATCACAATGTGATAGGAATCGGATTGGAGAATAGCACAAAGATCGAGTCCATACCCTAGTTCGGCGGAGACTCGCTACGGCGGCAACGGCGGGGTAGAATTCCCGTTGACGGCGACGGAGACCAGTGACTAGAGGCGGCTGGCGGCGAGGAGACGATCCGGAGACCAAGTCGGCAAAGCAGGCTATCACGCGGGCAAAGGGGTTCGGAGAAATTTCCAAAAATTTTGCCCGTGACTATATATAGCCCGACCCTGTCGGTGTGACCGAGTGGAACAACTCGGTGGCACCGAGATGCAAACCTGTATACAGTTATTGCAACTCGGTGTGACCGAGTGGTTCAAATCGATTGCACCGAGATCGAAAACCTAGATCAACTTAATGATCTCGGTAGGACCGAAAGTAGGGAATCGGTCAGACCGAGAATCACAAAGAGGTTTTGGAAGTTTAAGTCTATGCCGAATCGGGGACTCCGAGCGCTCCTCACACAGAGTGGTTCAAATCTGACTTGATCAAGTTTTGTGATGCAGCATGAATGGAGTTTGAGACAAGAAAAGCATAGATAGCTAGAGGGGGTTCTTAGGCATTCTTGTTCATCCACTTGGCAAAAGAAATAAAACCAAACAACCAAAACGACAAGTGGATGTCCTTGAATGAGTAAAATATGCAACCAACATGCTCACACAATAAGATGGCAAAAGAAATATGTGGCAAAGCATGCACAAACAATTCTAGCATCTATCAATCAATTTGCAATGACTATGTCATCTATATATGAGTATATTGACTTAGGAGTCAAGTGAGAATACTTGATCATAGGTCATACTCATCGTTTAAGCTCAAGTGGGGTTACCAATTTTACATAAAGCATTGTTGTGTTCACACCTTTAGAGTTGCTTCAGCTCAAGTCTTAGAGCAAAGCTCCCCCTAGATGTGATATCCCCCCTAAGAGGGATGAACTAACCTTGGGTTTTGTCGATGATGACTTCATGTAGATGTTGAAGATGTGGATGCTCAATGTTGATGTAGATCGCTTGGAGCTATCCATTTCAGTGAATTGCACTTTCAATACCTACATGGGTTAGTCCCACAAGGAACAAACAAGGATATCCATAGACATAGAGTGATGCACACACAAGATGATGTCCATGAAAACTTTAGGTTACCTTGTCCCTTGTATTTCCAACAAGAGGGTTTGTGACTCCTTGAACTAGTGCAAGATGTGGAAGTTGATTGCACTTGTTCTTGCCAAAATGATAAGAGTGAGGTATGTTGGCGGAGTCACCCTCAAGAACTCTCTAGTTCTTCTTCTTTTGGATCCACACCATCTTGATGGGAATCCTTGGAGTTGTAGTCATACTTGATGAAGCGGAACTTGAAGTAGTCTTGGGAATCCACTTGACTAAGGTCTTGGGAGCTTCTTCAAATGCATCGATTTCCTCTTGAAGCTTGTCCTTGCCTTTTTGCTTGTAGTCTTGTGGTGGAAGATCATCTTGGGCTTGTGTCCCCTTGAAAGACGTATCATACTTCTCTTGTTGAGGAACAAACTTTGTCTTGGGGTATTGATCTTCTTCCCACTCAACTCCATTGGCATTGAACTTTCGTTCAAAACCAACACCTTGATTCTTCCGGTGCATTCCTTGCTTGCGCACAATTTCCTCGAATTGCTTACTCCCGTCAAGGCTTTTGTACACTTCTTTCTCTATAATTCCTTTCAATAAGCTATTTTATTGCTCAAGTGTAACTTGGCTAAGAGAATCATTAGTGGAATCAAGAGAACTACTAGAAGCAACAATATTGGATTTAGCATGATCATTGTTACTACTAGAGGAAGAATCTTTCTTGTTCTTGTTACTAGACTTGACTTGAGGCATGTAAGTGGATAATAGTAAGCGCTTGGCAATGTAAGAAGAACTTTTCTTGCGGAGATCATCATTGATTGCTTTTAAGAACTCATGCTCTTGCTCAAGATTGAGCTTTTCAAAGCGTAATTTCTCATGAGCTCTTAAAAGTTCTCGATGATCTTCGAAGATAGTTTCATGAGCTAACTTAAGAGTGTTTAGTTCTTTAGTTAGAGCCTCAATCTTCTCCTTATCATTGTCATTCATTTTATCTTGATTAGCATGATTAATTGATGTTTCATCATAGTACTCATCACTAGAGTTGTCAACAAGCAAATCATCATCACCTAACAAGTCATCTTCATCACTATTAAAATCAACATACTCGGGGTGTATTACCTTAGGATCTTTCGCCATGAAGCATCTTCCAATTCCTTCATTTGGTGAGTCAAATATGTCGTAGGAGTTGGTTGACACAAGTGCTAGACCGGAAACACCTTCATCTTGAGTATCTTCGGAGTTGGAGTGATAACTTCTCTCGGAGTGGCTGTCGGAGTCGGAGCCGGATACCCATTCACCAACATGAGCTTGATGTCTTCGTTTTGTGTAGCTCCTTGATGATTTTTCCTTCCTTTCCGAATCCTTGCTTCTCCGTGAGTATCTCCGTTCAAAATGATCATCTCTACTCCTTCTCTCTCTTGGTGGTGATTCTTTGCTTCTTCTTTTTGGAGAATCTTCTCTTCTCTTGTAGGGAGCCGTACACTCATTGGAATAGTGTCTGGGTCTTCCACAATTGTAGCAGTTTCGCTCTCGACTAGAAGATCTTTTGTCATTGTAGGACCTTGACTTGAAGCTTCTATCTTTGCTTCTTCTCCTGTAGAACTTGTTGAAGTTCTTCACCATTAGGCTCAATTCTTCATTGAAGTTTTGTTTCTCACTTGATGATGTGGGGACTTCACATGAGGCTTTGTAGGCACCACTTGATTTGTTGCGAAGTTCCTCTTTATCCTTGAGTGACATCTCATGAGCAACAATCCTTCCAATCACTTCCGCTGGCTTGAGATCTTTGTAATTGGGCATCATTTGGATCAATGTGCACACGGTATCATATTTCCCATCCAAGGCTCTTAGAATCTTCTTGATGCTGAATCTATCGGTCATCTCTTCACTTCCTAAGCCGGCAATCTCATTTGTGATGAGAGCAAGCCTAGAGTACATTCAGTGACACCTTCACCATCCTTCATTTTGAACTTGTCAAGTTGACTTTGGAGCACATCCAACTTGGATTCCTTGACGGAGTCGGTACCTTCGTGCATATCAATCAAAGTGTCCCAAATTTCCTTTGCATTCTCAAGACGGCTGATTTTGTTGAATTCTTCAGGGCACAATCCGTTGAAGAGAATATCACAAGGTTGAGCATTGTATTGCAACATCTTCAACTCATCCGCGGTAGCTTCATGGTTTGGTTCTCTCCCATCAAAGAACTCACCTTGCAAACCAACACAAACAATAGCCCATACGGCGGGGTTATGTTCAAGAATATGCATTTTCATTTTATGCTTCCAACTAGCAAAATTAGTGCCATCAAAGTAAGGACCTCTACGGTGATAATTTCCCTCGCTAGACACCATATTCTCCTAGGTTGTGAAACCAAGGCTATGATCACCAAAAGCTATGGAGATCAAGGCAAATGGAGACCAAAGCTCTAATACCACTTGTAGGATCGAAAGTATGTCTAGAGGGGGGGTGATTAGACTACTCGACCAAATAAAAACTTAACCTTTTCCCTATTTTAGTTCGTGGCAGATTTTAGCTATCTTAGGACAAGTCAAGCAATCATCACACAATTCAAGCAAGCATGCAAAGAGTATATTGGCAGCGGAAAGTGAAGCATGCAAGTTGCAAGAATGTAAAGGGAAGGGTTTGGAGGATTCAAACGCAATTGGAGACACGGATGTTTTTCCCGTGGTTCGGATAGGTGGTGCTATCCTACATCCACGTTGATGGAGACTTCAACCCACGAAGGGTAACGGTTGCGCGAGTCCACGGAGGGCTCCACCCACGAAGGGTCCACGAAGAAGCAACCTTATCTATCCCACCATGGTCATCGCCCACGAAGGACTTGCCTCACTAGCGGTAGATCTTCACGAAGTAGGCGATCTCCTTGCCCTTACAAACTCCTTGGTTCAACTCCACAATCTTGTCGGAGGCTCCCAAGTAACACCTAGCCAATCTAGGAGACACCACTCTCCAAGAAGTAACAAATGGTGTGTTGATGATGAACTCCTTGCTCTTGTGCTTCAAGTGATAGTCTCCCGAACACTCAACTCTCTCTCATAGGATTTGGATCTGGTGGAAAGAAGGTTTGAGTGGAAAGCAACTTGGGGAAGGCTAGAGATCAAGATTCATATGGTTGGAATGGAATATCTTGGTCTCAACACATGAGTAGGTGGTTCTCTCTCAGAACGTATGAGTTGGAATGGTGTATGTATTCTGATAGCTCTCTCTCCGAATGAAGAGGAGGTGGAGGGGTATATATAGCCTCCACACAAAATCCAACCGTTACACACAATCTACCAATCTCGGTGGGACCGAATCATTAAACTCGGTCGGACCGAAAAGGTAAACCTAGTGACCATTAGAGATTTCGGTGGGACTGACATGCAACTCGGTAGGACCGATTTGGTTAGGGTTTGGGCACAACGTAATATTGGTGAGACCGATTACACAAACTCGGTGAGACCGAGTTTGGCAATAAGCTAACCAGAGAGTTGGTCAGGTAAACTCGGTGGGACCGACTTGCTCTTTCGGTGAGACCGAAAAGTTACAAGAAGGAAACAGAGAGTGTACATTGCAATCTCGGTGGGACCGATTCGCTCTTTCGGTGATACCGAAAAGTTACGAAAGGGAAACAGAGAGTTTGCAATCCCATCTCGGTGAGACCGAGATCCTTATCGGTAGGACCGAATTGCTAGGGTTTGGCAGTGGCAAATGACAAGTGAAACTCGGTGGCGCCGGATAGAAAGAATCGGTATGACCGAGTTTGGCTTAGAGTTTAGGTCATTTGTGGCTATGGAAAAGTGGTTGGGGATTTTGGAGCATATCACCAAGCACATAAAGCAAGAGGCTCATTAAGCAACACCTCATCCCTCCTTGATAGTATTGGCTTTTCCTAAAGACTCAATGTGATCTTGGATCACTAAAATATAAAATGAAGAGTCTTGAACTTTTGAGCTTGAGCCAATTCTTTGTCCTTAGCATTTTGAGGGTTCCACTTTCACATCCATGCCATGCCAATCATTGAGCTTTCCTAAAATAATCATCTTGGAATAGCATTAGCTCAATGAGCTATATGTTGTTATGAATTACCAAAACCACCTAGGGATAGTTGCACTTTCAGCATCATCATCAGAATGATCCACTTTGGCACCTTGAACAGAGATGTGAGTGATGAGGCCATCCAGGTTGTAGAACGGACCGACGACATTGGGTTCGGCATCGCGGGTGCCATCTGCACGGGGAGCAGAGGGACCAGGATTGAATTCTAGTCCCAATGACTTCTTATTCTGCTTCGCCGAATTCTGGGCAAACTGGAAGTTGCGCTTGAACAAATTGTCGTCACGACACCATAGTAGTGACGATGGGTCAGCATCCGCAGGCTGTTGTCCACGGACCATGCAGGGATAGAAGCCTTGTTCAATGGCTTCATCTCTGGACCTGGGTTGAAGATTTCTGTATAGGATGTCTCCCCATGGTCGCTTGATGGCATTCTTCTCAGCATATTCCTTTGTCACAAACCTGTACTTGAACCATTGTTCTGCCCAATATCGTCGAATCCATTGGATTCATGTCTTGCGCTGATTGTAATCCTCTTCATGATCTGTCTTGTACAGTTCTGAGAGGTCATCAGGCAGATCTCTTGATGTTTCTCCTCGACGCTTTCTGCCACCCTTCCTTGCTGATTTCTCTGCATCCATGAACTTTAGACTGAATGGCTTCAATACATTCAAAGGCTTCAAAGGCTTTCGCTTGCTGGACAAACAGGAACTGGCTTCGGGAGAATTTATATGATGCTGTAAGAATTCTGCAAATGAATGCAGACTATGAGAACCAAGGGATTCTCCCACGGACATGTACCTGTGACAGCATTAAGGTGCGAGGGAAGGGGAAGAGGTCATATGCATTCTCAGAAGATTTTGAAGATAAATCAGTTTAGAAGACATTGACCTCATCGTGCGAAGACATTCACTCATAGATAAGGAGTTGGTTCCAGATTTGTACGAATCCACAGATCAGTACAAGTGAGGAATCTAACTACTTTGTGAAGCATAAGTGAACATACTAGGCATAATATGAGATGCAGTATGAAGTGGATCCAACTTGTGTGAACAGAAACTGCTTGTGGTAGAAAGTGACGAATCTATAGGATCAAAGGGGCCGTAAAAAGGAAGTTTTATTTACCACACAAGGAACTACTAGACGGAGTGGAAGAGGAGGCCGAGCAGTTCGATGGTCCATGCCCTAACTTGGCGACGAAGGACACCTACGGCGACGGTGGAGAAGATGATGTCCACGGCCGGCGTGAAGACGGCGTCGGAGAGGTCGCGGCAGCTAAGCGCTTCGTCGCCGGCGTCGTCGAGGGCTAGCGGTGGCGCTAGGGTTCGTGCGAGAGTGGAAGAAAGGATAATGATTGTGGTAAGGTGTGTATTTATAGGGACAGGGATGGCACAGCGTTATTACACAGGTGCCCCTGGCGATAAACATCTGAAGAACACGTGGCCATCATGCAACATATCGGAGGTTGTTCCACGTTCCCACGCACGCCTGGATTGTCCGGTGGTCGTTCCCACTTCTCCGGGTTTCAGGCGAAGGAATTAGCATTGAAAATGGACTTAATGTTTGTCTCTGTATCTTCTGCTGACAAGGACGCAGAGAAGACATTCGACAGTTTCAATAGAATGCATATGATTTGGAGAGATAGAGTTTGAGATAGAAAGCATAGAGAGGTTAGGGTCTGATCACATTCACTTAGTTCAAAAGATTCAACAAGAAGACATAGCTATAAGTAAATGTTGTAGAGGACAGAACACTAGTATATATATATGATCAACATAATGAAGATAATCATGAAGACATGTTGAGATTGAAGCCAAACCAAATGTGAAGACACAACAAATGTAGCACCATGGGTAAAACACTTCAAACAGACAAATTTTGTGGTGGCGTTACCCACCGTATAGGAAGTATTAGACCCAGACATGGCGCACAATTATCGTGGCGCTCCAAAGTCAAATTCCACATTAATGTATTCACACTTAGAATGTATGTCTTCATTGATTGAAGATATACTCCACTTTGTGTGTTGCGCATCTAAGTCATCAATATGCATAAGTGTTAGGATGTGTGTCTGATCACAGGACATTTGAGGATTCCAAGATATTTAGCTCACACCGTAACTTGCAAAATCTCTTCTCATCCAAGGGCCTGGTGAAGGTATCTGCCAATTGCTCTTCAGTGTTGACGTGTATGATATCAATATCTTCCTTCACAACATGATCTCTGAGAAAGTGATGACGAATTTCAATGTGCTTTGTCTTCGAGTGCTGAACTGGGTTGTTGGCAATCTTGATGGCGCTTTCGTTGTCGCAGTAGAGTGGCACTTGCTTCAGATGAATGCCATAGTCTTTGAGTGTTTGCTTCATCCAAAGAAGCTGAGCGCAGCAAGATCCAGCAGCAATGTATTCAAATTCAGCAGTGGAGAGAGATACACAGTTCTGCTTCTTTGAAGACCAACATACAAGTGATCGTCCCAGAAAATGACATGTGCCTGATGTAGACTTGCGATCCACCTTGTCACCAGCATAATCAGCATCCGAGAATCCAACCAGATCAAACTCCGAGCCCTTTGGATACCATAATCCTAGAGTTGGGGTGTAAGCCAAATATCGAAGAATTCGCTTCACAGCTAAGTGATGCGATTCCTTTGGTGCCACTTGGAATCGAGCACACATGCAAACACTAAGCATAATATCTGGCCTAGATGCACATAGATAAAGTAAAGAACCAATCATGGAGCGGTATACCTTTTGATCGAACTCTTTACCATTGTCGTCGGGACCCAGATGATGTTTGGCTGGCATTGGCGTCGTGAAGCCTTTGCAGTCTTGCATACCAAACTTCTTCAGGCAATCTTTGAGATATTTCTCTTGAGATATAAAGATGCCGCTGTGTTGCTAACATATTTGAAGACCAAGGAAGAACTTCAGCTCACCCATCATGGACATCTGATATTGCTCTTGCATCATATATCCAAACTCTTCACTGTATTTCTGATTGGTGCAGCCGAAGATAATGTCATCCACATATATTTGGCACACAAACAGTTCACCATCATATGTCTTCGTGAAGAGAGTGGGGTCGAGGGAACCAGATTTGAAGCCTTTGCTCTTCAGGAAGTCTTTGAGTGTGTCATACCAAGCCCGAGGAGCTTGTTTGAAGCCATACAGTGCCTTGTTGAGCTTGTATACCATGTCAGGATGTTTTGGATCTTCAAAGCCAGGTGGTTGTGCAACATAAACTTGTTCTTCAATCTTGCCATTGAGAAAAGCGCTCTTCACATCCATTTGATATAGAAGTATGTTATGATGATTTGCATAGGCCAGCAGTATGCGTATGGCTTCAAGTCAAGCCACAGGAGCAAATGTTTCATCGAAGTCAATCCCTTCAACTTGAGTGTATCCTTGAGCAACGAGACGAGCTTTGTTTCTGACAACTTGACCATGCTCATCTTGCTTGTTGCGATATATCCATTTGGTGCCTATTATATTGTCCTTCTGAGGATCAGGACGCTTAGCCAATTTCCCATACATTATTCAGCTCAAACTGTTGAAGCTCTTCTTGCATAGCTTGAATCCATTCAGGTTCCATGAAGGCTTCTTCTACTTTCTTGGGTTCTGTTATTGAGACGAATGCGAAGTGCCCACAGAAATTTGCTAGCTGTGTTTCCCTTGAACGAGTGAGTGGACCTAGTGCATTGATGCTATCGATTATTCTCTCAATCTGCACTTCATTTGCAACACGAGGATGTACAGGACGAAGATTTTGCTCTTGCTAATCATTGTCATTGTTAGAGTGATTGTCTTCAGGCTGAGCATTGTCTTCAGGTTGATCAGGTGCGGAGATGATAAGTTCTTCTTCAGGTTGAGCTTCAGAAGGTATGATTTCTCCAGTTCCCATAAGTTTGATTGATTCACTAGATGGAACTTCATCTAGCACATTTGGCAGTTGCTCTCTTTGTGAGCCGTTAGTTTCATCGAACCGCACATCCACTGTTTCAACCACTTTGTAATGAAAGAGATTGAAGACTCTGCAGGAGTGCGAATCCTTTCCATATCCAAGCATAAAACCCTCATGTGCTTTTGGTGCAAATTTTGAAGTGTGATGTGGATCCTTTATCCAGCACTTGGCGCCAAATACTCTGAAGTAACTGACATTTGGCTTCTTGCCAGTAAGGAGCTCATAGGATGTCTTGTTCAGAAGCTTGTGAAGATAAACACGGTTGATGATATGGCATGCAGTGTCAATGGCTTCAGGCCAGAATTTTCTTGGAGTCTTGTATTCATCAAGCATCGTCCGAGCCATCTCAATAAGTGTTCTATTCTTGCGTTCGACGACGCCATTCTGCTGTGGCGTGTACGGAGCTGAGAATTCATGTGTGATGCCCAAAGTATCAAGATATGTATCAAGGCCAGTGTTCTTGAATTCAGTGCCATTGTCACTTCTGATGTGCTTTATCTTGGCACCATAGTTGTTCATTGCTCGATTGGCGAAGCGTCTGAACACATCCTACACTTCAGTCTTGCAAAGGATTATATGCACCCAAGTATATCTTGAATAATCATCAACAATGACAAAGCCATAGAGACAAGCAGTAGTAGTAAGAGTTGAGTAATGAGTGGGACCGAAAAGATCCATGTGTAGCAGTTCGAAGGGTTGAGTTGTTGTCATGATTGTCTTCGAGGGATGCTTGGCCCTCGTCATCTTTCCTGCTTCACAGGCACCGCATAAGTGATCCTTCTTGAACTTGACGCCCTCGATGCATATGACATGCTTCTTCCTTGCAAGGGTGTGGAGGTTCCTCATGCCAGCATGCCCTAGCCTTCGATGCCAGAGCCAGCATTCAGAAGCTTTTGCTAGAAGACATACTGCAAGTTGTGGTCCTACTGAGAAATCTACAACATACAAATCATCTTTTCGATACCCTTCAAACACTAGAGACTTGTCAGATTCCATTAGTACAAGGCAACGATATTTTCCAAACATTACAATCATGTTTAAATCACAAAGCATTGAGACAGACATTAAGTTGAAACCAAGGGATTCAACAAGCATGACTTTATCCATGTGTTGATCCTTTGAGATTGCAACTCTACCTAGACCCAATACCTTGCTTTTACCAGTGTTAGCGAATGTGATGTGACTTTTGTCGGATGGACGTAAGGTTGAGTCCATAAGAAGGCTTCGCTTGCCAGTCATGTGATTGGTACACCCACTATCAATAATCCATTCTGAAGCAGCTGGTGTCGTACCCTATAGTGCAGTTAGGGGGATAAGCTTCACGAAGAGAGTTGTGAAGCAAAAACATTTGACGAACCAGTGGGTTATGAAAGCTTAGATCGAGATTTGGACTGATAGGGCGAGTAGCAAGTGATTCAGGAACAAAGTACATAATAAGACCATTTGGGCATTTGATCTTGCGCCCTACAAGATGTTTAAGGTCCCTAGCAATAGCGTCAGACAATTTTGGTTTTCTGCTGGAGACCTTTCCCTGCAAAAGAGAGTTAAGCTTTCTTAGCCACCCACATCTTCAAGGGTGGCTTTGAAGCAATGAGTCTAAGTGTAGCATCTGAGAACTTTGGCTTTGGAGCCCTAGCAAAAAGTCTAGCAGGTGGACAATAGTACTCATAAGAATAGGCAGAATAGTTCTTGGTCTTATGAACATGGCGGTTTGATGAACCGTGCTCATATTTATAGGCCTGAGTATGGCTTCCCTGCGAAACATTTGTGTTAGCGCGACTCTGGTGAGTCCTGTGTCTGTATGAAGCCTTTGGACCGTATGAAGTTTGTGGTCTAGGGTTTGTCTTCTTCACCTGTGCTGTCATGATGACATTCACAGGAAGATTCTCCAAACACCTTTTCGGCACCCAGATCTTCTTCATAGGCGGTCCATTCCTGCAGTTAGTACCAATATACCTGGCAAACACTTCACCATTTTGATTCTTAAACAGTTTGTAGTTTGCATCACAGGATTCATCAATAATAAATGGGATTAGCACAAGTGAAGCCAGATAGGGTGGATGGATCCGCTGAAGGTTCCTTTGCAGCAACCCACGTGGTTTTGGGGTACTGCTCAGGTTTCCAGTAAGAGCCATCGGCATTCATTTTCCTTTCGAACCCAACACCCTCTTTCCTAGGGTTTCGGTTCAGAATCTGCCTTTTGAGGACATCACATAGTGTCTGATGCCCTTTGAGACTTTTGTACATCCCTGTTTCAAGCAGTGTCTTCAACCTAGCATTCTCATCAGCAATAGCAGTGGTATCCTCAGCAGAGGGGTTAGTCACCACATCAACAGGTGAAGATATTGCAACAGTAGCAACAGTAGAACATTCAGCAACAGAAGTAGAATTATCACGGTCAATGCATTTAAGACATGGTGGTTCAAATCCTTCCTGAGCTGAACTGATCTGTTTGGCGCGAAGTGACTCATTTTCCTTTTGAAGATCTTCATGAGCCGCTCTCAATTTCTCAAGGTCTTGCTTCCTTTGAAGATAATCATAGGAGAACCTTTCATGAGTTGTTGAGAGCGTTTCATGACGACTTTCAAGTTCCTCATACTTAACATGAAGATTTTTTATGTCTTCAATTAAGGACTGAGATCGAGTCATTTTAGCGTCTAACAGATCATCGCATTTGTCTAACAGTTTTTGAATGTGTTCCATAGCTTTCTGTTGTTCAGTTGCAATTTTAGCAAGTGTTTTGTAGCTAGGTTTGGAATCACAATCAGATTCATCGTCACTGGATGTTTGATAGTGAGTAGTGTGTGTGTTTACCTTGGCACCACGTGCCATGAAGCAGTAGGAAGGAGCGGAGTAGTCCTTGTCATTTGCATCGGTGTTGGTGATGAAGTCATTGTCTTCAGTGTTTAAGATGGACTTGGCAACGTATGTTGTAGCCAGACTTGCAACGCCAGAATTGGACTCCTCTTCAGACTCCACCTCCGCCTCCTCAGAAGCAGACTCCTCCTCAGAATCCATTTCCTTGCCAACAAACACACGTGCCTTGCCAGATGAGCTCTTCTTGTGTGATGAAGACTTTGAGAAAGACTTGGAAGAAGACTTTGAGTATTTCTTCTTATTCTTGTCGCCAGAGTCATACTCCTTGCTCTTCTTCTTCTTGTTGTTCTCATTGTCCCACTGTGGACACTCAGAGATGTAGTGGCCAGGTTTCTTGCACTTGTGACATGTTCTCTTCTTGTAGTCATGAGCAGAAGCTTCATCATTCCTTGAGCTTGATCGTGAAGACTTTCTGAACCCTTTCTTCTTGATGAATTTTTGGAACTGCTTCACAAGCATAGCAAGCTCCTTTCCCATGTCTTCAGGATCATCAGAACTGCTGTCAGATTCTTCTTTGGATGAGGAGACAACTTTTGCCTTCAAGGCACGAGTTCACCCATAGCTGGGACCGTAGATGTCTCTTTTCTCAGAAAGCTGAAACTCATGTGTGTTGAGCCTCTCAAGTATGTCAGATGGATTGAGTGTCTTGAAATCAGGGCATTCTTGAATCATCAGGGCTAGGGTGTCAAACGAACTGTCAAGTGATCTCAGGAGTGTCAAGTGAAATCAGGGCGTTCTTGAATCATCAGGGCTCATTTGTGATGTCAGTGAGTCGATCAAACATGAGCTGGACATTCTCATTGTAATTTCTCTTGAAGCGGTTGAAGAGGTTGTGAAGGACACTGATTCTCTGATCTCTCTGGGTGGAGACGCCTTTGTTGACCTTGGAGAGCCAGTCCCAGACTAGCTTGGAAGTCTCCAATGCACTCACACGGCCATACTGTCCTTTGGTCAGATGACCACAGATGATATTCTTGGCAGTAGAGTCTAGTTGAACAAACTTATTGACATCAGCAGCAGTGACACCTTCTCCAGCCTTGGGAACGCTGTTCTTGACGACATACCATAGGTCAACATCAATGGCTTCAAGATGCATGCGCATCTTATTCTTCTAGTAGGGATATTCAGTTCCATCGAAGACGGGGCATGCAGCGGAGACTTTAATTATCCCTGCAGTCGACATAGCTAAAACTCCAGGTGGTTAAACCGAATCACACAGAACAAGGGAGTACCTTGCTCTGATACCAATTGAAAGTGCTAGTGATCGACTAGAGGGGGGTGAATAGGCAATTTTTAATAAAGTCTTCAAAACATGGAAGTTTCGAAGACAAACAATAGAAGTAAACCTATTACCACGCAGCGGAAGGTAGACTACACTAGGCAACCTTAGTCAAGTAACCAAAGAAGTGAAAGCACAATGACTAATAGTAGCTAGGCAGTAAGGATCAGGTAGGAAGATAATGTGAAGCTAATCAGATCAAGCAGTCACTCAGTGAAGACAAAAGATAATGCAATCATGCAATGCCTTCACAAGGACCAACAATAAGTAAAGGGAAGGGAAGCATGAAACCAGTGACTCGTTGAAGACAATGATTTGTTGGACCAGTTCCAGTTGTTGTGACAACTGTACGTCTGGTTAGGGCGGCTAGGTATTTAAACCTGAGGACACACAGTCCCGGACACCCAGTCCTTAACACGCAGCTCAGAACCCTTAGTCATCACCGTATTCCCCTTGAGCTAAGGTCACGCAGACCTCGCCCAATCACTCTGGTAAGTCTTCAAGGTAGACTCCCAAACCTTCACAGACTTCATTCACTGGCGATCCACAACGACTCTTGGATGCTCTGAACGCGACGCCTAACCGGCTGGAGGATTCACAGTCCTCAAGTGTAATAAGTCTTCAGATCACACAGACAGGACGACTTAAGTGATTCCTAACACTCTTTGGCTCTGGGTGGTTAGGACTTTATCCTCGCAAGGAATTCTCTCTCGAAGGCTTCGAGGTGGGTTGCTCTCAAACGACAACAGCCATACTTTAACTCTGAGCAGCCAACCGTTTATGGTTGTAGGGGGTGGGCAATTTATAGCCACTAGGCAACCTGACCTGATTTGTCCGAAATGACCCTGGGTCACTAAGGAACTGACACGTGTTCCAACGGTCAGATTTCAAACACACACGGCAACTTTACTTGGGCTACAAGCAAAGCTGACTTGTCCAACTCTGAACAAGATTCGCTCTCATAGTCTTCACTCGAAGACATAGGATTTTGGTTAAGCATCACTTCAGTCATTCTGAATGGTTTTCTTGGACCCCACTTAACAGTACGGTGGTTCCTATGACTCAACAAAGAAGAAAAAGAACTACGAAAGCTTTAAGTCTTCGAGCTCCATAGTCTTCATGCGATGTCTTCTCTTGTCATAGTCTTCAATGTGAATGTCTTCACATACCACCTTTGACTTCAATGTCTTCATACATTTTTAGGGGTCATCTCTGGTAGGAAAACCGAATCAATAAGGGACTTCTACCTGTGTTATCCTGCAATTCTCACAAACACATTAGTCCCTCAACTAGGTTTGTCGTCAATACTCCAAAACCAACTAGGGGTGGCACTAGATGCACTTACAATCTCGGAATGGCTATTGGAATGCCATAATAGGTAGGTATGGTGGCTGTTTTGAGGAAGATATAAGGAGATTTATGTGTGAAAGAGCGTATCATATCACGGGGTTTGGATGCACCGGCGAAGTTTGCACCAACTCTCAATGTGAGAAAGGGCAATGCACGGTACCGAAGAGGCTAGCAATGATGGAAGGGTGAGAGTGTGTATAATCCATGGACTCAACATTAGTCATAAAGAACTCACATACTTATTGCAAAAATCTACAAGTCATCAAAAACCAAGCACTACGCGCATGCTCCTAGGGTGATAGATTGGTAGGAAAAGACCATCGCTCGTCCCCGACCGCCACTCATAAGGAAGACAATCAAATAACACCTCATGTTTCAAATTTGTTACATAACGTTTACCATACGTGCATGCTACGGGACTTGCAAACTACAAGACAAGAATTTCTCAAATTCACAACTACTCAACTAGCACGACTTTGATATTATTACCTCCATATCTCAAAACAATCATCAAGCATCAAACTTCTCTTAGTATTCAAAACACTCATAAGAATTTTTTTAACTATTCTTTGAATACCAAGCATATTAGGATTATTAAATAAAATTACCATGCTATTTAAGACTCTCAAAATAATATAAGTGAAGCATGAGAGATCAATAGTTTCTATAAAACAAATCCACCACCGTGCTCTAAAAGATATAAGTGAAGTACTAGAGCAAAACTATATAACTCAAAAAGATATAAGTGAAGCACATAGAGTATTCTAAAAAATTTCAAATCATGTGTGGCTCTCTCAAAAGGTGTGTACAGAAAGGGTGATTTTGGTAAACTGAAAAGCAAAGACTCAAATCATACAATATGCTCCAAGCAAAACACATATCATGTGGTGAATAAAAATATAGCTCCAAGTAAAGTTACCGATAGAAGTAGACGAAAGAGGGGATGCCTTCCGGGGCATCCCCAAGCTTTGGCTTTTAGGTGTCCTTAGATTATCTTGGGGGTGCCATGTGCATCCCCAAGATTAGGCTCTTGCAACTCCTTGTTCCATAATCCATCAAATATTTACCCAAAACTTGAAAACTTCACAACACAAAACTTAAAGTAGAAAATCTCGTGAGCTCCGTTAGCGAAAGAAAACAAAAGACCACTTCAAGGTACTGTAATGAAATCATTATTTATTTATATTGGTGTTAAACCTACTGTATTCCAACTTCTCTATGGTTTATAAATTATTTTACTAGCCATAGATTCATCAAAATAAGCAAACAGCCCACGAAAAACAGAATCTGTCAAAAACAGAACAGTCTGTAGTAATCTGTAGATAGTGCAAGATCTGGAACCCCAAAAATGCTAAACTAAATTGCTGGACGTGAGGAATTTATCTATTAATCATCTTCAAAAATAATTAACTAAATATAACTTTCCAAATAAAAATGGCAGTAGTTCTCGTGAGCGCTAAAGTTTCTGTTTTTTACAGCAAGATTAACAAGACTTTCCCGAAGTCTTCCCAACGGTTCTACTTGGCACAAACACTAATTAAACACAAAAAACACAACCAAAACAGAGGCTAGAAAAATTATTTATTACTAAACAGGAGCAAAAAGCAAGGAATAAAAATAAAATTGGGTTGCCTCCCAACAAGCGCTATCGTTTAACGCCCCTAGCTAGGCATAATAAGCAAGGATAGATCTAGGTATTGCCATCTTTAGTTTTCAACTTTTTAGCGGAATCAAGCTCGAATCCGGGGGGTTCTTTACGTTTCCCTTCATATTCTGAAATTTTCAGATCTAAAGAATCCAACCGCTTATTGCAAAGAGTAATCAACATGTTCATGCGGTGAATATTTCCGCTAACGTTCTTAAGAGGTTCAAGAGACTTATGTAAAATTTTAGTGACTTCACAAATTTTTTCAAAAACTTGTGTCTCTTCCTGGGTAGGATGAGGCCCCTTTTGTTGAGGTAGTGTTCCCACTATACCTTCTATAATTTCAAGCGCAATATGGGGATCAATTTCAATAAAATTGCCTTTGGCAACGCAATCCAAGAGTTGTGTATGATACAAATTTAATCCAACATAGAAATTGCAAAGCAAAATTCTCAGGTTCACTTCAAAGGTCCAATTACGATAAGACTCCATTATCCTCGACCAGGCATCTTTTAAGTTTTCTCCTTGTCTTTGTTTGAAGTGAAAGACTTCAAACTCAGGGGACAACGTAGTAGATAAGGGACTAGTGAAAGTGTGTTATATCGACTAGAGGGGGGGTGAATAGGCGATTTTTATGAAATTCTTCACTGAGGAATTTGCCGGTGAGGAAATTCCTTAGCGAAGAACTACTAGCAGCGGAATGAGTACTCAAAAGTAAACATAACAGAATACAAGCATAGTCATCATGATGAAATGAAGACAGGCATAGAGTACAGAAGCGTAAGCATAGGATAACACAGGATGAAGACAAACAGACTGAAGAAATTGAACTGAGGAAATTGAGAAAGTCTTAAGTCAAAGTCTTCAAACGCAGATATGAACAAGCACACAACACATTTATGAGGAAATGAAAGAGTTGAGGAAATAGAACCAGTAAGCTTGGTGATGAAAATGATTTGGTAGACCAGTTCCAACTGTTGTCTCAATTGTATGTCTGGTTGGAGCGGCTGAGTATTTAAACTCGAGGACACACAGTCCCGGACACCCAGTCCTGAACACGCAGCTAAGGACACCCAGTCCTCACCGTATTCTCCTTGAACTAAGGTCACACAGAACTCGTCCAATCACTCATGGTAAGTCTTCAGGCGACTTCCAAACCTTCACAAACTCGGCCACTCAGCGATCCACAATTCCTCTTGGATGCTCTAGACCATGACGCCTAACCGTCTGGAAGAAGCACAGTCTTCAAAGGTAACAAGTGTCGGATCCACGCAGGATCAATCTCTTCAGTGATGCTCAATCACTTGGGGTTTGTAGGTGTTTGGGTTTTGGTTCGGGTTTTTCCTCACTTGATGATTTTCGCTCAAAGTCTTCAGAGGATGGGTTGCTCTCAAATGACAAGTGTCAGTTTCTCTCGGAGCAGCCAACCAGCTAGTGGTTGTAGGGGCGGCTATTTAGAGCCTAGGGAGCAGCCCGACATGATAAGACATAAATGCCCTTCAATGATATGACCGTTAGGTGATAGATATTTTGGGACAGCTGGCGCATAGCCCATCAACGGTCGGAACTTTGAGTAGCAAAATCCTCAGGGCTGTCATGTTCCTCACTATGTAGGAAATCCGCACTGGCGAATTCCTAACTCCTCAGTCAGAACAAATTCCTCAGAGACCAGAAGAACTTCGTCTCTATCACTGAAGAAGTTGACTGAACTGTATGAGATTTCCAATGGCTTCACTCGAAGGGATTGGTAGGTGTAGGATTTTGAGTTGAGCATCACATGGAAAATTTTCCTTAGTATTTCCTCGACCCTTTTTAACAGTACGCTGTTTTCTATGACTCAAGAAAGAGAAAATGAAACTATGAAAACAAAATTCTTCACGCTTCATGTTCCTTGAATGAATACCAAGTCTTCATGGTCACACCATTTTCTTCACTTTCAAAGTCTTCAGAAAGTCTTCAGAGATCCAAAGTCTTCAGTCGAAGAACTTCATTTTTAGGGGTCGACTTTCTCTGTAAATATCAAACTCCTCATAGACTTATAGACATGTGTACACTCATAAACACATTAGTCCCTTAACCTATAAGTCTTCAATACACCAAAATCACTAAGGGGCACTAGATGCACTTACAATCTCCCCCCTTTTGGTGATTGATGACAATATAGGTTAAGTTTTCTACGAGGATAAACATATGAAGTGTAACTACTAATATTGAGGAATTTGATTGCAAGATATAGAAGAACTCCCCCTGAAGATGTGCATAGTGAGGAATTTGCTTTTGAAGCAATGCACACCTGAAGAGTTGAATCATGGAGATCTCCCCCTATATCTTGTAATTCATACACGCATTTGATATATAACAGTGAAGAATTTGAAATGCATGATGAAATATGGTGACTGATGTAATTCAGCATGCGTGCAATAATATTAATGAGGAATAAGCATGCAGAAAAATGTATCAAGAGTATCAGAGCACCATCGAGTTTAAGTTTACAACTCGATCCAATAAAGTCGCAGAAGAACGAGAGTTGTAACTTAACAAAAAAATGCCCATATAGAAAGACCCGCTTGAAGACTAACTCAAAATTCTCCCCCTTTATCATCAAATGACCAAAAGGATCGAATATGAGGACTAACGCCCCTGAAGAATATCAAGTTGATGAAGGAGCGCCAGCGTTGTTGGGGTCGTTTGTTGTAGTAGGGCCTGCCGCAGTGTCGTCCAAGTCTTCATTTTCAGCAGTGTCACGCGATGAAGAATATGAGCTGCCCACCAGAGAAGGAACCTTGACCTTATTGAATTTCTTCGGTGGAGGTGCAGACCAGTCAAAATCCTCTTTGAGACCCATATTCTTCAGATCTTCTTCACCATACAGATGTGACAGGATTGCCCAGGTGCGACCAAAGACTTGATGGAGGTAGTAATGGTTTTTCTTCACTGCATTGTGTGTGGCAGTCATGTTGTGAAGAAGGAAACCAAACTGACGCTTAACCCGTTTGTGATTTCGATCCACCTTCTGGTGAAGACTAAGCAGAAGTTCACGGCCAGTCATCATGCGCGGAGCAGTGGCTTGAGGAGTGGACTTGGGTGCATTGGCAGAGTCATGTGTGGCATAGTCATCATTGGTGGAATAAGATGCAGCTTTTTGCGAAACTGACCATCTAATGGACGAATGCCTTCATCTATTACAGTTGTTGCCTTGCCCTTTCCATCAACTGAGGAATATGTATGCTTGAGGACTTCAATTGGGGGCAAGTAGCTGAGGTGATTCTAGAAATCAGCTTTGTTGTTGAGTGAAGACCTTGTCATGAGGAATCTCATAATCCAAGGTGCATAAGGCTTCAGCTCAAACAGAGACAATGCAACATTGGCCATAGCCCTCATGAAGAAATCGTGATAATTGATAGAAATGCCATGAACGATGTTGAATACCAGATTCTTCATGATGCCAACAATTTCCTCATCAGATGAGTCGTGGCCTTTGATAGGACTGATTGTCCTTGTAAGAATACGATAGACAGTTCTGGGCACGTACAACAATTCCTTCATGAGGAATTTGGTTCTTGGTGCTTGACCTGGCTTCAAAGGTTTCATCAGCACCTGCATGTAATGATGTGTAAGCTCAGGTTCACTGTAGATGCAGCGAGCTTCTTCAAGGGGAGGACTGAGTGGTAGAGCGCGAAGAAATTCAGAGGCTGGTGCAGTGTAGTGAGTGTTTTCAGACATCCAGTCCAGCACCCATGAATTCACATCTTCAGCATCTCCGATGATGTGCAACGTTGCATAGAATTGAAGAATCAGTTCTTCATTTCAATCGCAGATGTCAAAGCAAAAGTTTAGCACTCCAGCATCGTGAAGAACACTGAGGACTGGTGCGAAGCACGGCAGAGATTCCATATCCACGTGAGGAATATGCTCATGGTAGAAGATTTTCTCCTTGTTGAACAGCACTGAGGAATAGAAATTGGCTTGACTAGCAGTCCAGAAACGCCTCTTCCTAATGCGAGCAGAGTTATATGGGTTGTAATCTTCGAAGAATACACGCTCGCCAAAGAAATCATCAGCCTTGAACTTTTGCTTGCGTGAGAATGGATCCTTTGGCTTCGGCAGAGGAGTGTCAGTGAATTGCATCATGACCTCAGGAATCTCAATCGCAGGTTCTTGAGGCTGAGGAATTTCTGGTTCCTCCTTAGTGAAAGTCTGCGTCATTGGTTGTTCAGCAGCAGCAGTTTCTTCAGCGCTAGTGGCTAGAATTTCCTCATGGACAGATGCAGTGGGATGAGTTTCTTCAAAGCCCATATGTACAGTTTGTGTGGGGGACTGAGGAATTGGTTGTAGAGGGGTGAACGTTGGAGAGTTTGGATGCCGACTTTCCCAGAATTCATCACTGATTACGGGTGTGGAGCAGCCAATGTCCACATCTTCATCTTCCATTTCTTCAACGCCAGCCTCTTCAGCTGTGAACTGAGGCATAGGCGAGGAGATGATAGGTGTTGAAGGGATTGCATCCACTTCAATTTCTTCATCCAACGGTTCAGACAAAGCAGAAGAAGGAGTTTCTTCATCAGATCCGCCGGGGATCACATATTCTTCATCAAAAGGAACAAGGTCCTTTGATGGCCTAGTTGAGATGGGAACAACATCAATCGGATTTGCAAATGAACTTGACATAGGCTTCATTTTCTTCGGAGCTGAAGAATCTAAAGCTGCTGATGCTTTCCTTTTCTTCACTACAGCACGCTCTGCAGCCTTGGTCTTCTTCACATCTGATGCAGATGGAAGGATTGGAGTTGAAGTTGGTGCAGGAGCACCTGAGGAATCTGGTTGATTTTCTTCAAGCACAACTAATGCAGTTGCCCTGAGTTCTTCAGTTTCTTCAGGCGCACCACTAGTGGGTGCCCTGGCAATTTCTTCAGTGGCTGGAATGCAGTCATCAGCCCTGGAAATCACATTTTCTTCAGCAGCCTTATTTTCATCAGTGGTGCTGGCATTTTCTTCAGTAGGCTGAGCAGATGCTGCAGCCTGAGGAATTTCCTATTGCGTTGGGGCTGCAACATTGGAAGTGAAGTTATCCGCAAGTTTCACAAAAGGAACCTTGGCTCCAAGCCAATCAGCACGATATGCGTCAAAGTCATCACAGAGTTTCTTGATCTCAGTCTGAATAGTGACAAGTTCTTCAATTGTCATAGAGACAACGTTTTTCTTCAGATAGCGCTCTTTCTTGTACTGCGCTTTCTTGATCTGCCTAGCCTTCTCAAATTTCCACTTTTCTTCTTGAATGAAGTGGGTCAGCATGTGACTTTGGCCAGGAGTCAGCTTGAAGTCAGGCAAGGGGTTGTTGGGGTCCTTGTGCCAAACATCAATGTAGTCGAGGATCAACTTGGGATCCAAAAGCAGTGGCACCTCTGATCCTTTGGCTCTAGCAGCCCTGACTTGCCTGTCTTTGATGATTTCTGCAAGTTCATCATCATCAGCTTCGTCTTGTTCAGACGATACATGGAAAGCGACTTGTTTATTTTGAGGACTTGGGCGAGGACCTCGTCCAACAGTGGCCTTTGTATTCAGCAGTGAGGGGCTAGCTGAGGAACTTGGTGCAGCTGAGGAACTAGCTGAGACACCTGAGGCAATGGAGATGCCTGCAGTCCTTTGGCACGAGGCGAGATGCACAGGTGCTGAGGATTTAGTCGGAACAGCTGGGGGCTTTGGCGGAGGAACTGAGGACTTTGGAGGAGCAGGAGCAGCATGAGGAATTGGCCGTGAGGGCTTTGAGGATTCTGGCCGTGAGGGCATTGCTGAGGAACTTGGACTTGAGGGCATTATTGGTGAAGCACTTGGCTTGCGCGCATGCTTCTTTGACATAGCCTTCTTTGGCTTGACAGCAAAGGCCTCAGCAGAGGCAGCAGCAGCAGCAGAGTCTTCATTGAATTTCCTCACTGCTTCTTTGGCTTGCTTAGCCAACTTGGCTTGGCGCTTGGCCCATTCATCAGGATAGTCCTCACCGCGCTTGAGGCTGGTGGGATCAGCGACTTGGCCAGGTGCCAATGGAGGTCTTGGGCATGGAGGATTGAGTGTGAATTTCTTCATGTACTTAGGAGTGACATATCTATACTCCCTCCACTCTCTAGCACATCTCCTCTCTATCTTTTGAATGCGCACTTTGTGCTCATTCTTGGTTTCCTCAGTAGGTGTGCAGTACCCAGCATATATTTCATCAGGGATCTCAAACGCTGTATTTACCTCAGGCCTCTTTCCTCCCTTCTGTGGCTTCTTACCGTCAGCCAATTTCTTCAGTTGAGGAATTTGAACAATTGAATTCTCTGAAGAAGTATGCAACTTTTCTTCGAGGAACGCTGCAAATGAGTTAAGTTGATGAGAACCTAGTGATTCAGCAGTTGACATGTGTACCTGTGAACAGAGTATAGTTGCGAGGAATTTGGAGAGGTCATATGCGTTCTCAGAAGGTTTTGTAAAAAGAACAAGTTAGAGGAATTTGACCAGATGAGTCTTGAAGAATTTCACTAAGCGTTCTTTGTCTTAGGTTCCAGAGATGTGTAGATTAAAAATCCACACATTTCAGGAATCTTGAAGAAAAACATGGCTTAGAGAAACGAATCAAGAACATATGACTTGTGAGGTGTTTAGTGTGTGAATATATGGAGAGAAACACCTTTGAAGATTTTGAAGATAATCATTCGAATCAACAAGGGTAGTAAAAGTAACTTTTAATTACCCTTGTCGACGTTCTGGGAATGGGGGTCCCCAGACTTGCCTGCCTGTGGCCTGCGGCGTGGCTCAAAGGAGGCCCAGCACGGCCCATCTTCATCAACACGATACTCAAGACCCTCGCGAGGGGCCATGTAACGCCCCAGATATAACTTTACATATTTGTATCCAACTCTTGCCGTTTCTGGCGTTAACTTATATTTATTTCTCGGGTTCGGGTCTTTGTCTCCGTGTGTTGTTTTCGTTTTCATGCATCGCATATCATGTCATCATGTGCATTGCATTCGCATACGTGTTCATCTCATGCATTCGAGCATTTTCCCCGTTGTCCATTTTGCATTCCGGCGCTTCGTTCTCCTCCGGTGGTCAATTCTAGCTTTTTTCGCGTGTGGGGATTAAACATTTCCGGATTGGACCGAGACTTGTCATGCGGCCTTGGTTTACTACCGGTAGACCGCCTGTCAAGTTTCGTATCATTTGGACTTCGTTTGATACTCCAACGGTTAACCGAGGGACCGAAAAGGCCTCGCGTGTGTTGCAGCCCAACACCCCTCCATTTTGGCCCAAAACCCACCTAACTCAGCTCCATGTCCTAGAGCGTTCGATCACGATCGCGTGGCCGAAAACCGCACCTCATTTGGACTATCCTAGCTCCACTTATGCCTATAAATACCCCCTCCATTTTCGGATCTCGTCTTCCCCGTCCAAACCCTACTCCAAAAAAAAAAGATTCCAGATC